>NC_083618.1:15930747-16257497 GCF_963584025.1 Labrus mixtus | reverse complement strand
CAGCTGCTAACACATACAGTCAATAAACAAACAGACATACACGCCGAACAGCAAACAAACCGGGATGAAGATGGATACAATCTCTTGCTCAAACAGCTGATGTTTATCCTCTCACTCATCCCTATTTACAATATTTTTTTATTATTACTCTTCCATGACACACATCCGCATACTTTGGAGTGAGACTAAATTGAAAAAATACTGGAATAAACCAACAGATTTAAAAAAAAAAAAAAAATGAAGATCAATCCCAGAAAATAACCCAAAACAAAATATGACAACCTTACAAGTAACCCCTTAAATATTGATAGAGCGGCGGCTGCCTCTTTAATGAACCCCAAACTACTCCCAGCAGCTTTAATTTCAAATTAATTTAACACAGCTAATGATTCGCGCAACGACGGATACTTTTAAATAAATTACCATGCCTAAGGATGTCTAATTATTCCAAAGTGAGTGGATTCATTAGCAATTGAAGCCGTCAGAGGCTGCAGGTCAGTATGAATTAAAAATAACAAAGCTGCAAGGGGAGAGCATATGCCTCCATCGTAATCCTGACACAGAGGTGTCCCGCCTGAATTAGCCCCTAATTGTACCTTAATGAAATGTTCTTGTTTGATAACCAGTTAATTACAGGAGACAATAACTCCGCACCCTGCTGACACTGAAGGGAGTGATTACCCCGACGACCGAAACACCGAGACACTGAGGAGGAGGAGGAGGAGGAGGAGGAGGAGGAGAGAAACGGTAAGTAGAGAAGATGAAGATGTGAGAGCTGTAGTTTAAGAGAGAAGAGGACCACAAGTTACTCATAAAAAACAAAAAAGTCTTTATGTTATGTTGCTATTCTGCACAAACTAAGCTCTTAAAGAAGTTTAACACATTCCCTTCCACAGTGACATTTTATTATTATTGAGAACAAATCCGATAAAATCTTTCAAAAAGTTTGAGTTGTTAGTCACATGGGTTATCATGTTTTCTGATTTTTTTCCTGATATCATGGCAAGAAAATAGAAGTTAAAGGCATCCAATGTTGGGTAATCTCTTATTTCTATTTACCAAAAACTGCAAGCTAACTCATGCACACTGTCTAAATTAAAGAAATGTGTAACCTATACTCTGCTCTCTTGTCTCTTTTAGAGACTTAAACCTAGCTTAAGCACTATTAGTACTTGAAAAACGTCAGTATGTGCTGACCTGTGAACTTGAATAGACCACTGCTACTCCCTCCTTTTGCAGCTTTGGGTTTTAAATTTGACAGAAGATCTGTAATTTGTATTAAAACTTCTGATCTCTTCCATTCTATTTATCATTAAAATAACAGCGATAGTATCATTTTAAAACACCTGATATTGAAGTATCAAAAAAGTATGGAAGTGTGGGAAATGTAGTCAACTTATACACATGTTGTCTGCATTCACTGGATCAGTGTTTCTTCAAATCATGATGTTGCTTTATTGTTGTAGTATTCACAGTTTGCAGACTTTTAATCCATTCTCTATAGCATACTGTTTTTCATTTCAAAATGTCAAATACATTTTTTTTTTGTGTTGCTACATGTATTAACAGTTTCCACAACAGTTATTGTGTTTAACCTCCAACAGAAATAGTTCTATAAAACGTTTCCTAACATACTAAGTTTGGTAGATGGTCATTGATTGGTTAATATAAAATCTTACTGTTCAAACAAAGTGAGTCATTTCCTTTATGTCGGACCTCCAACTGCTTCAAACTGCAGGCTCAATGAAATCAAGCTAAAGTCTCTCCTCTTCTCCTCCCAGACTCCATTATCACTGTTCCTCCGCACAACAGTAAAAACGCAGAATTGATCTTAATCTTAAATAACAAAAACAAGAAAAATGTTCTTTTGTGTTTCTGGGCCAGCTTTAACATGTAGTCACCTTGAGGAATAACACAGCCCAAATAACGCATTGATCTTGAGCCATAAAAAGAAGGCCTTTGGGAATAAAAAAATAATAATCGCTGTATCGCATGAAGGTTCCAAAAACATCTTAATAAAAAAGAAAATGTGAACATTTACATGAATGAAGAAGAAAAAAAGACGGTTGTAGCAAACTTAAGGGCGGCACTGGAGAATACACAACAACTCTAGTAAAAAAGTGTGCGTGTGGGGGGGGGGGGGGGGGGGGGGGGGGACCCACTCTGAAGCTGGAAAAAAAGACTCAGAAAAAGAACACAAATCACAACAATGGAACTTGTGATCGTTTCTTCAATAAAATACAGCAATAAACCATGCCGCCTTCAATGCGTTTATGTGAATTCTGCTGCGTTTGAGAATAGGTAATTGGAAACAGGGGCCACGTTCTAGTTAAAACAAAGCTGTGTATAGGGGAAGGCTTGTGTTTACATTCTGGTGCTCCTGCGAGGCTCCAGAGGGTCTGACTGTGACATTATAGAACACACCTCATCGCTCCTATAGCATGACGTGACAGCCATGATGGGGGGAAAGAAAATGCAGAACGACACATACATCAACAGATCAAGAGCAGGGGGAGATAGAGATTAAAGCTGTGTACTGGAAAATGGAAAGTTTCATTTTAAATCCATTTCACTTGAGCGTACTATTATAATGCTGTTATTTAAAACCAAAGACAGAATTTTTTAATCTCTTCAGAGTATTAACATGCAGAAGCCAAATTGGTTCTGCTCTGTAAATGCACACTTAACAAGTTTATCCATTTGTTGTGCAGAAATAAGTGAAAGTGCTAGTCACTGAGAATAATTAGAGCAATCACAGTGTTATTGCCCAGACAGGGGACTACATTTCATTCCATAATGACATCATTACCTCCAGTTAATTATGTGTCTTGCAGGGTGACACGTTCGATTAAATACATGAGTGCACAAACAAATAAAAAAATTAGCCGTGAAACAGCACAATAAATGAGTGGATTTTTTTTTAATGGCAGAATTGCCCTTTTGTTAGTTTTGTGTCTGTATCTGTACAAATACTGGGAAGGACAAATGCATTAAAAAGAGAGGGATGAGAGAGAGAGAGAGAGAGAGTGTGGCAGCTACAGTGCAAAATCTAAGGTGAAACAGACTCCAGGATTCAAAGGGTTAAGAAGCACAAACAATAACATTTCAGGAGCAGATGTCCTTGAGGCAAAACCAAGGACAAGGCAATTGCTAATCTTGTATTCCCAGCATGATCAAATCACCAGGCAACAGATATAAATAAAAGGACAGGAAATGAGGAATTCACATTCAAGGGTGTCAGCGGCGAAATGAAGATTCATGGTGAAGAGCCCTGGTGAAGGCGGCAAAAATTAACTGCAAATAAAAGGGACAGACGGCCTCCAAAGTCCGGCGTATAAAGTAGGTTTGGTGGGAGAAAAACACACACATGCTAGATGGAGTTTGGTCGATGGTGGCTGGGGCTGAGGAGGAGAATGGGCTGCACTTTGTCATGGAGACAGGTGCTTTTATTTGACACCCAATGGGCTGCGCCCTGACTGGATATTCTAAAAATATGAGTCTGCGCATGATCATCAGACTGTCTCGTTTTCCATTCATTTCACACCATCATTTGTTACCACAAACACATAGAAACCTCTTTGACTTTGTCTGCCGGTCTGGAATGCAAAATGAAATAGAAAATGTGCTGGGAGCGAGGAAATGCTCTAAACTGCAGTAAATGTTAATGCAGTTCCATATGCACAGGTCAGGCTGTAATAAAATTAAATTGACTGCTGAAATATTCAGGGAAATGTGCTGATGGCGGCAAACTTTTAACTCCTTTCAATATACATGCTTTTCACTGCATTAGGACGGGATAATGATAGATCCCCACCAGTTGAGTCTGCACACTTTTAAGATGTCTAATGCACAAATAAACGTGTTTAGGGGCTTTAGATATGTGTGTCTTAACAAAAGAAGTCTGTGCTTCACTATCATGAAGGGTTGTCATTAGACAAGTGGAAAGAATGATCACATTTAAGGATATATATCCCTATGGTCTCATGATTCCACTTCTTTATTACATACTTTTCATTATTCATTTTAAGTATAAACTATGTTTTGAACACTATTTGGAGATGGACAGCTCTGTCATGCTCAGTGTTTCTGGATACATTTCTGTCAAGTAATATACAACATTAAGAATGACAGTAAACACTTCAGAATGACTCCCTGGAAGGTATTGCACCTTTATGAACTAGTCAGAAGGAGATCATATTTTGGTAAGTACCAGAGCTCTCTTTTCAAATCGTTGTAGCTGAATTAAACAGAGACATAAAGATCTCTAATCAAAGTGTCACTTTGCCTCCAGTGTAATAGAACACAGTGAATGCTCTGACGTGTTATGTGTTATGTGTGCTCAGCCTGACCTGTTCATTTGCATGACCCATGACCTTAAAATTTGGTTGAACACTTATTACATGCCAGTAACTTACAGTTGAATATGTTATCAGATCATTTGACTATTGGTCCATGCACTCCTGTATTTGAAAGGTTTTAAAATACTATAATTAACACCGAAAAGACCCTCAATGAAAAACATGCCAATGTGTTAAACAGGTCCCTGGTAGTGTTATTAAAGCAAGAGACAGAACGCCACCTCTGCAGTTTCCCCCTCCTCTGTGAAGCTCGACGGAGCAACTTGCAATGTTCTGAAAGTGTTATTTCAGCCACAGCAGCAGCTGCTTACAGCAAGAAATGCTAAAACTGATAATATACACTGTGCTTTCTAAACACCAAATATCAGACAGACATAGTTGGCAATGAGCTGGGGAAGCATGTAGTCGCTAAAGCTGCTACTATTTTCATTGAGTGTTGATGAAGGCCAAAACAGAGCAAAGATAGAGTAAGTATAAGTCTCTCATTGGTGGGTGTCAAAAACATGACTCAGATTATTCAAAGTTCAATCCAAAGGGCAATTGATAGACTGAAGAGGTCTTTCAGATGAGAGGTGAAATGTCTTTAAGAACTTCAACAAAGTCCAGTTGCCCTTTAGGTGAGAACTTTCTCAGACATGACTCCAGATTAATGCTAATGAGGCTCTGCAACTTCTGAGCGTGTAAAATAGGAAACAGTTTGTTATAAGGCTCCCGTACCTGTTACCAACAACAAGCTAAAGAAATCAATTCCAAATGTTATATCATTCTGCTGTTCTAAGATCACTTCATAGTCAATTACGCAAACTCGTAGATTAGCACAAACAATATGTCTTCACCTGTTTCTGCTCCTCTCCCAGTCCGTCCCACATGGAGGCCACTATCTTGGATACGTCTCCAAAGGTGGCGTTGGGGTTCTGTCCTTTAATGGCCGCCTGGGTGTCCCTGAAGAACAGGGCGTAGGCTGACACAGGCTTCGTTGGCTCATTGGGATCCTTCTTCTTCTTCTTCTTTTGGGGTTTGGGTTTGGGCTTCATCATCTCTGAAGACGGTCGCTTCTCGCCCGTGATCTGGAAGACCATCAAAAACACGCAAAAGACAAAACGGCTTATTGATACTGCAGAAATGAAGTCTACTTAGTCGACTGACGGTGATTCATTGAATTACTGATGAATGCTGATGACATTGGGTCCATTAACGCAGCATTTTTTTTTACTAAAACAGTGACACAGGCTGGTGTTGACAGTGTTTTCTTTTCTGCCTCACTTTTTTTTTCAAATCACATCCGTTAGCTGAATTTATCAAACCTTTTCAAATCTTTATTTTTCAGTTGTTCAGCAAGTCATAAATTCTGACTTTTCATGCCAGGGGTGAATGGAATTTTAAATCGCCTGCTGTATCTGCTCGGGCTTTGATGTGGTCTCAGAATGAATTTTGGGGAGCAAATGGAATTACTTACTGATAGCAGAGGTGGTAATCATTTTTATTCACATGCACACTGAGAGGCACGGAGGAAATGTACTTGGAGGAAACTATATTTTTTCTTTAACTAAGGAAACCCCTTTTTGTTATACTGCATCACTGCGAGCTAGCATTTAAATACAAAGATGAATGTGAAACACTGTGAATGTGGCAGATTCAATTATGCACTCGTTCACATTCCCCAGATAGAAACAGAGCAAATCCACAGAGACTTTGGTTTGGTGGGCAATTCATGAAAGCAGATTTACATGAAACAAATGAAGGTAAACAAGTGTTCTTCTCTTTTGATTAAAACAAATGAGTGACATAAATGAAGGCATCCAATTCAGACTGTATACACAATGACAAACATAGAAAGAACACTTTTTATTCTGTATTATTAATTATCAGCCCATTAAAACATCATTATCTCTGTATATAATGGCACTTGTTATACTATTGGTAGAAAATATACAATATTTCTAGAATCAGTTCGGTATAAAATATTTAATTTCATGTCATGTTACAGACAAACCAGGAAATATGTGGAAATAGCTGCCAGCCAATCATAACTGTACACCAGAAGGAGCAAGAGATGATTGTGTTTCTTAAGATATATATCCAAAGACAGGACGGTAACTGAGTGACTATAGGTGCTTTTAGAACTGTAACTAATGAAATAGTAAATCTTCTTTTTGACCATCAGCCTCTCGACAAAGGGTTAACAACGTTGGAACACATTGCACTCAACACATATAAATCTTTTACAACATAAGTTGAGTGCTGGCTAAAAGCAAAGCAGAGTTGCCACCATGATTATATTTTTGCAATTTGATTGAATGAATTGTATTGGTGAATATAATATGTGTATCACTATATGGCACTGTAAATGCAGTAAACCTTTTGAGAATAAATAAAGTTTAAAATATTGAAACGTTCTGGGCTTTTTCTCCCATATCAGTGGTTTAAAGAGGGTCTATTATGGGGAAATCTGTTTTTAAATGACATTGTACATCTAATGGTGTGTTCCATTTACCTCAGAACTCAGATCTGAGAGCGGGGAATGACATCACACCTGGGTTAACCACGTTCTAGTTGCAAATTGGACAAGCAACATAGACTTCTCCATGGATTCCTTTGATTTTTTTAGCTATTACCGGATGATAACAACACACTACGTGACAGATTGTGCGCTGAAATAACATATTAACATGTCTACAGATAGAACTTGCACAAAACTTTCGATGTGATTGATTTAATTACACTAAAAGAGGACTAAGCTGCTAATAAACGCAATAGTTTCAGCTCAACCTTTACTGTTGATGCACGTAGCAGCCATGTTGGATTTTAACACGGCCTAGTGAAGTTTCTGATGACGTATCTGACCGTTAACTCAGAATTTAGTTTTTTCCGATAATAAATGAAACGCACCATAAGCCCAACACAGTCAAAGCAGAGGGCTGTTCTGCTGTTGTCAAATGCTCGCGAGTGCTGTGTTCATGGGGGATTAATGTTGGGTCTCTGTAGATAATACAACAATCAGTAATGTCTAGGTCTGCTCCTTAGGTAAAGTGTTATGTGAGAAAAATATTGGTGATACAAAAAAGTGATTGAAAGGGCAAACTATGGGTTAAAAAATTAGCAAAATTCTCTGTTCAACATTTTAGCTTCATGCCTTGTATTGAGTTGCATTGTCCCTAACAACAAAATAAATCAAAACATAAGAAAGTGTGAACCACATATGAGAAATGTGCTGCTAAATCAAATCACAAACTAAACATTTCAGATCTAGTTTTAATTCAAATTTAGAACCCCACTCCACCACAAAAGAAAGTAAAAGTCTTCGCTTCAGTTCCCTTTAACAGAAAGAATTCTGCAACCATGCAAGTTTTCCAGCCAACCAAATAAAAAGCACAAGCATGACTTCCCTTGAATTCCTGCTCTAAAGCTCTCCACATCGTTAGCATGCAAACCATCTCTGAGAAGCCCTGCCGAGCCCCTCGCCTCCACCTTCTCTAATGCTACAAGATCGCGAAGCCCCACGAGTACCTTTGAATGAGGATCAGTCTCCTCTTCCTGATTGGAGCTGGAGGGGGAGGGTGTGGCGGATTTACTTCCGGGAGGTGAGGGGGAGCCATGACGCACAGCGCTCCGGCTGACCTGAGGGTTTAGCTGGGTCAGAGCGGTCATGGGGTTGGGCAGTATCGGAGGTGAGCGGTTTATCATGGGGTGGTGACGGGCGGGGTCATAATGAGCGCCGTCTGGGTGCTGGTGATGGTGTTGCTGTTGTTGTTGTTGGTGATGGTGGTGGTGGTGGTGGTGCAAAGCCATCTCCTGCATCTGGAGTGAGAGAAGAACACCAGCTTTACTATCTTCTCCTTCACTTGAATTTTTTCAAAGTTTGCCAATCAGCCAAATATGCAAAGACTTGAATGTGGAGATGACATTTTTTTAAATTTAGAGATTATATGAATGTGTGTGAATCTAAAAAAGACAAGGGAATAACTTACAAGAAACTTGAGGGAAACGTGTCTATAGGAAGACAAGTTTCAATGTTAAAATGGTGCTTATAGAAAGCTTCTCTTCTTTCCCAACTGTCTTTTCTTAGGTTGGTAAAGGGCGCATTTTTAATTCCTATTGGTTTGTCTATATTACTTACAGCAAGATGTCAGTGCTGTAACTCAAGTTTAGAGCACATGCCCTAATAAGTCAACAAAGTAATAAAGAAGCATTATGCCTAAATCGAAACCAAGTCATTCAGCTATTGTAGATGATGCCTGCTTTGCCACCTCAAGGATAATGTCATTTGTTCTTAATTTACAAGATTCTTGTAAAACACAAATTTGACCATCTGCTGTCATTCATGTCCGTAATAAAGAGAAACAACATATAGATTACTGACTAGTTGGACCTTGAGGATTCTTTTGACAGCAACATGTCTGGCTGCTATAGATCACAGCTGTCATCAAAGATTTTTTGGATTTTTTTTAAAAGATTTTTATTTTGGGGGCTTTTTGTGCCTTGATTGTAGAGACAGGACAGTGGACAGGGCCAGAAATCAGAGAGAGAGAGAGAGCGAGTGGGGGATGACAAGGCCGTCCCCTTGGAGCACTAAAGTCTCCACACATTGGGCGCACCTACCAACCACTACGACACCAGCGCCCCATCATCAATGAAATTGAATTCAAACATACCGTTACAAAGGTTCCTTCTCACTGCTGGATGTTTTATTTTAATTTAAGTGAAAGTTTGTTGTCAATATGGTACCAGAAGCACAAATGTTGCATTGCTTCAACATTCAGCCATGTAACAAACAGTCTCATCATCACTTTACTCAAAATGATGTAATGTAGAAAACGGGCTCTCAAGAACTGAAATTCATAATTTCTACTTATTTCTGTTTACCTATCTGGGCATTCAGACAGAAACGGGACAAGTGTAAGTACACCGGGGTCCGTACAACACAGTGGAGTTGCTGGTATTTGGGAGAACACTTCAGTCCCTGCTTCAAAAACATGAAGATTTTAAGAAGCCAGAAATCTGAGTACCAGTCAGTGGCATTGATCAACAACCCTATCAACCCCCTGCAGATCTATTATGCTCACTGTGTGCTATGAAATAGGAAAAGGCTTCTTACCGCCACAGTAAATTACACCTTTTTCAAATAGAACTAGAAACAAAACAGTGCTCACAGCTGGAGACTGACCCCTGCATGCAGAATATAAAATACATCTTCAGAGTGGTTACAGAATCATGCTTATGAGAAGTTCTGCTCTTAAAAGATCTCCAGTAATAACTACATCAAAAGCTTTTCTCCAAGATTCATCAGGACAGAACACAGAACACGGACCAAAGGATGCTTTTAATGCTGGCATAAATGGGAATGTTTGGCAATTTACAGATCAGAAAGTGATGAACTAGCATTTGTTAGCTCATTTAAACATTTATGAGTTGAATAATACATTACACATTAGTGAAGTGCTAAAAAGATCAAATTGAAAAGGCCCGAGCATATAAGGGTCTTGATAAACACGAGCAGAGGTTCAGAGATGAAGGCTCGGCTCTCTAATCATAATTGGTCCCAGTAGATTGCTGAAATAAAAATGCACAACAAAGTGATGTTGTACGAGGTTCTGGCCCGCTTTGAAAATTCGTAATATTCACACGACATTAGATTCTGTGTTTGCCTCAGCAGCTGCTCACAAAAGGCAGCCATGAACAAAGACATTCCTTTTGCATTTCAAATAACAAAGCTCTAACCCCCCCCCCCCCCCCCTTCATCCACGGCAATCTCCAACTTCCAATCATAATTCAAAAACGCTACACTTTTTAAAAACATGAGAAAATAGCTTCAGCAATATAAGTAGTAATGCAGAGTAATAAAAAAAAAGAGGAAAGAGGAGGAAATAGAAATCCATTAATTTTCCATTTTCCATGGACTTGCTCTTTAAGGGTCCTCACAAACCAAGAAGCATTGAAAAACCAATTAATCAAACATGAATGGCCTATCATAGCTATGGCAGACGCGTTTCCATGGCAACAGCCTCCAGGCAAAATTGTCCCCCCCTTTAATCGGAGCCACACCATGTTTAATATAAACAAGAGGGAGACATGCAGAGCAGAAGAGTTCAACATGGCATTCTGGGTTGGTGGAAAAACCTCCGGTCACTCGAGCTTTAAAAACAAACATACATCTACATTTCAGTTCCTATTTTTTAAAGATAGTTTTGACATATTTTTTTGGTAACATGTTTCATATATATTCACTTAATTCTCGCAAAAGTCCCAGATAAAAAATCATAGAGATGTTGGAGTGTTTGATAACAGATATGAAATACATTACTTTTTGAGAAAAACTGAAATAATTCACTGTTATCTTGAATAAATCACTTATTTGATCTCCTTTTTTATATTCACTTCTGTCATGAAACAGATGGAAAAATAGAAATCGATGTCGGTAAAGTCACTCATAGTTAAAATTGTTGTTTTCAGCCACCGTAAAAGCTATTTACAACCAGTTAAGGCATAAATAAGCTTATAGCCTTAATGTAGGCATAACCTTATTAAAGTAGCCAAAACAATCCAGATACAGGACAGTATAACACCAGAAAGTGCCGTTGCTAATTACGTTTAGCATTCCTGCAGTGATAATTCTCTTCTAACAGTCAGTCGTGTTTCATTTTAAAGGTCTCTGAGAGTACTTTAGTTCACCTGAGTGAGAAAGAAAGAGCAAGGAGTTATCACATAGAGCCATCAAGCCCGGGCTAAATAAAGCGAGCGGCAGACGGCTGTACAAACATTATGAAAGAATCTGACAAAGGTTGCCAGTTGCCATAGGTACTGTATGCTAATTCCTAATGGTGTCATCCCAGATAGCTGGTCAAAAGAGAGAGGGAGAGTAGAGGGAGTAATGGGATTTAGTTTGACACTGTTCTGGCTTTAACATGTAGCACATACTGACATTGCATGGACTCCTGACATAGTTTCAGAGCCTTAACTATGGACTTTACATCTGCTTTCTAACTCATAGGTTAATGTAGGTTGTGAAAGCTAGCATTGCAAATAGCATTAGCTTACTCATGAAATACTTAGCTTTACTCCATGACATTTTGTGAGTCAAGTTAACGTCAAGAATCTGGAAAATTATTATTGTTTCCCGACGTCTTTATTCACAAGAAACTACAAAATCAGAAACATTGCAGTAGGCTAGATCAAAAGCCAAAAAATAGGCTTGTAGACTATTATCATTTTTCATTCTTCGTTTCATCTTTATCTAGCCTACTGCAAAATTTCAGGTTTTGTGTTTGGATCATTATTAACTTTTTGGGACCTAAAGTGTCCCCAGAACTAAAGATTTTGTATTGATAAGTTTTTTAGAATAGCCTTTTGGTAGTTGTTATGATGTATGAGCTCTCATTTGTTGATCCAGAGCTGATGTCATAATGATGATTGGTTGCAATGCTTGAAGCCACTTCCTATTTAAGATGTCATGCCCATTTTAACAAACTGTTTGCCTGATGAAGGTCTAGTACCGAAACGTTGCCAATAAATGTTTGATTGTAAGTTAGACAGTGTGCAGGAGTTTAAGCTCAGATAATTTATAAAGTTGCATTTTGAGTTCTCTTGGGAATTGTCATAACTGTGTTTAACCTCCAGCAATGTAGTTGTTTGTTGTAAAGCCCCAGGAGATCAGAGTCCTTCATAAACAGGAAAGACCAAAAGCAAAAGAGGGAGAGGAGTCTGGAACGGAGAGAGAGAGTTGAAGAAAGACATAAAAGGAGAAGCGAAAGCTACAAAAACCACATGACCTAAGTAACAATACCCATTTCAAAAGTTAGCAAGGGGACAGCTGGATATTGCTTTTTCAGTGATGAGCACCCAGGCGGACCTAAACTGTGATGTAAAGCCAGGAAACTCGGTGTGAATGTGTTCCTCTGCCATCGCTATACGCCTGTCGTGTTTGTATTCACATCTTGTACATCATAGTCAAATGGGAGTCAAATAACAAAGGCTTTCCAATTATGTGTAGCACATTGTGTGCGAGATGGAATATCACAAAGCCATTGTTCCCCCTGCTCCTGCTGACCTTACCTTTGAAATGGTTTCACGGCCGCTCCAATTGCCTGCACCATTTGATTTAGCTAAGGGGATTTGACCACCAGCACCGAGATGAGAGGAAGGAAGAGGAGAAGAAGAGAGCCCCGCATGCTACACAGAGAAAGAAGAGAGACTCACACCAGCGCTGAGAAAAACAGCTGACCTTGCTCCATAATGACAATGATGATACCAGAGTGGCATCTGTTTCATTAGGCAAATAAGAAGGGTGATTGAAATGCTAGGTTTTATTGCCCTCGATTAATAATAAAGCAGATTCAAAATGCTTAAGAATGAATAAATGTTGTGTTCACATTTCAATATATTAAAACCAAACAACAAATGTGTGTCCAGTGGCGTGTCCAGACTTTTGGTGGACTGGGGTGGCCAAGGTTGGCTAGTGACTTATGCTAGGGGGGCTTAAATAATGTCTGCACAAACATGTCCAAATATTGTTTATTTACCATTTATGTCTCCACTTCTAATATCTTCTTTAAATAAGATCATCATACATTTTTTTATTTTCCTGTTTGTATGGTTTTAATTTATGAATGGCATTTAAGAAAAAACACCCATGCTTGGTTCTTTAAGGACTCAACAACTGGATACAACTCCAAAAGTCAAATAATGAAATACCAACAAAAGAACATGCCAATTCAAAGCTACTAAGAGTGTTTTACATCAAAGAGAGATTTGGTTTGAAACTCCAGTCCCGCCTCTGTAAGGACAGAATGGTAAATGATAAAGGGACTTTTCTAGTCTTCTGACTTCTCAAAGCCATTTTTACAGGACATGTCACATTCACCCATTCACACTACATTCACACACTAAAGCCAGAGTCTACTTCAAAAGTGCACAACCAACTTACAGCACTACTCCATTCACACACATTCACATGCTGCTGTCAACAGTGGGAACTATTTGAGGTTCAGTGTCTTGCCCAAGGATATTTGACTGCAGGAGTTTGGACTGGAACCCCCGACCTCTCAGTTGTTGGACGACTGACTCTACCATCGAGTCACAGCCGTAATCACAGATAACAAATCAAAGATTAGGATTATTGGGTGGCACCTTAAGTGAAGATAATAAGGGGGGCCCATTCCAGCCACGGCCACCCTTTGGATACGCCCCTGTGTGTGTCTGTTTCCAGTTAAACAACTTCATTATAAAAGAGTGCATTCACTTTATTTTACAAAATGTAAAACGGGAGAGTTGTTGGTTTGCTTTTGATGCAGCATTTTTGTCCAAGGATTTTGATTTTAAAGAAAGTTTCATCGATGACCTGCTTTAATCGGAGCTCTCACTCTCTTCAGACTGTCTCTGTATCTTCTCCCGTCCTGTTTGAATACACTGTGATCAATGCTTCTGCGACTCCTGCCACTTTTTATTCCCTCACCCCCCCTCCCCTCCCCTCCCCTCCCCTCCCCTCCATTGCTCGACTGGAGCCATCTTGTTTAGAGTGATGGCTCACTCGCACAGGTTCACGGCTGCTATTGTAAAATCACCCAGCGTTTAATTGAAACAAATGACTATAATAATAGAACATTATCCCTGCAGGCACCCAGCCATGACAGCTTTAATTAGAGGCGCGTTCAAGACTGATCCTTCAAAAGCACAGCCGCCGCGCAACACGACGGTAAACACGCCTTGAGGTGGGGGAGCCAACCCTGGGCCTCGCAGCGCTCCGAGCTACTTCTCATTCACCCGGAGGGCAAAGCGCTAACAACTCTGTTCCTCAAAGAGCCTTAGAGCATCACCCCCTCCTCCTCTCTTTCTCTCCATCGTCTCCCTCCCTTCTTCCGTGTCTTCGGTTCATCAAGCGTATACACCCAGGAGGGTCATTTACACAAGCTGAGCAGAATTATTAAGAGAGTGGATTTATGAATCATACGCTACTTAAGTATGAAAGCAAAAGCAAAACGCTGCTTCTGCCTTTTGCCACATCAGACAGATGCTAAGTAAGGAGATATGATGTGTGGCAGATGTGGATTTGTTGAAGCGTAATTGGATGTTTTTTAAAAAAGCAGCCATGATGACTTATAAGATAATCCGAAAGAAAAGGAGACTTTGATTCAAATGTAATACGATGCTGTGATCCAGGTGTTTTTAAGAGCCAATTGCATTTAACAACACTCTCTTTAAAAAAAAATCATTTCATTTATTAGCTTGGCTGCTGTTCCGTGTTGCCAAAACAAGACACCAAAAGGTCACTCTCAATCGTTCCAATTACACGCTAGTCAGGAGGCAAAAAAAATAAAACATTTGCTCTCGCACCTCCTGTGTTGAACTGTGATCAAGTAATTAATCTGGCAGGAAAAACTGCAGAAACTCACAAAGTAGCAGCATAAGGATATAATTAACGGTTGCAACACAAACTTTTAAACGAGAGAAGAAGAATGTTTTAAATCCAAGAACGTCTTTAGTGGGCATGGTGTTGAAATGGACTCTGCCACTATATCTCTCAAAGCCAAACAAGAGAGCATGCCAATGTATCTGAGATTCTCAATAAATGGACTTTTAAGTTGGACAACACAGAGACATGATACATCCAGGTGATAAAACAAAAGGAAAGTGAAGTTTTAACAAAGCTGATGGCAAAAAAAATTGAAACTATTACGACCTTTTGTGCTGTTGAGTTTATTTTTTCTTTGTGAGAAACTGGCTTTATTTCTGTGGCTGGTATGATCAATATTAAAGTTAATTCAATTATACATTTAACTAGTTTAAAATTTGAAAGCATAGCTGGAAGCGCTTGCAAAAAAAAGGGCTGATGTCTCTGCTGGTGACTGACAGCAGGTTTGAAAATTACAGTAGCACCCTGAACGCCTCGCAGAGAGAATCTGTGGCAGCAACAAGGCAGTGGTTGATTTGCAGATAGTAATGTCATGATGTCCCCCTCGGCACCATCCTCCATGTTCCTCATTACTGCTAATGTCAGAACCTCCTTTGCTTTTATTTTCACTCTCTCTCTCCTCCTCAATACTTCTCTTAACCCCCCTCATCCAGTTCTCTCCCTTGTTCCTCAGTCTCTTTTAGTCTCTCTCTCTTGTTCTCTCTTACTGTCCCCCCCCCCCCCCCCCCAAGTCTCGCTGCTTCTCAACCCGGGTGTGTCTCTGAGCTCACCTCACAAAGCCGAGCGTCAGAGAATCAGAGCCTCGGCTGACATGACATGCAGGAGACGGCTGTGAGGAGCGGTAGGGACACACACCTCTTGACAGCAGAAGGCAAGCCTCCTGTGCTCCCACTAATGAGACCCCTGACTGCTGTGTCAAATACACTTTGTGTGAATGTGTTCGTATGTATGTGTGTGTATGTTTGTGTTAGTGTGGGGGCGTGCCCACGCTCGCACAACAAAAAAATAAGAAGATAGATTCAGAAATAATGAACACAAAACCAAAAAAAAAAAAAAAGAGTACACAAACAAAAAGCAGGTACATTGTATACAGTATAGTGTGGCAGGCAGGTAGGTTGCAGGTCATAGTGGGGTGAATTACATGTGTGTAAAATCCTCACATTCATAGATGCTGGATTACCAAACACATTTACATATTGCTTTTGTTATGACACCTGCGATCACATAACACCCCATCACACCTTGTCATTCATTATGTATGAGAGTTTAATTTACTGTTTTACATTAAAACAGATGCCTTTAAACAGAGGTTCAACCAGATTTAATGTCCCCACGTATTCAAACGTTGCGTCGTCTCTACAGCAACACAGCAGAAGTTTGGGGTTGGGAAAAGTTCTTGTGTCAAAAAGACGGGCAGGAAGAATGGCTCTAGACATGTTTTTTTTTTTTTTTTTTTTTTTTTTTTTTTAGAAAAAGCACATAGGAGTAACTGGTTTGCTACAAAGAGTGCAACTTAAAAAGTAAGATTAAAGACACAAGTGACACTGATATACCAACTATAATTTTTTTTTGTATTTTTCACCCAGCACTCGAAATGTAAACACTGACAATAATCTAATTGATATTTTTCTGACTTTGCACTGATTTGAAAGCTACCCCATGACATCTGCCTGCAGCGCGCACCTCTTACCTCTGGATTACTGTTACACATGCAGCACACACTGAACTGTGTTACATGAATACACTGATTGTTTTTAATCACGACTCAAGCCACTCTTGTGCACATTATGAGACAGAGGAGTATAGGGTCGTGTTGGACTGGTGTCTGCCGGCTCAGCATGGGGGAGACGTCCCTGAATGAGAGGACACTGTGCTGTCTCTCCTGCAACACCAGGGCAGAATATTCCTGGTGGTGAAAGCAGCACAATGAGCTGATGGATGGTTGAGATAGGGCACAGTGCAATATGGACACGATTTCATGGCGTGATAAATCTCAGCAGGGGCCCATGGCTAAGTGTAATATGAAATCCCTTATCTATGTATCTGCTTCATAACAGCGGCCATCTCCTGCAGCTGGATCTGCCTTTGTTTCTGCAGCTTCTGTCCTGAGCTTGAATGCCACTTTTGATCACATCTACAACAACAACATGTGTGCGCGATAACACATCTTTTTACTCAGTTGTTGTTTGAAATACGATGTGATGAATTATCTAAATTGAAAATTGTCACTGCAGAGATCCTGTTCTATTACCAGTGATCACACTGATAGGCAGCGTTATTAGAGATTTTGAATAAAGTGCTTCACAAAACGGGCCGTGTTTGTTCAAAAACATGTTTGAAATTACACCTGCAGTATAAATGGAATGCAATTTGTCTCACCGAGCTGATCCTTTTAAGGTTGTGAGTGTTATTTAACACCGTCTCTTTAGGATTTCTGATTAAAAAAGAGAGAAATGAAGTCTGCACCTTATCCTCTGATTAGCTTAATCCAATAGGTTAATTGACTTTATCAGGGCACAGGAAACAGATGAGCTGCCATCCCAGCCAGCAATAAAAATCCCTCTAAAATGATGAAATTGGAAAATAACCTATATTTCTTTTAAGATATTTCTTAATATACAACTACAGTTTCATATCACATTGCCGGAGAAATAAGGCACTTTCTCCCAGGAGATGAGAAAAGAATTGAATTTTTCCTTATCGGTCATCTATTTTTCCACAGAATGCTATTACTTGCTGCCTGCCGTTGCTAAGCAACAGGAAATATTAATAGGACCTTTTATTAGCTAGGCTTTACCAGTGGAGTACTAAAATGAGGAAGTGGAAAACATGAATGTGTTACATAAATCTCTGAACCTTTCAGGGTTTGCACAAGTCTCTGTTTGTCCGCTGATTTATGGCTGTGATGGTTCATTTATGGGAGAGGGAGGTGTGAAATGCCACATGGAACATTAGCCTACGGGACAATTTGAAAATAAATAATCACAGAAAAAAAAAGTGAAGAATAAAAAAAAAAAAAAGGAGAGAGCAGTTTAAGGAACAGATGTATTTTTCCTGCCGGATATCAAGAAGCCATTAAACAAGAAAGGTGATATTCTTGTTCTGCTGGAGGCATTGATCATTCCGAATCAACATAGGAATAACTAATAGAAGTCTTGTTCTATCACTGGGCTTGTTGAACTGTGGTGAAGAGCGACAGACGTTCCATCATTTTCCGCAGACGCTCTAATCCCTTTAAAAAATGACTGAAAATGAAGGTCTTTCAGAGGAGAAATAGGTTTTCTTCATCTGAATGGAAAGTATGGAATAAAGCAAAGCTTCAACAAGCAGAAAGTATTTAACCATACACATTTAAAGTCCATATTTGAAAAGTTTAAACACATTTTCGTTACAATATTCCTAAAAAAAGGTCACTTCATAACAGTTCAGATTTACAATTAGGAGAACAAGATGCTCTGTATAAATGCATCGGCTTATCTCTAATCCACATTTTGTCTCTGTTCCATGTTTATACAGAACCCAGCAGGTGTACAGGACGCGATAATACGTTCACAGGGACCCTCCATCAGAGAGGGAACACATTAAAACACACCTCTGCCTCTCTTATCATTAATTCATCCCAGCTTGTCTGTGACAAGTTCAGTTGACATCGCAGCTCATATTTCATTCACACAAGCTTGGAGAGCGAGCACCTGCCAGGAGCACTTAATACCTCGCGAGTAAAAGTAAAGAAAGGAGAAAGAAAACAGCGGCAATTGAACATGACAATCAGGGTGGGATTAACACCTGATAATTAACCCCCCAACAACTACAAGATAAAGAGCTTGTGAGGAAATTCTCGCATTCAAATGCTGCTAACAAAAGAAATTAGAGAATTGATTTGAATATGAATGCAGCCGGCAGATCTTTAAGGCTCCACATCCCTCATTAGAAATGAACTGACCCTCCCTCGTTCGGTGGGATTCTTGTATTGTGGAGAAAGAACAAATGAGATAATACCTGGGAGTTTGATGGAGCTGAGGCTGCGTCTGCATATATAGCTCACTCTGCTAATACAAGGCCGTTACGCATAATATCTCCTGGCTGATTATACATTCATCATCTGTTCCATATTCAAAACATCACACTCAAGCCAGTTTGATGATGGCTAATATTGCATGCATCACTGAGGGACATGAAAAAAATGTAATCAAAGATAATTTATTCCAGTCGCAGGCGCAGGTCATATGACATTGAGAAGCATTTTTAAATGTAGCATAATTGAATATGGAGCCTCTCTATTGAAGGTGTGAAGCTCATATAAATATGCCAATGCAGATACTGAAGAGTTTGACGTAAGGCAAGTTTTCATGTAAAGAAAGCCACAACAGACAACATCAGGAAGGGCCACTTCACTTGTGAGTCCAGAAATTATTCAATAGCAGCAGCAGAGATGAGCATCTTTCTGATACGATCAATGCAACCTGAGCATGGCTATTAAATGTCTAATGTGTTTTGGAACTTGTAGATGCTATGACAGAGCAAGCATTAACAGAGAGAGAGAGAGAGAGAGAGAGAGAGAGAGAGAGAGAGAGAGAGAGAGAGAGAGAGAGAGAGAGAGAGAGGGAACCTGCCAAGTGCATCAGAGCATCAGAGAAAAGAGCTCTCTGAAACATATCAGGTTTGGTCAGGAGGGGCTTCAGGCACAACATAATAAGTATCAGCTGGAGAAAAAAAATGTATGAATTGAAAGTGGCCTCTTTACAAAATTAGTAGAAAAGAGTTAATTATGTCTTTCAGGTTCTAGAGTCAGCAGAGGAGAAACATTTAAAGAATGTGTTCCCCTGTGTCGGAGGGGAAATCAGTTTCCATCAACTTCTAGTTGATTTGACACAACTTTTCATACGTACATATAACTTCATCTTGATATTGAGGACAAATGAACACAATTCAACAACTGTTTAATCTACATCTACAGCATACCGTTTTAAACACTGACTATATATTTGTTTAATGTAGTTGATTGATGGTTTGGTTGATTAAAACTCATTAAATAGTGAAGAATGCAACATTTTCAATGTCCCAAAAAACAGAAGCGTATACCTTCAATTCTTTCTTTTTTTTTAAATAACAGTGAACCGGTGAAATACACTCAATCTTAATTTTACAACAGGTTAAGAAAATGACAAAAAACCTAGATTTAGAGATAATAATCATGACTTTTGTAAAACCCTGACTTAAATATTCTGTAAATAAGAAACAATATTAAGCTCTACTAACAAGTGTTGCCTTTGTATCTGAAGCCTTATAGTTCCTCATGGCCTTAGACCTCCAGTGTTCAACTATTAAAAACATATTAGTGAACCCACTGCTGTACTGGCTAACATGTTCCTTCATTACTGAGAACATGGACAATATTAATTTCACATTTAGCTGCTGTATAAAACAAATGCAAACCATGAAATGTCCAAGAAAAATGTAAAAAATCAGTATGCTTGAGTTTAGCCAGCATGTTTAAAACAACAGTGCCCAGCTGTTTAAGTAGGTGTACGTATATATATGTTCCTTCAGTACTTAGAAACATGGACAATTTCCATTTTACATTCAGCTGCTCACTTGCCAAGCTAATGGGTATTGGAAAATGTTTGTAGAGAAAAATCAATACATTTGCTAGATTTGCATAAAAACTAGAGTGCCCGGACTACTAGTGCCCAGTTTATACAGACCTTTTAAATTCTTCAGACATTGTTTCATTGTCAATAATTCATTGATTGTTTGCATTTGAGGCACAGCTTAACAAAAATAAATGTAAAAGTTGAATTTTTAAATATCTCTATTTTTATGTTTATGTTTCATTTTGAAAATATGACAATCTCAAAATGAAAAGTTGCTATTGGTCAAGGAAATCCACAACCACATGCCACAGTTGCCCCGACCTAAAGATCTACATGTAAACACATTAAGTCAAACAGTTTGCACTACCTGCATGATAGGACCAAACACTGTGGTGTCTAACAGCACCCCCCTTTACTATGATCAACTGCTGCTGTAAAAGCGCTCTTCTCTAAATCATTTTAGTTATATAATCGGCCTATTTACTTTATGTTTATATTGTTGCACCTGCAATGGAGTGCTTTCCCCATACTTGAATCACATAGGAGCACATTAAAAAAGCAGGAGCTCTCAGCCTTTTGTTGAGACAGAATAACCTTATTTCACTCTACTGAATTATCTCTAAAATATCTAATAATGAAATCCAGGAGGTACAGAAACTGGAGGTATGTGCTCATTTTGAATACGAGTTACCTCTTTCCTTTTTTTTGTGCAATTTCTTCTTGCTTTCCTACCCACAATGCCCTCCTCTCTCTCTCTCTCTCTCTCTCTCTCTCTCTCTCTCTCTCTCTCCATCCTCACCCCTCCTTCCTCTCTTCATCCAACTCTATTGCACTCTTTTCATTGCCCAGCTCACGTATTGAATCTGCCTGATGAAAACAGATCTCACTGCAGCACCACAATAGAATGGCTGATGCAGGAAAGATGAACCCTAATGGATTTTTTTTTCAATGTGCTCAAGATTGAATATAAGGCCTGACCTCCACATGTAGTGGATCCATTTCAACACCAGAGATATTGTTTATAGTGAGGACACACAAACACACGGACACACAAACAGGGACAGAATCCCTTACTATCTACATACATCACTTGGAAAAACTGTATCTTTCAGCTCGCTTAGCGGTCTAAAATTAGAATTAACCCTTGTTATTTATCCATCCATGTCAAGTGAGGGAGTCATTATGATAGCATCTCATGTTTGAACTGCAGAGTTTGCTTAATTACTCTGCTCAACAGACTGTGTCAAGGTGAGGCTCCAATTTAATAGACACTCTGCTCTCAGCACAAATGAACCTCTGCCACGCTTTGCTAGTTTTGCCAGGCAGGCTATTTGATTTAGAAATTTCTGAGTTTGCTTTATATGCTGCTTTTTGGAGTGAAGTCGAAGTAGAGCTGTGAAAAGACCTCCTGTCTGTTTAAGGAGCTTCTCTCAGAGTCACTTATGTATAAAGGTTTGAGGCAAGAAATAGTCTGGTAAAATGTTTTTTCTCCCACTATGGATTTCAAGTGTGGAGTATTGGCCGATGACAGTGCCTCTCCAATTTAGTCTGATAAAAAAAAAACATATATATTTTCACTATTTTGAAAAAAACTTTAAATCTCTGACCCTATGTGTATGTGATTCGAATGTTATCAGTTGTGAGGTACGCTGAGTACACTTGAAAAACCGTAGCATAAAATCAAGCTGAGCATATAAAGACAAGCTAAGCTTTAGTTAGCATTAGCTTGGCTAACTTCCCCAAACATCCCATGTCTTTCAAAAAGTGTCAGGGAATATAAATGTTACAAATCTTCTTTGTTTTGAGATTTTACCAGCTTGATTATCTGTTATTAAAAAATTATTTTAATACTATGTCTCAAAATGTGTCGTGGTAAAACATATACGTAGCTGACATTTTGCTAGCTAGTGTTAATAATGCTAATGTTAATGTGCTGAAGTGTGTTATTTTCACCTGATAATTTATCTAGATTCACTTCTTCTTTGCTACTCTTAATCAGTAATTGTTAATGGCAACAACATAAATATACGTGTCATGTAAGTTACTTCTTCAGAAAGGCGGAGCTGATAAATTTCGGTAAAGATCAAATGAAAAACTTCCTGATTAATGGTAAAGCATTTTAGGAAGAACCAGCAAAATGATCAAAACAGGTAAATTGGAACAGCTCTTTTTTGTTATTACATTTTTTTAAAGGTCACCGCTGACCTGGTTAAAGTTATTTTAAGCAGTAACACCTTTTGCCTTTGTCCTGATTTAGCCGTTTGCCTTTGTCCTAAATTACCCTGAGTATCTCAGACCTAATGTGGACTTCATATTTCTGACATTTTCAATATGTGCTGCACTCATGTTTATTTCTCCACTTTCAAAACTAAAACACATTTAATAAACCGCAAACCTTGGTTGTCAGAATACCAATCACATGCACTTGCCAGCATATTGTAGCAAATGTGTTTTGATAATATGCTCCATAATGCATCATTTGAAACATTTCAAATCTCATGCATTTTCATCCCACACCCCGCAGTATTCAATCTATTAAGCCACAGAGTATGGGCCTCTGAATAGCAGTAACAAATATCCTGACTGCCGAGAGAAAGACTGTCCAATCAACCACTGTCTCCACAGTAAAGGTCATGACCAAAATGTGAAATGAATATGAAGATAAATGACACTCCAATCCAATACCTTCCAGCATTATATATAATATATAGTATGTTTATATTTCAGATCTGTATCAGGGCGTGGTTTGGCTTTATGCTTGTTTATCCTTATCTCCTCTGTTTAGGTTGAACATAATACATTATGCTCGACCTAGATATGCATCTGTATATATTTAATGTACACCATATATAATAGATGCTCTTTTCTTTCCATTACCGTACATGCTGCTGACTTGTCTTGTGTTATGATGACTCAGACAGAGAGAGCTGTATAAAACACATGTACTGCATTATGGTCTATTATATTATCAGAGAGGCACAGTTCTCTGTGTGTTTATTATGTCTCAGTCAAAGTAGATTAAGTTATGAAGCTGTAAAATGTTGACCTTCAAGCCCAAAAAGAAGAAGAAGAAAATCCTTGCATATGTTTTTATTGTTGAACATATGTGCTTCCTCTTCTCTGTGCTGGAATCAATAAAAGCATTCACATATGTCTGTACTTTAAAGGCAGGAACTTTATGATACATCAAATGGATCATTCATGTAAAAATCCACCTTATTTCTGTCGAGGTTAACATTTCTTTGAACTCCTCTCATTTTTCAGCTCAGCTTTCTTTACCACATAAGGATGTATATACTGGGAGAGAGCCTATATGCTGCATATGCTTTTTTATATGTGCCATTTGTTGTGATAGAAACCTGTTCAATTTCCTGCAGTTCTCATGAATGCAATTATGGTTTGGAGATGCTAATTCGTGCAGCTGAGGGAGTAATCAACATGTATTCATGTTTGAAGGCTTGACAGATTGACCGATGCATGCTGTTGAGGTAGATATGATGCTGATGGATTTTTCCCACAATCCTTTTCTCCATGCAGCAGAGCTGACATGGCAACCGCTGAACAACCACTCAGTTATTCCCCCTACTTAGCCCCCCTTGTTCATGTCTTTGAAAATTACATATGCCTCATATGGTTGTAATTTGTGTCATTTTAAAAGCTCTTTTAAAGGGGGCTGTTTTGAAAGCCTTGCAAAATTCCAAAGTTTTGTAATGTGTCTTAAAAGTCAAGTCTCTTATGTTCAATGTTCTTCATCATCTTACCCCTCTTCTTTACATCTTTGAAATAGAATTTACCTCAGAAGGTGGCAATCTGTTTCATATTAAGAGAACATTGGCTGTTTTGTGGGATTCCAAAAGTTAGAAAACCATTTTTTAAGTCAAATTAGTCCAATTTTTTACGCGCTCCATCATATTTTTTCCCTTACTTAGTTGCCTTCTTTATGTCTTAGAAATATTATTTATCCAACAAGTTTGCAATCTGTTTCATATCAAAAAGCTCTTTAAAAGTTTGTATTCTGATATTTTGCCATTTCAAAAGGCTGAAATAATCATCTGTTAAATACATTTTGTCCAATTTCTCATGAGCCCTGTCAACTTTTTTTTATCTGCCTTTGTACATGGCTTTTGTTCACTGCATGTACATCTGACCTTGTGTCCTTCTATTTATGTCATATATTACTAAAATACCCTCACAAGTCTACATGATTTGGTAAAAGCCAGTACAGTAAATTCACACCATAAATCCAAAAAGGGTTTAGTTTCAAGCAAACCCCTATAAATAATAATAATAAAATAATAATAATAGGCATTAATCCAGATTATTACCATAAACCTAAATGGTACAAAATATTTGTCACCTCTCCTGAAAATTTTCTCAGACTCCTTGAACTCGAGTCTTTTTTTGTTCCTGTCCCCCAAAGAATGGTTCAGTCCAGGTAATTCTACTCACCGAGGGCATTTGGCTGGAGACGAGGTGACTGTCCTGTGCCAGCATGTTCGACATCATGAGTGTGGGCAGCTCGGGGTACGAGTACGGGTTGATGAGCCCATTGTGTGGCAGCGAGTGGCAGAGGTAGCCTGTGGAGTCGTGCTCCATCAGGTGAAGCAGAGGAGGCTCGGGGTGGTTAGGTGGGGTGATGGGGGGGATCTCGTAGTCTTCGTCCCCGGCTCCGTTTCCACTGCCCGTGCCTCCACCTCCACCTCCTCCCCCACCGCCGCCGGTCTGACCTGTGTAGCTCTAAGGGAGAAACGGAGAGAAAATAACTTAGGTGTTTGGATACTGTTGGATCAAACTCAAGCTACAGGTTTTTTTTTTTTTGTCTGGTATAATTCCATAGGGGTTGCAGAATAAGCCATTCAGTTATTTTGAGCAACAACATTGTGATAAATCTAGTGAGTTGTTTCAGAAGCCATGGGTTCTTAAAGTGTCTATTTCCTGTGCAGGAAATGAACTGCGTAGGAAAAACTCTGGTTGTTTGATAAAGATTCAAAGCTACAAGATAAACCACACATACAATATACAGAACAAGTCAACAACAGCATATTGTTCTGCTAAAAACTAACACAGACTCTTCACTTTGGATGAATTTGGCACCTACAGGTTTAGCTAAAAATGTAGCAACTCTACTACACCACAAAATGTGGGTAAAAAAACGTTTTTTTTTTCCAACGACAGTACAACAAATGTGTCTGTTTGAGATTGACTTGACATGCAGTATTTGTTCTACTGTATGTTTGCAAATGTACTCATCAGTTAACCAATTTGACAACGTATGAATCCTCAAGACTTCGAGCTGACTATATTCAAATAAAAAAAAAGTAGGGCAATTGATAGTGGCAAAATAATCCACTAGGACTGGGGTCGTGTTACCTGCATGAATAGTTTAACCACAAATGCTCATAACTCATTGACTCACAGCTGTCTATTCTAAATGGGACACCTTCAAACAGTACCAGAGGTAGGTTCAATAATTTCAACAGATTAGTGCTAGGTGGCAGTATCCATAGCAACAGTTCAAGTAACCATTGCAACCTGCTTACAGTTATGCTGTCATTTAAATAAATTAATTTTAGAGATGCAGATATTCTTTTTCTTCTATGCATGCTTAACTTTTGTTAATAACTGTTGCTAAAAAAACATAAAATGTGACTGTAGTAAACCAAAGCAATGATACCGCTGCTTTATGACAATGTTCTGAACCTGACCTCACAATGAGTAACTGACTCAAACTCATGAAATGCAACATAATTAGAAGTTTTGGTGTTTGCGTCATCAATTATTTTCTTCTAACATAGCCCATATAACCTTAATATGGCATGATTGTATCTTATCGTATTCACGTCTAGTCACATTAAGTATTGTATCTTACCATTTCGTAACATACCGTATCGTACCGCATCATAACATAATCTATCGTGAGGTATCGTAACATACCGAATCGTAACATACTATTGTAACAAATAGTATCGTATCGTAGCCTATCATACCGTATCGTAACAAACCGCATCGTACCATATCGTAATGTATCGTAACATACTATCGTAACATACCGCATCTTAACAAATAGTATTGTATCGTATCATATTGTCTCGTAGCCTATCATATCGTATTGTAACATACCGTAACGTAACATACAGTATTGTATCGTCACATACCATATTGTATCGTACCCTAACATACCGTATCATACGTATTGTAACATACCATATCGTAACATATGGTATTCTACAGTATCATGACATATCGTATCGTATGATATTGTATCATATTAGACAGAGATGTGACTCTTTAAGTGCAGAGGACTTCAGGATAACACATTTTTTGACAGACCAACTCTATCATTATTGAAATCTGTACCGTCATTTGATTTGAAGTCATTACTCTGGTCACTATTAATTAATGAAATGCTCCCGTGTTAAGAACTAATGCTTAACCGTAAGATGAAGTTGAAGCATTCGTTCTTCAATAATATATAGATTTTTTTTCTGTAGGGAACATATCGGCAGAAATAGAAGCATAAAGAGTTTTTTTCTTATTATGTTAACATCTTTTTCACAATGGAATTTGGTTTATTCCACTCCACAAAAAGCTTTGTAAACTGTTTAAATCTTGATCTGTCATTTTGTTCAAATAGGTGTAATTTAGTTTCAAATGTTGAACGTCTCATTTCGGAACAAAAACTCAAAGCTCAGCGATCAGTAATAAAGGAAAGCAGCAGCCTCCGTGTTTGTGTGCTGTCGCGCTAACACAGTAAGTCCAATCAGATCAGAGTTCTGCACTGAGCAAGAAGAAAAGAAAAATAGCAGGGAAATTCAACGGGGAATGAAAAGCAATTTTGTCTGAGACGATCCAACTTGACTCCCATTGTAATGACTGAGTCAAATTAATCATCACAAATAATATTCTGGTGTCAGCCATTCAAGGGTTTTTTAATAGAATTTTTATGATTCATGTCTAGCGGTATACATCAAACAGTCAGTTCTGCAACATTTCTGAAATCAATTCAATATCATCTTTGTGTAGGCTGTCATCCTCGGCAGCAGAGTGGTCATTTATCTCTCAAACAGATACTTTTAGAAAATAAGGGGCGCGGGGAGATGGAAGAAAGGAGAGAGGATACAGGGCACTTTTTTCCCTCTTGTTTATCTCCACGCTGTTTTATTATAAAGGTGAAGGTAAAGGCACATTCTGTAATATTGTGACCGTATGATTAACTACTTTGTTAAGATTTATAACTGACAATGAAATAACAAAAATAGGACTATTTTTCTGCCCCCCAAAAAATCTCAATCTGCTTCTAAAAGATATGTAGAGCTTGTTACTGTCTAATGTTGGTGTTTATTAATCTGTAAGTGATAGCAACATTAGAATCCTTTCGTTTTTTTTGTCATTTCTCATCGACCAAGCCGTTATGTTCCTGTAAGAGAATACGAATGCACACTTTTCTTTGTTACAACAAAAGCTTTCAGAAAGATTAAAATGTATTTAATGTGTTTTAAAAGAATCTAACACAGTAAGCACAAAAAAAAAAAAAAAACAGATGAGAGGAATTTCATTAAGCTACAAAACCTAAAACACTAACACAGGTCTTTAATTTCACCGCAAGAAAGGGACGCTGGGAATGTTTTATTGTGCAACAAGAATGCAGACACAGACTCAGCGTTTAAAGCAAGCTTTTATCTTCCTTCATGTTACACCAAATAAAGAGAAAGAAGAAGGAAAGGAAGTGCGATTGCCTCAATTTGATTCACTTTGTCCTGAAAAAGCCTGCAAGCCAGTTGATATTAATTTTCTGGCCCGTCCTTTGATGACAGATGTTTTTGTAAACCTGTGGGGATAATGTTATTGTTTGGTCTAATGGACAAGAGAACGAACATTTCCTGAGATTCAATTTCCCTCATAATTGTTGGAAGGAAACTAAATTGTCTGCTGTAAACATTGGGGCCATTGTGTGAAGTGAGTCCCCGTGCGCGTCTCCCTCAGAGCCCTTCGCATCATTGTCATCTCTTTGCTTTGACCATGTTTGACCACTGTGTAACCGTAAGCCGTGCTTAGTCATCATCGAGCATGTTCATCAACCTTTTGTTTTCTCTGTGTTTAAATATATATCCAACCTACACAGACATTTTCCAGGTCATTTCCCATTTTTTTGGGATTGTGCAAAGGGACGAGGACTGAGGATGTGTCATGTGTTAGATTGCTGTGGGGGCTCATCCAGTGCCCTTGATGATAAAATGTAAATACCAAGGACGTTCCCAGTTGGATTGTGGCAGGATAAATTATTCATATGCCTCTATTCAGAATGAGCTTGCATGTACAGGAGCACATGTACACTCTGGCTAATGTATACTCTTTTCTACTTTAAAAGTAAAATCCAAACAAAGGAGATGAATTTGATGGATTGTGTGGTATAGACCAGCATGTGTCCTAGTATGGAATTGGCTTTTCAAACAAAAGCTCCCCCCCCCTCTCTCTTTCTCATCATTGGTTTACTTTCAATAGCCAGGATCCAAAAGCTGCATTTCACAGATTCTATTTTCTCACAGAAGCATCCTTTATTTTCCCTCCTCTGATCAATAGCACAAACTATAGGGAACATTATTTCCAATACACAGTATGCTCAGCCTGCACAGCGAGCGAAACACAATCTGTAACATTTTAATTAAGAGACAGATCTCTCCACTGTAAGTGTTACATACCGGCACACCTTTCATTTGAAAGAAACAGATGAACAGACAGTTGGTCTGGGACTGAGAGAGAAAATAACATTGATTGGGGAGCTTTCCAGCTTGTCTTTTATTTTGGCACAGATCTCCGCCTCCCTCTGCAACACTGCCGGAGTGTTCAAGGCCTTCTGGAGATGATATTGACTGTGGCTAATGGCTCATTATCTGTACATTTTCTCTCTTATTACATTATTGTTGCAATGCCTGTAGAAATCTGAATCCAGAACATAACCCAATTAATAAAGAAATGTTTATTAAGTCTGTAAAATTAGTCGCTGTCAAATATAATTCATACATACAACAAAAGAGCTGCATGCCTCTGAAATACTTCAAGCTCTTGACACCCTTATTCAAAACTGAAGAAATCGATGGATACAGGAACTCTATTTTGATCATTTTTGATCATTTAAGCCATTTTAAAACAAACATTCTCCCCTGCCAGCTTCTCAAATTTGAGGTTTTGCTCAAATTTTAATTTTATTGATTGTTTAATGGGTATTTTTGGAATATTGGTTTGAATGAAAATGTGCATTTTTTCTTGTTTTTGACAGTTCACAGACTAAGTTGTTCATCAGATATTTCATAAAGAATCAGGGAACTAATCTATATTTAATACAATTATTATTTGTACTTCTATTCACTTTGTTTTAGTACACCACCTCAAAGGGACTTTCTTTGAAAAAGAGCTTTTATGACAGAAACTGTGACTATTTCCTCTTCAAAATAATCAGCCTAAACATAAAGCCCATAGATATGAGCGTGAGTGCATACATTCAGTCCAGTTGCTTATGTGCCACACAGACTTCAGACTTTGGAGTCCCCTCAAGTCTGCATTTGTTTTGAGGGGAGGGCGGGACCGACAGCTCAGAGACAGACGATGACAGATCTGCCTTGCCGCTAATGTGCACTTATCTGCCTATTGGAGAGCTTTGTCACAGTGGTGATTTATGCTTAAAATCCTCCACACACTACCACTTCCATCACCTCAGACACACTTCGTTCCAACACCTTTTTGTGCATTGCTCTGCACGCAGAGACAAAGTCAAGCCCTGTTATCTTTCCTTTCCACGCAGTCCAGTTTGTAAGGGAAAACGTTGGATTTATCTTTAGGATGAATTTGAGAGCATCATCTATTCTTTTTAACCGTGCCATCACTCTCAAAAAAAAAAAGATTATACAGTATTTTTATGAATTATCCTGTTTACCTGTGCATGCAGGGCACCTCTATTTTATCTTAGACTTTATATAAGTGGAAGTAGCCTCTTGGTTCAAAAGTAAAGCCAATGCAGAAGTACCTTCAAATTGCATTTTCAAAGTGGCCCTCAGTGGGAGACGAGTTACAGAGGAAGAAGATGAAAACTAAGAATTAAAAGAGAGAAACTTGCCCTACTTCTCACTGATTTATTAACTGAGTTAAAAAATTATTCTGAATGAGTTTATGGGATAAGATGGGAAATTATGTGGTTTTATGTTAAATGATACAATATGATTTGATACCATACTATACCATACCATACCATTACCATACTATTACCATACCATACCATACCATACCATTACCATACTATTACCATACCATACCATACCATACCATACCATACAATACCATTACCATACCATACCATACCATACCATACCATACCATACCATACCATGCGATAACACACACTAAGGTAATGTTGGCGTTGATGCATGAAAATAATTGATGAGAACTTTGCTTTTATGTGTTTGTCTGTTTGCCTGATAAGGATATTGATCTGGGGCTTGAACCACACATGACCTGCCTCCACAGTACTAGAAATGTACTGTAATGTAGTTTTCTTTTTGTTAATAACCAATGCAGAGTAAAGTTGATGATAAAGCATAATATCCCTAAAGGGACAGGCTTTCTGTGACTGACAAGAAACTACCACAGTGGACATCTAATCCATGATAGAGGTGCAGCAATGCATATGACGTCAGCATGGCTTCTATTGTTATTCCACAGTTATGATAATTAGAGGGAAATAGCTATCTCAGATCTAATAACATTCATTATTTCGTCAAATCTGAAAAAAAAGGTGATTTCTATTAATTTGTCTGTTTGTTACTGATATCATTTTCCTTTTTCCTCTTCTTCCTCTCTCCCTGCCCCTCCATCCCTCTCAGTCAACTCAGGCTTAATTAAAGCCATAGCTGTTCATCTGCTACAATATCATGTCAGGGGGTATCAACACAACACAAAGCCGTCTCTGGCAGAGCCCAAAGAGAGAGAGAGAGAGAGAGCGAGAGAGGGAGGGAGGAGAGATCCAGTTACAGCCACCCTACACCTCCACTCTCCTCTTCCTCTCTTTGCTGCCCAGACCAGCCTGTAGCCTGCACCCTCACAGAGCCCAACAGTTCTGGTCCCTGCTCCAGCCCCCACCCCCCGCTCCCCGGACCCTGATCAACCCCCCCCCCCCAAACCCCCCCCCCAGTACTCCCCTGTGTCATCTCATCTCCCCCTAAAACAGCCAGGCTGCATTATTTATCTGTCACTATGTTACTGTTTGGAAATCATGAAAGGGGCTGTGGGGATGGGGATGCTAAACTAAACCGCTGTGTACTTGGTCTCTGTCCGGTGAATGAATGGGACGGGGGGGGGGGGCAGAGAGAAAAAGGGGGTGAGTCAGGGAAAAATAATGTCAAAGGCAAACTCTTTCTAGGAAATAAAATACAGCTACTATCTCTTTAGCCACAGCTATGTACGAAGAAAATAATGCAGCAAAAAAATAAATAAAATTCTATCCTTATGGAGTGAAAAAAAATGGATGTAATGGAAAAGCCAACCAACTTTACACCATTTGATTATGCGATTCTTCACCCCAGAAACTGAGTTGATTACTAACTAACCTCCCATTGACTAAAACCAGCCGCCTTAATTGTCCCCCTTACTTTTATGTCTCCTTCCCTCCTTCTCCCTCGTGTATCCTGTTCCCAGCGCTCATCTCACTTGTCAGTCAAGGTCAGGAGGTCACCCTCATCTGATCGCGTGTCAGAGCCGATTAGAATCAGAGCTTTTGTGCCATGTCATATTTCATTATGCATTTGACTCATCTTGTGGGTCAGGGGGTCAGTGTGATTTGATTGGATGACAGAAATGATATAATTTGTGTTTAACCCTAGGCTGTATGAGGCTCTGAGTGGCGTACTAATGCATTTTGCTAAGACGGGGCAAGGCCCTCTCCACGAGCGACTAATTTGAAGTGGCACACCGCAGAGTTGAAGGAGAGCCAGAGCTATTGCTCAACATGCTGAGGTTATAAGGGAGGCTTTATCAAATAATAAACACAACCTCTCTTGTACCTCTGTTTCTGTCTGTCTATCTCTTGCACGCTTTCTTTTTTTTTACTTTACAAACTGATGCAAGCGCACAGACGTTAGCTGCCTCGTGCTGCCGTCTCCCCTCCTCCCTGTTTTTTTTCTTCATCAATTTGATTCACTAAAAATGTGTCACTGACCTTCTTTTCTCTAGTTGATTTTTTTCCTCTTCCTTCTCTCTGTTCTGCCTCTTGTTTCTTCCTCTCTGTCTAAGAACACTTGATATCGTCAGAGAGAGGAGACTAATGGAGAAGTGCTGTCAGCAACAGCCACATCATTATTGCTGAACATTCAAGTGGAACACAAACAACATTTAAATAGCTCCCAAAAGACTCCAGAATATAATGGAATAGGCAAATAACGATGGCAAGTTATTATTTTCAAGAAGAACAGGGACAACATTTACCATTTGATCAACAAATATGTATTTATATCCTGATTCATGTAACAATAACCACAAATCCCCATGCAGCTAGCCAAGTTAGCTTGCACTAGAATTAGCTGATAACCTTGATTACCCCTCAATCCACGCTAGCCGCACCTCTCATCCAAAAAAAGTCACTTCTGGGTCTTAAATAAACAACATGGCAGCATCCAAAATATCCAAGCCAATAAGGCTAAAAGGGTACATTGGTCATGTCACGGTTGCTACATCCACTTCTCCTAAACAGTCTGGTTTCAACAACATACTTTTCACGTGATGACCCATTTTCTTTATACTACATCTGTATTCCCCCTTTTCAATAAACATGTGTTCTTCAAACACACCAAACTTTATAATTTCCTCTAAAAACAAGTAAAGACGCCCAGTCAGCTCCTTCAGACACGTTATTGCCAAACACATATCCTAATGCTCTGTGCAGGAAGAGTTCAGGACCTGGCAGTAGTAATTATATGCAGATGCAGCCCAGTGTCAGTGAAAACTCGCCTGTGATCTCCACTAATGCGGTCGAAAAACAAACCATGGGTGCACGGGATTGCTCAGGTTTCCCAATAGTCATCTAGAGTGATTGTGATGGTGATGTTGATACTGCTGTGGGTGAAGAAGTGGGGAGAGGGGAGGATGGAGGGAGGGGGGAGAGAGTGGAGAGGAAGGAGCAGAAAAGAAAAAAGGAGGAGGGGGGGGGGGGGATGGGACGGAGATGAATCCAACATTTCAAATGAGGACCATAATCAAACTTATTGCCTGACAGGGTGGATCTTGGATTATAATGTTACGTTGGCAGACATGCAGTACTATTTCCAGAGTCCCCTCTGTCTCTTCCTGTTGGGAGCAACGATGTCTCCTGCAGAAGGAAGCCTTTTTAACTTTGCTCCTCTGCACACAACTGTCTGTTCTGCGGGGCTTAAAAAACAGAAAATGTTACTTCTACTGCTGAGTACAGACCACACAGAAGCTGCCCAGAGACTTAAAAACATAACAAAAAAACAGCAGTCAGTCAACTGTTTTTTAATTTTGAATGACTCTTCTTTTACACTCACTGTCAAAACCATTATTAGCACGTGGACAATGGCGCTTCTGTGTCTGTATGACAAAACTAATTATTGTTATAAGAACAAGTAAATGGACAAAAACAGCACAATAAAAGGTTGGTGGATCAGTACCCACTGACTCTAACAATGTTGGAGATAACAAAGGGAGCGCTGATGGCGCAGTCATCCAAACAAACGTGCATTATTCTGAGAATTGTTAGGATCCTGTCACCCACAAATAACTCTGCTATACACCAACAGAAAGTGCATGAGGCTGGTGAGTGTGTGTGTGTGTGTGTGTGTGTGTGTGTGTGTGTGTGTGTGTGTGTGTGTGTGTGTGTGTGTGTGTGTGTGCCATTAAATCTGTGTGACAAATGTGTGTCTGCATGCATGAGTGTTATGGCTCTTTGTGAATATTTTCAAGGTATTCCTGATTCATTTGAATAAAGACTTACTGTCAAACAGTGCCTGCTCTGTGTGAGTGTGGTGTGAGTGCGTTCTTAAGTGTCTCCCCTCCCTGGTTCTGAGTCAATGAGGCTGTGTATCGGAGGCTGGCACAGCTGGTGGGAGCAGGAGTCTAACATCTGGACCCTCGTACTCTTGGTGCCATTGTTAATAAGAGGCTGGTGGGGAGTGGAGGGGAGTGGAGGAGACAGCTCTCCAGTGTCAATGAACCTCCCTGTCTCTCACTGGAGCTCAGCACTGCAGCTTAGACCTGATGCAGCACAAAAAGGACCTCCAGCTTAGCAGCATATCTAAGACTAAGATCTCTAAGATAAATCTAGGAGGGAGAGCTGAATAGGCCTGGGCCACGTTAGGAGCGTGATTGTAAGGATTGTTAGCTGGTTTATCAGTCAACTTTGGTTTGGACTGTCAAATAACTATTAGTGAATGCATTGCCACAAAATGATACTCTCAGACAACAAATATGTTTGATTTTTGGTGGTTTTCACTTGCAACACAAAATTCTTGTTTTTCCAAGCTCAACAATTGCTAAATAATGTAAATTTAAAAAAAAATGGTATTGACTTTAATGCCGCCCCCTTGGAGAAACTCTTAGTCCTGCACAGCCAGACCTATCTTCAGATTCATAATAATTACCTACTGATGAGTCAGTGGGTCGAGGATGATCCAACTATTGGCCAAAGTTACAGATGACCAGACAACTTTGCATATCCTATGGAGAAATCAAGCGTCAACACTACAGAAAAACTAAACGCATTCCAAACTCTTGACGTATACAATTTTGTACTCTGCGTTCATGTCCAGGACATAGGCTACTGACATTTGTAGATGTTTTTTTGTGTTTTAAGGATTTATGTTCTGCCTATAGCCAGCAGAAGGGACAAAGCTATACAAGAAGCGGGCTATCATAAACAAGTCAAACAACTACTGGCAGTGAACTGCACTTATAGGCAACTCTTTGTTAATTACTTAATTCATTGTTTAATGATATATGAAAGCAAAGTAAATCCCCTTATGTACTGCTTCTCTGTGTTTCTCTCCACTTGAGACTAAACACAGAGTGAGTGTGTTTTTACAAAACACTGTTGGGAGGAAACTTGTTTTGAAGGAACATCTGCACATGAGAGTTCAAGCCCTGGCATCTTAATGTTACAGTCCAAAGGAAAATACATGACATAAACTTAAGAAATAATAGGCCTGCCATGATCCGAGTCTTGGTCAAAACTTGCAGCTTTAAGGGAGCAGCTGGCTGGGTAGGTGGTCGCTTTTGCATCATATAGAAAAAGGTTAAATGAAATTAAGTCAGGGAAGGAAACCCCTTTACCCTTCAAGTATAGAGCGGTAATCTTGTCTAAATTTTGAATTGTCAAGTACTTTGGTTTATGATCAAACACATTAGATTAAAGGACACTCACATCAGTCTCCTCTTTGTTTCTGTTTAAAACTAATGAACACTGGACACAGTTTACCTGAAAAACATCAACATATTAGCATCTCCTTTGTGAACATGTTAACACACAATGTATAGCTGCGTCATAGAGCTGTTGGCATGGCTACTGGGTCCTAACCTTATTAAATTAACTCAAAACAGCAGCCATTTATTACTGTAATTGATACATGTTTTGTTTCCATATTCTTGCTGTATTTTCTGTAATCTTCTTTACAGATTGTTAACCTCACCTACATAACACAAATAGAGGCTTTCATACAGATGTATAAATATATCAGCCTCAGGCTTTGTATCAATAGCTTTGCTGTGTTCTGCTTAACCCGATTAATAAGAAAAATGAAATAACCTCATTTCAACTTTCTCTGGGCTGAGGAAAGAAGTCAACATGGATCGATGTCAGCTTAGAGCTTCTTTTTTTTTCGTACCTTGAAGATACTGCATCAATAATTAACCAAGTATTTCTGCTAATGAATCTCAGTTCAATGGAACATTTTCCTCTCTAATAACCCATGGCTTTTTTTTTTCACAGCCGAGAGGGAAAACGAGTTCAAGGCCAACTTTGTACATTTCATCTTTAAAGGAGATAGAAAATCTGTGTGGTTGTGGAAAAGCTAAACAGACACTGACCATTTCATGGTCTTTTCTAAAAGTCTGGCATGTGATCTACAAGAGTGAGTGTTTGGTCCTTCATCATTCTCTCCAATGAGGTGAAAGGGTCTACACAAACACATTAAGGTTGCCATTAGTTTCATCTGATCACCTGGGGCAACAGGGGGATGGACAGCTTGGCAGAGCGAGGGCCTTACACAAATATACAGCTGTATATGTGCAGCCATGTCAGATGACTATTTCAAACAGAGGGGCTTTCAAACAGGCCAAGAGAGAGTGAGGAGGGTGAGGTTTTTTGGGGGGAAGGGGGGCTCCAAATGACTGTAAAAAGGCCACAGGGAGAGGGAATGGGAGGGAGAGAGAGAGAGAGAGAGAGAGCTTTCCATCTTTCTACTGCCGTGACAAATATGCCTGCACATCTTTTTGCATTGTCTCCGCTCTCTGCTTCGTCAGCGAACAGCTATAGAAATATTTTGGCAGGCTGCGCTTTGTTTTCCTTTTCACAAAAGATGGAGTGAGGGAGAGAGAGAGAATGACAGAAAGCAAGAGAGAGGGAAAGGGAGGGAGAGAAAAAAGACAGACTGGGGGAGTGAGAGAGAAGAGGACAGAGGGAGAAAGAGAGAGGGAGGTGGTATTGGTTGGGAAAGGTGAACGGATGTTGTCAGAGATTTATGGAAAATTTGAGAAAAGAAGGATAAAGAAAGGAAGGTGGAGGGCAAGAGAGTAGAAATATGGGTTAAAGGCAGGTGGAAGGAAGGTTTAAAAGTTGGGGGGAAAAACGAGACAAAAGATTGAGTAGGAGATGTAATTGTTACAATACCTGTACCAGTATTAGAAATGCCTTCATGACAGCCATCTGTTTTAGGCCTAAAATGTAGTATCAGTTTTCGGCACCAAAAAATATCAACTTGTTTCTTTATCTTGAAAAACATTAGCCAACACAAAACAACATTTATTATGGCTTCCAATAGCATCTGTTTAAGTGCTGCACAGATAAAATTATTTCAGGTTTAAAGTGACAGTGGGAAAAAGCAACAGTGTTATTTGCCACAGCTAGGAAAATGTTAGCCTTTTCCCTTAAGACGTTTCCAGGTAATCATTTTTATATGAAGCTGTGTTCTTTTAAAACCAGTAGAAATATAACATGAAGCAATTTAATGTAGAAAATCTAGATTGTCTGGAGCTGTTTTGTTGACCAAGTTGACTCAAGAGGGCTGATGCTAATGCTAACCCAGGTTGTAGGTTTAGCTTGGATTCATTTGGTGTACTGAGCCAGGGTATACAAGAATAAAAACGATTATTTCATATCTGTCCATGGTTAGAATAAGTAAGCTGATATGTTTGTGTATTATCATACTGGGTATCAGAGAGAGAGACTTGGTGACGTCAAGGCTAGGCGTTTGAATCAGTTTTGGGCAGTGTCACAGCATCTCAGGGAAGAGAGGGAAAAAGGTGAGATTGGACAAGAAGTAAAGAAGTAGTGGTGGGAAAAATAAAGCAGAGGGAGATAAATCAAGTGAAGTGGCAAAATAAGATTGGGGTGTCGAGCAGAGTGTTTGGCACCTATAGAAGAATCAATCGGAAGAAGAGGGGGCAGGTGGAAGTGAGGGGAGGAGGAGCCTGCCACTCAGGTCCCTCGCCCCAGTCTAAACAGCGGGAGGAAGCTGTAAATCAGACTAATGCGGCTGAGCCGTAATTCAGACCAGCAGGGCCAGGGCGCTAGCGCAGGGACCCCGAACGGCGGGAGTTTACAAAACGCTGCCACGAGGCTTTAATCAGTGCAATGATCCGAAGATACCGTCCCCTCCAATCAGCGGGCTTCCTGTCAGTCACACACGACTGAACCCGACCAATCAGGCTCCGTCGAGGGTCCAGACGGGCCGGCTGGGCTTTGGGCTGCAGCCAAACAAGAAATTACTCATCTAAACTGGAAAGGTGGAATGGGGCTTTAATTCAGAGCGAAGAGGGACGAGGTGATAGATTTGTCAAAGGTTGGACATAAAAGACCACAGGATCGTGTTCTACAAAGGTCCATCAGAAACATATTGGAGGAGGATTACAGACACAGGGGAGCTGTGAGGGAAGACTTCATCAAATTTATCAGATGAAGTTTCTGCAAGTTTAGGCAGTAAAACTGGGTGATAGACATCAAATCTGTTGCAAAACTAAGTCCCTCATTAAAACCTTTAAGAATAACATAAGAGGCTCATTAAAAGTTCAGTCAATCTGCGTTATAAACTGAATAATAATCACATCTGTTTGCTGCCACCCAAAAAACTTTCCATCTATTCTACAATCTGTCTCTTTTTCTCAGAGTCTTGCATATCTGCTGTTGGCACTCAAACACCTCTCTAATTACAATTACAACACCCAAGGGGGCTTTGTGCAATACTTGCCAACAAAAAAAACAGAAAACCAAGGCGAGAAATAGCATCAAACTTACCGTTAAAACATCATTTGAACTCCCTGCATGTAAAACAGGCGGATAAACTTTAAAATTACCAGAAGCTGCTTTTTCATACCTGCATTTAACTCAACAAGGGAAGGAGGAGGGCAATGCATTAACTTAAAAGTGAGCGGAAAAAATGCAAATGTAGTCCACTTTATCATCAGGCATTCAAACAGACACTTTCAACTCAGTAATCCATAATTCTTTTTTTTTTTTGCTTTGATGCTGAGGAAACGGCTACAGTTTGATGGTAAAACTGAGCTGGATTCTGTTGTAGTTCTTGTAAGAGTCGCACTGGTGTGACTGGCGGGGCTACACACACACACACACTGTGCATGTTAAAACCACATGCAGCGTCTTGGCAGCAAAGACGCTACGGCGGCAGCCAATCAATAAAACCTTGTTACGCTAATTGCAAGATCATAATCTCCGTTCCTACTTCTGCTGAATATCCAAACAGTCGCTCCATTAGCCGAATTATTCCCCTGTGCAGTTTCTCCATCTCCCCTCCTCCTCCTCCCTCACTCTTCCTTCCACTGCCTCCCATTTCCTCCACGATTTTCCTCTGACATATTTCTCTCAAACAGCAGTTTTTGCTAAATGAATTCATAAGTCAGGGAGAAAGACATCAAAGCAAAGCATTGTCAAGGTAAAGTGCTGATGAAGTATACCGTTTCTTTCACTTTGCTGCTATGAGAGGGCATCTCTCTACAGTGAATTATCTTTGATCACATCGCTTCGTACTGCTCTGTTTGGTGCCAGCAAGAGAAATCCCACTGCAGGTGAAGGTCTAAAGATACCTGTATTGTAAGAAGAAACGTATTCCACTTCCCACTGTGGAGAGTTTGTCTCTTTTCCTGCTTGAGGGTAAGGTAAAACCTCCATGAAGAGGCCTCCAAAAAAAAAAGCCGTATAGCTTCTTGTCGTCAACATCTACTCATTTCTAGTTTGTTGAAACGACAATGGTCAGTGGCCACAGGGGCAGACAAAGAGCTTGTTGATGCCAAGACCAGGGTCCGTGACCTTGTCTTTGTATCACTAACACTTTGTCACTCTGCTGCAGGAGGGAGAACGACTGGAAGAAACAGTGGAGAGAAGTAAGCAGGGTTAGACTGCGATGCTCATGGGAACATCGATATGACAATGCCACTGACCCCCTTTCCTTGTGACTCATCACCATCTAAGCATGTCACTATCTGATGCTGTAACTTGGCCAGGAGTTACTCAACAGAGCTCATTTCTTATGAAAGTGTCTGATGTACGAAATTTATATAGGTGATCCAGATTTAATAGAGCGATAAAATGAGGAGACTGAAGTGAGAGACACACTTTCACACAGTTTGGAGGTGGAACCGCTGACCCAAATGCATTTAAATTTAACGGGGGGGTAAGAGAGACAAGAGGAAACATGCTGAGAAAAAGAGTAAAACGAGAGGCAGTCAGAGAGAATAAGAAAAAGAGGAGTGGAACAGTGGAGTAAGATAATAAAGCAGCAAGTGGAGAGAAGTGAGCTTAAGGCATTTGTTTTTTATTTAAGATGGAATATATTGAGAATAATTCAGCTACTGTATATGCTGCTTTCGGAGGAATAAAACTAGTTAATAAAAAATTACCCCCGCAGCCATCTTAGCCCTGTGTTACTCCAACCAAGTCCATATTTTATCACAACAACAACACAAGCATAAACACATTTACGGTTTCTAAATGCGTTTTTAACCTTCACTTTCATCAAATAATCAATGAAACAGACTTACTTCTCTAAAATATGTACTATAGAGCAGACCTATCATCATATTATACTTTTCTTATGATGCAACACATAATAAGATATCATTCAATATGCATCCATCCCATATTATTACAACATGCTCATTTTAGGTTAAAAGTGTTCAGTTAAAAAAAGAAGTATGCTCAACAGGAAACATTAAGCATTGATTGATATACTGTTGATGTTCTCTCACACAATGTGATGCACAAAGATGTTGAGAAGCTGCTCACAGCTGGATAATATTTCAAACTCATAGTGGGTGGTTGTGGAACAGCTCAAGGAACAAGGCATAGCTTTTGAAAATGTAGAGGAAACATTTTGGTCTCTTTTTTGGACAGTTAGATTCTTAAATTTTAGTTTGATGACACCTGGTAGTGAACTCCACTGTTTTATTTTCTGTATTAAAAGGTTAAGTTGTTTGTTTTACATCTTTTATTTCAGCTACAAAGACAAAGCACTACAGGGTAGGTGCATTATGGAGTCTGTTGTATGCAGGACTTTGGACACAAGAATGAGTGTTATTTAAAGGTCTTGCTCCAGCAGTTTCGCCATCACTACATCTCATTATAGGATCCACAACAACCTCAAATATTATGCATTTTTTAATGCACGAGATTGTTTTTTATGGAGTATACTTAATGTCATTTAAAATGTGGACTCACTACATACATAAAATCCGCTTAGAACACTTAGGACACTTTAAGGAGGTGCATTTCAGTTACTTTTCTATTTCCTCCATCCCTCGTTTTGTTGTCAGAGTGTGTGTCCACCCCTCAGGCCCTCCCTGATTCTAGCTGTCAGAGGGAAGGAGAAGCTAAACTTGGTGAAGCGGAGAATAGAGCAAGGCACATGTCAAATATGAGAGGATCTTGAGTAAACAAAGTATAACACAGAGCAAAGCAAAATCGTCTCTCATCCCATCACCGTCTTTCACGCTATTTCCCTCTCTCTGCCTCTTCTTCTCTTGCTTCCCCATCTTTCTTCTTCTTCTTCTCTCCCTCTCTCTCTTCGTCTATCTTCTATGCCACATTTGCGATGTTTTATCTCTCCCTCAGTAATTCAGCAAAAAACATTGTGCACATCAGCAAGACTTGTAATCAGTCAATCACCACTGCAGTAAAACTACATGTGCAGAATCGAAATGGGCAATGAAAGCAACAGTTCTTGAGATTTTTCAGTCAGCCAAGTACCAAAGCATGAGAAACCTGTCAGATAACAGCACTATCCTCCTGAAAATCACTTTGTGGCAGATATATTTGTTGTCAGAGTTATCTAAATGAACCCTAGGAATCATGTACAAGAAGCAGCACAAGTCGCCTTGGTGCTCAGTCTGGGCCTCGAGCCATTCTTTAACAAACCGGAGCATTAAGAAATTAAGCAAAACAGCAAATGCAACAGAAACACAGAACTACTGTAGCTTTTGGGTCACTTGTAATAATTGCAATCGACGGGGACAAATTCCCTGCTCTCCTGTGTATGTCAGATGGGCTTATTCCCAAACTCCACAAATCCCCCTGTCCAAACACAACCATATGGTCTCCCAGTTGTTGCGACCAGCTGTGCTACAGTGTATCTGGCACGGTTGCCATGTAGTGTTGAACAGCACTGACTGACTCCCCCTTCGTTCTGACTTCATAAATCCTCTGCAATGAGGCCAGAACTCACTCAGAGCAAAGCAGCCATTTCTGCTCACCTCTTAACAAAGTGTAAACTGTGTGCACGGAGAATGCTTGCATAATGGGAAAAAATATATTAGAATTTTAGGATGGCAGACATAGCTGCATGGTTGTTACAGACGCCTCATGGACAGAAATTCCCAGCAGATTGTGTTTGGAATTCGGATATTTCTGCTTGTTAGGTTTCTCAGGATTCCTCCTACTTATCAAAAATGTAATTCTAATGTAGATTATGACCGACTAGCAATCTGTCCAGGGTATTTCAAGCCTTTAGCCCTGTGCATAGTGGAATAGATTACCTTTTATAACAAATAAAGAAAGGTATATACAATTTTTAAGACGAATCAAAACTATAATTAAAAAAAGGGACACATTTAAAAATCAATATCAGTCAGTAAAACTGAATGAATATTTAAAACCTTGTGCAAAGTAATTAAATGGTATTCAAACTTAATGTTTGAAAAGAAATGTGTTCCATTTTTCCCACACAACCACCAGTCACACTCTTATTAACATGCCTGAATCTTCAAGCCATACAGTGCAAAATGCAAGCAGCAATGTTGTTTTTAATGTCAGCAAAAAAAACTTTGGTGAACCGTCCATTCTCTTTCAGCTGATGTAAGCTGATGTATGACTCCGTGGTAGTTTCAGTAACAACAATTTGTAGTACATCCTAACAAGCCTGAATGATGGTGGAAGGAAAATGGCTCTGCAACAACTCAGCCAACAACCACAGTGTTGCAGGGGTGAAATAAGAGGAAAAGAGAAGGTTTTCCATTAAGGGCAATTTGATCTCACCTGGTTTGGCGGGAGGAACTCGTGGTTGTTTTCATTCATGTACATGTTGTCACCATCAAACTGTAGAGAGAGGAGACAGAGAGGCATGAGAAAATAGTGGCTGACACATGACTTCAGAGACAGAAAACAGAGATTTTCAGTCAGTCAGAGGCGAAACAGAAACAGTGTAACACAGAGGCCTAATGACTGCGAGTCCTCGGATTATAGACCTCTTTGCTCTGGTGGATGTCAGTAATTACAGTTCATTAGAGACACATATAATTAGGCCCTGTCAAAGCTCGTGTAACTAGCACACTTCGTCTCAGTTTGCCTCGCAGCCTGAGACTTTAAGTGTGCGCACACCTAACTGCTATGATCCCAAGGGTGTCACAAGGCGGCAAAGAGTGATAATCACGACACTGAGAGCCCAATGCTTGCCCGAAAGGCTATCTAGCTAGTAAGTCGGCTTACAAGTTGACTGGTCAGATCAAATCAGAGGCAACTTTCACATATTCAAACAGCATAAGACAGGTAAGTCAGCCAGGGGTTGACCCAGAAATTGATTTGTGCTGTGCAGCTTCTAGACTTGCCAAGGACCTACTTTCTGTTTGATTTAGACTCAGACTGTTGCTAGATGGTTTCTGTAAATGTTACTTTTTATGTGCAGCTGTGGGAGTCTCATGCATCTCAAATCTATTCCACATCACAGTATCTCTACAATAGCGGGTGTGGGTGAAACATTAGAAAAAACATCTTATTAACTCAAAGAAAACCAACCAGATGTAGATAATCTTTCTATTTAAAATCTATCAGTAGCATCGCAGACCAAATCCCAAAATAAACTTTTTCGCAAGCCTGCTAACTAGCCACCTTGAAGGTGTTGCACACAAAAGTAAAGGTACCAATCAAGGTTTGATTGAAGTGCACCAGCCTATCAAAAAAACATTAATGTCTATCCATCTGTGGAACACCTGTTAAAACTCGAAGTAAAAAATCAAGAAAGTCCACTTGGGGTTGAGGACTGGGGCCATGGATTAGGAAGTAGCTGTGTCAGCAGGGATTAGGTTGGGTCCCAGTCCAGACAACAGTATAGAAATTGGTCTGGCTGCTGGAGAGGTGTCATTTAACTTACTGAGTACTGCCAGGGTGCCCTTGAGCAAAGCACTGAACCCCAAAGCTCAGCCCCCCACCCCCCTTGAGCATCCTCCTCACTGGCGTCTCTCCATTAATGCATGTCCATAGGTTCTGTTTGTGCATGTGTGTATTAAGAGCATATATGTGTGACTAGCATGGCTCTCAACAACAGAGTGTAAACCAGACTTTCCACTTGGGGATTAATAAAGTAATAACGTTTAAAAAAAACAAAAAAAAAATCACCCAAGAAACTGGTCATCCATTTTCACACATAAGTGTGTGAAAATATTGTGTTACTTCCTAAACCAACATAATTTTCCTGAATCTGACCTATGTTGTTCTTTGCCTAGCAAATCTTTTGTCTTCATGTGTCTTCATGTGTACAGGAGAAAAAACATTTGTGACCATGTGCTTCTGTACGATACGCAATAAACACTACCTTGGAAGTCTGCTTGAGACACAAAAAATACCTTGTTTTAAAGTAGACATGAGTATTTAATGACCTGGGTTGAGATTGATTGGATACAGAAGTTGTGTCTGATAAGCTGATCAGTGAAGTGGGCGACCAATAACCAATCAACCTTCTTTGAACCCTGAAAACCAGCCTACCCAGCCAGTGATCAAGCCCACATTGACTCCAACACTTTTGCACTTTGCCAGAGATGGCAGGACATGGAGACCCCACCAATTCAGACCTCAGGAACACCAGGAACATCAGGAAGTTCAAGACGCCTGAAGGGTAAAGGCTTATAGGACTGAAGGAAAGGTGACAGTTTGAGGTTATGGGAATGCGAAAGTCGAGGGTGTACCCCAGAGCTAATGGTGTAGAGCGGGGGTAGGGATCATGTGTGAGTGGGAGGTACAGTAGGAGAGATTCTGTAGGGATGAAGGGATAGAGAAAGAGAGAGAAATAAAAACATAGGGTGAGGACAGAGAGTATGAATGAAAGAGTCAAAGGGGCGAAGGAGGGCTGTAGCAGCAGCAGTGTCATTAGAGCCTGTGGTTGTTCTGGCTGTAGTGTGATTAACACTGGGGTCACAGCCAGAAGCCACAGCTTGAAAGACACAGTCATATAAACATGCACACACAGAGACTCACACGCACTCCCAAAGGCCTTCCCTGCTGCCCCGTCTGACACTGCTTGGCACTGACCATTTATGAGGAAACAAAACACACCTCAAGACCACTAGATGAATAAACGCTGCTACTGTAAGCTCAGATGAAGGGATGGCTGTGAGCCTGGGGTGGGAGTTCTCGAGCTGTGGCCTGGGCCCAACAATGATATTCATCTTTTATATAGCCACCACGTGTAATAAACCAGCGCCCAAATTGACTGTACTTTCAGCCCATTTTCACACCAGGTCAACAAAAACAGCAGCTTGGTCAGTGGCCAGCAGTACAAAATATGAATTTAGATACCCCTCTGTAGTTTTGTAATGGCGGTAAGGTCAAAAGACGTAGTACAGAGAGCAAAAAAGTATATATTTGGGATGTTGTCAGAAGCAATGTTTAGATCAGTCAAACAAAAAGCTTTTTTAGGAGACCAGGGTTTGAATTCAGCATTCAAATAAATGTTGTGTTCTTTTAAGAAATTGACTTACTCTTAGTTACATATTGTACCAACGCTAAGTGATGCTACTTTAATGATATATTTACGTATAGTTTAGTAAGATACCTAAGTCACGTAACTGAGATGATAGTACTTGTTTAGTACTTATTTAAACCCAAAACCATGTTTCTAAACCTTACCTAATAGATTTAGTGCCCAGTCCTAACCAAACTGTGACTGCTTTGCAATGTTAAGCATGTGAAGGTGATTGCTGGGTGTCCACCGGTCCTTAAAAAATTTGAATGGTTTGTCAGCAAGCTTAAATCTGAGCATGTCTGTTTTATACATTCTTCATAGCTAGCACTACCGTTGAGACGTGTATCTGCCAAACTCTACGCTAGAGTACCAAGACTGTCATATTTTGAAGCTTGGTCCATGGACCAACTTTCTGTGATTGATTTTTTAGCAGTAAGATTGTGTTGGTATTGTTGAACATAATGATGGATATAGACCCTTTCAGCATTTTTTTGTACAGTTTAAACTTTTGAACATGTAAATCAAAGTCAGACTCCTTCACAGTAAAGTTTTCTTTTGTTTTTACCTTCATCTTTTACTTTTTAGAGTCACAGCACCAAACAAACTGCAGTACAAATGCAGTTCCTTGAAGCATTGTTCACTTTCAAGCATCAATGCTATCCCCACATTATCATTCAGCCTCTGATGGAAGAGTTACCTCGAGTGCAGTGATTTCTGTCTGATAGCACTATTAGCTTGTTGGAGGAACAATCACTGTATTCTTGCAATAAAAAATCAAATCACTTTCTTTATTGCTCCTGGAAAATGATTTTACATGCGGTCCTAATCACATGGTGCCAAATGTAATGGTTACAAGGAATAGATTTTGTCACACCTGCAAACTACATCACCAATAGCAGAACAAGGTAAAAGTATAAACAATTATGAAGAATGTCGAGGAGCAAACTGAAGTCTGTGGTGGTGCTCCTGCAGCACAATGAGAGGGAGTCATTGAGGGCAGAGTTGTTACAATAACAAACAATTTCTAAATCCAGGGGAAAGGTTAAAATAACTTTGTCTTGCCTCTTTGTGGTCAGCAAACTGGTCACTGATGCTACAGTAAGTGGACTGTACTGGTACTACAGCAGAGATAGTGGAGGGGACAGTGTCTAAATTTCTGTGCATGGCCTTTGGTACACATTCACCCCGTGCCAATTTAAAATAAAAAGTCTAACTCCAAAGCGAAGTCATTTGTAAGGAAATTGAGAAATTCCACAAAAGTTAGCTCATTTCATTGCTTGGAGTAAGATAGAGAGAGAAGCTTCTTACTGCTCTAATGACAGGACTGTTAATATGAAGTTTTAACATAGACTATATACATAATGGACCACCGTCATAATTTAAAAGAGAAGAACAGCAGTTTTCTCGTTAGGTTCCAAACTTTAATCAGTAAGGTTGCCCCCTGCTGGCCTAACAAACAATCTATGTTTGAGGCATATCTGCATTGGCTTCACCTTTTAAACCAAAAGGCTATGTTAACTTCCTAAGTATGAGTCTAATTTAGCAAACAATTAGCTTAGCTAATCTTGGCTTCGCTTAGCACAAACGCTCGAAAAAGGGTGAAAAAGCTAGCCTGGCTTTTACTAAGGTGGCCTACTAGTGGGATTTTTTGACAGAGAATACATTTTATTATGGTTCATATTTGTGTCTTTCATATATTTGTGACCCTGAAAACCTACCATATATGACCAAATAGACCTTTTTTGTGCTTGTGCGACAGCCTAACTGCTGTCTGAAAATTAGCTAGCGTTAGTTTGCTGTCAATTCACATCAGGAGGCTATTGAACATCTGGCGACTCTCTCTGATTACTTGTTTGGCAGTGGAAGACAAGTTGCCGTACAGTTGCAAGCTAACCCTTAGCAATGTGGTGAGGTTTTCTGAGTCATACTCACTTTCGACTCAGTGGGTCAAGGATCCAAATAAATGGCCAAAGTTACAGATGGCCAGACAACCCAGCATCTGTACTAAAGAAAAACTAAAGCCATACAAAACTATTTGATTCATACAATTTTGTACTTTACGTTCATGTCCTGGACATTAACTACATTCAGATTTGTAGATGTTTTTTGTGTATTATTATAAGGACAGACCTTCTGCCTAGCTAGCAGCAGGGACATTAAACACAGCTATATAAGACGTGGGCTTCCATAAACAAGTCAATCTACATACTGACAGGGAACTGCACTCTTTTTTAATTATTTAATTGATTGATGTATGTTAGAACAATGTGAATTACTATACTGTAAGTATTGCATCTTTGTGTTTCTCTCCACTTGTCTGTGCTGGTTTTTGCAACCACGATGCGCCTGCAACTGCAGTGACAGAACAGTGATCTCTACTCAAAATTGGTCTATTAAACCTGACCTAGCAAGCAAGAGGTCCATTTCATCCGTGGTCCTGGGATGTTGTTCATTTAACATTTTACCACATTCAAAATGTCAAAAGCTCTAAATTTAGGGAAATTATGTCAAATGTGGACTTGCGCTGCCCTGGTAAAGAGATTAGTGTTTATAATGTTTTAATGTGTACTTTAAACAATAATTATTAACAAAGATTAAATGAATAATTCACAAGGCTCAAAGGCAAGGGGAGAGGTCAATAAGGCACTATTCTTTTTGTTAACTGGGGGTGGTTTGCTGAAATCAAACTGAATTTTATGTAATTTAATTGAATTATCTTTCTTGGAGAAGTCGTAACTCCAGTGTGAACATATGAGCATTTGACGTAGGAGAAAAGGGAAGGTTTGTAAGAGAAGGGCGAGCTGGTCGTGTCTCTTTCTCTCTGTTTGCTTTCCTGAGGCTTTGAGGTCATTAATCATAGCGGTCAAATCTACAGCAAAACAATTGAGCAAAGGAAAACACAGACAGCGAGAGAGGAGGGGGTGAAGGGGGGGAAGGGAAGGGAGGGTGAAGGTGAGAGAGAGGTGGAAAGCTATACGGTGAGATGGGTGGGAGATGGGAGACATGTCGAGCGGGGTGGAATGAAGGAGAGAAACGTTAAGATGGATCGAGGCTTGAGAACGAGAAAAGGGACGAGTAAGGCCCGCACAACTGACGCATTTGACACCACAGTCCTGTTTGCATAGCAGAAATGCAAATACATGAGAGTGAGAGAGATAGAGCAGGAGAGTATGGGAGGGAGAAAATAAAGTGGGAGAGAGGCTATAAATAGCGTAGTGTTTGCGTAAAGCCTAACCAATGTCAGTTTGATGCAGGAAGTGCACCGCAGACATAGAGGTTAGAGAACAACTGTTGACTGAAACATAGCGCAGCAGATATGTAACTTTCCAAAGACTTCAGACAAGGACTTGTATCTGTAGTGGCACCTTAAAACGTATCATTTGATCCATTCTTTAAATTGGTTAAAAATGAATCCACATCATGTTCAGTGACACATTGATAATGAGTAAACTTTCAATTTAGAGTTAAAATTGAGCAATATGGTTCAGTTTTATGCATTAAATATAAATTATGTTTCAAGCTGATTATGAATCTGAGATTATTTGCACTTGATATCTGTGATTCCTTTTTAGAGTATCTAACGAGTATACAGCGTGTTATGTGTTGGTGGCAAACTGCCATTGAAATGGGAAGTTGTACCCCACCTAAAAGAATCAACAGTGCTCGTGTACTGGTAAATCTCTTAATCATGAGATGAATGTAACATTTGAGAAAAACCAGAAAGTCAAAGACAAAAAAAAAATTGTTTGAACACGAACAGATTGTTGAGTTATTCTATGTAATGGCTGACAGAAATGAATGGTATAGAATATTGTCTGCACCAGATGGCTTCATTTGATCACATAAGATTGTATTTTAAACATTCTATTGCCACTTTGTTTATATCATTTTATAATAAAATAAAACCAAACCAATAGGCCTTACAAGTGGAGCTGCACGTATCAGTTTATTTCTTTATCAGAGCCAATTCCAACACCCAAAATCTGGCTAATGTGTCGATGCTCTCTTTCCTAGATTTACAATCTACTGTTTATATTCTCACAATGTGGAACCTATTGGAATGAAGGGCATTATTCTGCACCATGGCACACCCTGTCTGTCTGATATATAAGCCAAGAATGATATCATGACATATCTGACCAATAAGCTTGATTTCATCTGTACGGTATAAGTTAAATCGGGCAGATACAAAAGCATTGTAAACTGATGGGCATACCTTAATGGAAGAGTATTTGCATGAATCTTTCACATTTCTGGGTTGTATTCATAGAAGGGGTGAGAAGAATCGCGGGAGGAATTCACGATACGATACAATGCAATGCGATGCGATATGATACAATATGATACCATACATTATGATATGATGTGATACATTACGATTCAAAATACATGGCCCATGATAACAATAATATCAAGATACATCACTTATGCGGTAATTGATATATCACGTTATGATTTCTGTTTAACTGAAGTATAAAAAATTCCCCTAACATGGATCAATGCACTAATTGGGTGTTGGTTTCAGCTCTTTTCACAATTTATCCTTTAACTTATTTTCACTCCTGTCCGACTTCCTCCCGCTATCTTCTTATTCTTCTTTAAACCTCTGTCAACTTCTTCTTTGCCACTTAACTTCCGATCACGTTACCCTCAATCATGGCATGAGTGCCACTATGTGGAGTCATAAAGTAGTGATGTAGTGAGTCAAATTGATAAGCTAATCTGTGAAGAGCAACTTTCTTTTTAATTTAAAAAATATCGATATTTGGCACTAGTTATTGGTTAACTGTATCACACTGGATGACAATATATTGTCATTTCAAAATGTTTTCCAATCCTCTGAAGCAGTTCAGTTTGATTTGCTTGCATGATTTTTGTTGTTGGGTTGTATCCACGTGGTTGACATCCTCTGTAGTCTGTTGCCTTGGATACAATTATCAGCTAGATAAATGTAATGAAATACTATGATCTACTGATCTTACTTAGGTCAGTGACAGGGAGCTGCATGCCTTCTGTTTAGGAAATTTTTTTTTTTTTTAAATTCCCACAGCTACAGTTACTTTGCATTCTGTGCTCCAGAGCTGCTAACCTGCATTGATCTACACAAGAGGCTTTTCACAGAAGGTCGCAGTGAGCCCAGCTGTGCTTTACTGTATGTACTGAATACCAAATAACACGAGCGGTTACTGCAGTAGGGACTGTTTTAGATGTAAAGGAAGATGAGGGAGGAGAGAAAAGGGCTCAAACCTCCTTCTAGTCTCCTGAACATGGTTACAGTGTGCACATCCCTAGTTTTTCACCCCAGCGTAACTAATCGCATGTCAGTCAATGTGCCGATGGAAAGAGGCAGCAGTCAAAATACCTGTGTCAGGACTGTGGTCATTAGAGCATTCACTGTCTCTCACACACACACACACCCACACACACAGCAGGCACACACACACATAAATGAATGCACACACATACATATATAACCAAAGCACAGAGAGAAAGGGGGGATGGTGGGCTGTAAAGCAGATATGGATTGCCTGTGTGTTTGTGTGTATATCTGATGCTGCTGCATGTGTATTTCACCTTTATGTGTTCCTTATGTGTACAGTGTGTGCATGTTTGCATACTGTATAAACAACCCAGCTCTGAATGTGTGCACATTGCATGCGTGCCTACGTGTGTTTGTGTAATGTATCCTGTCCAATAATACACACATTGATCCCCGCCAGATAAAGATAACAAAGTTAGACCTTCCATAATATTTATTTTCCCATAACAGACGTGCTCAGCCACGCCCAGTCATATAACTCCATGCAGATGAAATATGGTCTTCATTACCTTTAAACCTCAACACACAGAAAAAAAAAGTGGTGAGGGGGGGTGAAAAAAAAACACAGAATTGCCCTTCTTTCTCGACTGAAAGAGCACGAAATGAATTGGAGCAGCTGAGATTTTTTACATTACCATGACAAATACGACGAAATGGGGAGAGAAAAAGGGAGAGATAGCGAAAGAGAGAGAGGAGAGAGTGAATGACGACAGATAGAAAAGGGCAGATCAGACAGAAAGACCAAATTGTGTGCAGAAAAAAAAAATTGTGCTCGACTGTAAGCTGCGAGCTGAGAGGAGAAATAAAATAAGGCATTTAGCTGGGGATCATGTTAAACCATGCAAGTGAATGAGTCCCCAGAGGAGAGTGTTGCCTCTCATGCTTATGATGGACTTAATTGCCTCTATCAGTGTTAAGATATTACATTCATCTCAGGTTTATTGCTTGGCTTTATGGTCCTGTCCATCACACTGAAGGGTTTCAAGAGGGCGGGCCACTCCTCAAACAGCACCTTAAAATAATGGGAGAGATTACAAAGCACCAAATAGGAGGAAAAAAAGCTGCATTTATATCTGGAAAGTGGAGGTATTTTAAAAGAACTGTGGTATGTGAACATGAATGGTTTAGATGGTATGCTGGATGGATTACTCTTTGGTTTCTGGGTTTTAGAAAGCACGGCTGGCCGGGCTAAAGGCACACACATCTCCCCCACCTCTGACCCCAGAAAGCTCTGGGTAGGTGTAGAGTTTCAGATGGCCACACAATCGTTCCATTGTGCTCATGTTAACACAATGAAAACAAAGCTAACACATCGCTGCCATTCAACTCCCCCTACTCTGCCTAACCTTGACTTCCAATGCGATTCAGGTGAAATACAAAAATGAATTATCAGGAAGTACAGATAGCTGAAAAGAACTAAAAAATGACACAGGAAGCATATGAAAAGAACACAATGGATACAGTCTCTCAAAAACCCAAACAATCAAGAAAATGTAACAAAAAAATCAAAGCTTAGCATTCTGCTGGAGCATTGGAATATCATTTCATTTCTTTAAGATGTGGTTCTGAGCTCCTAAAAACAGACTGCTTCTCATCACAGGAGGGCTCTGAGAAGCATGTCTGCATGTTCCATTAAATCTATTAAATCCACTTGCATTATATCATAGTGCTTACCACACAATAGGAGCCTTTCAAGGGCAGTCCCAGAGGAAGCCAACAAAGGGCCCTCTCTTTCAGGGACTAGTCGAGTAATTCAGAAAGAGCCAAACACAATTTTTCTGTGTGTGAGTGGATCCTCACCACCAGAACCACAAGCGGCAATTTCTCCAAGTCAAGAAAAGAGGAAAAATAGCAGAAAAAAAGACAGCAGCAAGATACCTGCTTCTTTTCACCTCACAAGTGTCTTATTCAAAAAGACATCGGGCCTGTTGGAGAAGTGTCCTTCTTTAACATGGGGATACTCTATGGGAGAAAATCACAGTCTGACATGTAAAAAACCCCACCAGGAATCAAATTGAGAGAAAATGGGGTCTGATTATATCTAATAGATGGCCTTATTTGCATATACTAATGTTACATTCACCTCAGAGGTAATGATTTCACCTCTGTTTGTGAGACTAACCTTAACACAACACAATAACGTCAATATCTACTATCCTGGAAAACTCATGAAAATGATCAGAAATGCTCGCCACCGAAGGTTTGTTGTTTTTCTGGCTCTCTTAAATATCTGCACTTTACAGTATGTCAATGTTGAGGGAAAAAAGCTATGGTGAATAGAGGGCATCTTAAATGTGGGAAATTATAGGAGCAGAACTGTGACGTGACACAAACTGTCTCTTACATTTCAAGAGGATCATGTTTTACTGAATCCTGAAATTCCTGGCTGGCTACATCAACATTTCACTACTAACTTCCAGCATTGGCACTGACTTTTGGCACTCTGTGTTAATCATGGATAGACATAGGAGAGTATAAACATTTCAAGTCAGGATATCCCTGCCAAGAATAATTGCAATTCACAATATTACCAAGATGAATATTCTCTAGTCACTGGACCCTCATTTGTTTTATAAAATATTTAACAAACATCTTTTAGAAAAGAGTAGATATCCCTTTAAAAAAAAACAAAAAAACAATCAAACCTTGTTGAGCATGGTCATCCAAACACATTGAGCCCCCCTGCATAAAAAAGGGCTAAAGAAGTACATTTTAAAAAATCATCAATGTAGTATAATTGAATTCTCCTAACAATGACAATTCACCATGATCATCTTATCTTGAGTGTTTTCATGATGGTTCACAACAAGATAAAATTATTTCCCTAATCATAATAATTTCTGGTGATACCTGGCTGTCTAGGTTTGTGTTTTCCAGATATGTTTAAAAGCACTGAGGTTTTGATTATATTGATCACCATTGTTCAACCATTTGCTGACGACAGCATGGTTTACCTCCTGAATCTAGCAGAGCTGTGTTGCCATTGTTGATGTTTTCAAGGAGTCATCTTTAACCGAAACAATGTTGTTGTTTTTTTAATCTTAAATAACAAACCTTTGTGAAATGCAAGAACTTTCATCCACGGCTGGTTTTGGTCCTTTTACATGCAAAATGTGGAAGACTCATTAGTTTTGCATTTGGAGGGATTTTTTACTTTTCTCACCTTGGGTTCTGGAAACATATAAAATGTATTTGTACTATTGTTGATAATGAAAACAACCATACAGTAGCTGATAGTCATTCAGTGAGAGACTTGATGCAGATTGAAGTCTTGATTGAAACTAGAAAATTAAAAAAAAAAAACAGAAACAAATGAAGAGGATCATGCAGCCTTGGCAGGAGAGTGTGCTCTCTAAATGATTTCTAGTTAGGAATATCTTTTTGGAAAATGTTTTCAGAACCTGTTCAGCTTTGGCATTCGTGGAGGCAATGACTCTTATGACCTTCTCCATTCAACTCTACTGTGTCTTGATTCATTTTGCAGCGATAAAGGAATAATTTCAGCTTTTTAAGAACTGTTTTCATAAGAAACCAACCTAGAGAGCGCAAGTACAGTAATTTAAAAACATGCAAAGAAGAACCACAAGAGGAGAAAAAAAAGGCTTTCTGTATTTAGGACTAAACCTTGTACTTAAATCTAAATGCAGCATGCAGCATGGTCTATGCCTGTCAATGGGGCTCAGAATAATTCACTGTGCTTTCATTCACTGCCATGCTGACTCCACATCCAGCCTCTGCCACGAGCATCCAGGCAGAATTTTTTATTACCAATCTAATTGCACATTCCACCCTGACAAGAGCTCATTAAACCTTAATTATACACATGTTGTTTTCTACAAACATCTCCATTTGGGTCTCTCTGCCTTGTAATTGTTCAGCAGGGACAACCAGTTGAGATTTTGCAGATTGAGTGAGTGAATAAGAGAGAGCGCGAAAAGAGAGAGAGGAGGGAAGAGAAAAAGAAAAAATACCATAGAGAAAGAGAGAGAGAGAAAGAGAGAAAGAGGAGTGTCTGGAAGTAGGTCATGCCTCTCCATAAACAAGGCATGGTTTCTAAAATAATATACCCATCCAGTGGAAGTAATGCTAAACAACTGAGCGAATGTGGAGCTCATGTAATATTTACAGAGCACTAATACATAGATGGCAGGTCTTTTTCTCTGCAACCACCACCACCCCCCCCCCCCCTCTCCTAAGCCAGAGGTTTCTCTTTTTTCATCTGTTTTTTTTTTCCTCTTGCCATTTGAATTTCAGAGAAAGCCAACTACACTGATATAGCTGGCAGGGAGGGAGGGGAGGGTTGGGTGGGGGGGGGGTGTTAAGATGTTGAGTTCCCTTCTCTTTCTTTCTCCCTTCTTTTCCACTTCTCCTATCTCTCCCTCTCTCTATTGTTCTCCCTCACATTGGCTTTGGCTGTGATGTTTTTTCACACATTTGTTACATTTTAGCGAGGGGAAAGTGGGCCTTAATCCAGACTCTTTGAGGCATGGGTGATATTACTGTGGAGAATCAGCCTTTTAAAGACTTCTTTAAACCCCAGCTGGTGCTGTAAGGTCACCTATCGCTTGTTCAACGCTGGGCCCAGCGTGATGCTTCTGGGGAACGGGGACTAACTGGCTGTGTCGACTCCAGGTCGGGGTGTTCTGGGTTTTTGACAGAGCCTGGCAATGCTACGACAAGAAGGAAATGACTCCAGGGGCAAAACCTTCCTTACCTTGATTAAGGGTCTGAGTCCTGTGAGAAATATACTCTCATCTGATTATTATTATTTTGCAGAGACAGTTGTCTGCTGGATTTGACCACTACAAAGGATTCATTGGGCAAAGAGTTGGCATACTTTTTAATAAAGTGCGAAGGCCTGCATTAAGAACATACAGTATTCTAATTCTCAAATCGGACAATATTTGTGAACACATTCACTGGCCACCTTTTTCTCAACTGCGAGGACTTTCATGCTTTTTACTTTTTTATGTCACAGTCAATTCTATATAATTTAATTTGAACCATTTGTCAAACTAATCTGCACAAAATCGATGTGTGTGTGTCAGAATCAATCAAAACCCAGTTGAAACAGAGTTGCACAATATGATATGAAAAAATGTGATTGTTGATGTATAAATATTGAAATATTCTCATTATCAGCCAATCATTTTGTTCGTTAGGTTACGTCAAATCACAATAACAGTTGAGTTGTACTAATATACATATAGAGCTGGTCCACACAATAAGCTGTGCAATATAATCATTGTCAATATTCTCATATTGATTTCATTCATGTCACTTCAAACTTCTAGGTTAATTGATCAATAGATTAGTCCACCCCTATAACGAATCATAAGCATTATTATGTTTTCAAAATATAATAATGTGTGATATTTTATTTCTATTACTTGACACCTTAATTTCAGATGCTTTTGACAATCTGTGGCGGAATAAAATGAGACATCTATTGCGGGCCGTGTCACCGCCACTTAGCACCCAAAAAGCATTAAGTGTCCACGCTGAGCCTCTCAGTCATCACATGGGACCTTCTCAGACTGTCACTGTTGACACTCACTGTATGCATCGCTGGTAGCCACCCAGCAGCACAAAATAAATAGCCTGCCATCAGATCTCTCCAGCTCTGCAATATTACAATTATCTTGGCAGCAATTTTTTCCCCTTACAGCAGGCATTTGTTTTGTGTTTCTGTTTTGTTTGTTTATTCAGATGGTTAGTTAAAATATTCCATTCTTAGCACAATTACAGTGAAACATCACTCAGCTCTCGCCAACATCAAACACACTCACTGTACGCGGTGATGTGAGCCATGTCAAGATAAACAAACATGACATATTAAACTGGAAAATGAGTCACTCTTATTATCCCACTGAAATAAATCTGGAAAACACTAATTATAACAACCTGCTCCTGATCCTGACTGATTCACCCCAGATCTCTGGCTGTGTGTGTGTGTGTGTGTGTGTGTGTGTGTGTGTGTGTGTGTGTATACGCTGTACAGTATGTGTGTGCATGTGTGTGTGTTGCTGTGTGTGTGTGTGTGTGTCTGTCACATTTTTCTCCTGCTGCCGCCTTAATAGGCAGTCTCTTAGATATTCGCTACAGAATTGCACTCATGCAATATTAATATCACACCAAAATATGGAAGCAGGAGCCCCCACCCCATCGTTCACTCCCTACATAATTGACTATGCAAGGCTCCAAATCAGCTTAGAAAGAAAGAGAGAGAAAGAGATGGAAAGACAAAGAAGCAGAACAAGAGAGGGAGAGGGTAGAGAGAGGGGGGAGAGAGAGAGAGGTATAAAACTAATGGAAACAGAAAGAGAAAGACGTGTACTGAAACAATCCTGTCATCTTTGCACTATAGCACATTCTAAACCTTCGTCCTATGTATCACTGTCAAGCCAGTGGAGCTAACACAACAACAACAATAACAACAACTACAACGATAGCACAAACAGTTTGGCTGCCTGCAAAGAAAACAGTAATGCTCATCCAACCAGTGCTTAAATAAAACCTCCATACAGAGTGATTGTGCATTAAAGCTCCTGTGAGAAGATTTTAACTAGTTATGAAACGGACTGAAATTAATACAGATGCCTTAAAATGACATATAAAAGCAAATGAAGATATATGATTTCTGTAGAATAGTTTGTATTGGTATTTTAGAGTAGTTGTAAAGTATTTCAGTGTCTATAAATACTGTAGCTGGGTCTGTGTCAGACAAGGCAATTTAAAGCACACTGACAAATCAGCCTTTATTTTTTTACATTATCCACAGCAATGATTCAGATTGAGAGATATTTCTGAGTGTTAAAAGACAACAGCATTTTTTTTTGTTTGTTTTGATAAGAAAACACTTTTTTAAGCAGATAAAGGACAAGATCAGCAAAGAGATGAATCACAACTTTGTCCACAGGAGGCACCAAAATCCATACGGACCATTTTTAAAATTGTATTGATATTTGAAGTTTGACTGAAATGTGCTTTTTTTTAATTTATTTTTTTTACCTTTTTATATGTGAGCGATAATACCACTCTCATGTTGTTTTGCTACATGCACAAAGGGATCCAGGAGGCAAAGGTTAGTTTAGAATAAAGACTTAGCTTAGCATCAAGACACAAAGGGCAGCAACTGGTGAGACTGATCCTGCCTATGGCATCTCTTTTTAGATGACGTAACAAACTGATTTGTTGCATCATTCATTTTTAACAAAACATAAATGTAGATTTTCAGTAAGCAGTTTCTAAGGGAGTTAAAGTACTGTGCTGTTTTGTTTTCTTGCTGAACAACAGCCTGAGAGGGACTTCTGAGAGTCTTTCCCTCTTACATTTCAAATAACTATTTTTGCAGTGATATAACAAACAAATGTGCTGAAGATTAAGTATTAAGGGTGTTGGTTGGTTGATTTTTTTTAAACATTGTACAGACCAAAACAAGCTATTTTGCCTCTGGTCTTCATGCGTAGCTAGGCTAATCATCTCTGGGTTCCATCTGTATGCTTTACTTACTAACACATACCAAATCCACTTATTTAACACATCTAAGGGACATTATATACTTGTAAGGGTGTAGGTCATTCACAGTTCAAAGAGGACTTCATATCAGAGGGCTATATCATATTTTATAGAAGAGATTCCCTTTAAAGCCACTAATACAACAAAGCCCACCCCCCCCCCCCCCCCCCCCCCCCCCCCACCCAGCACTCAGGATGGCAGGATCACCACAGAGCACGGGGGGGTCATGCCCTCTGCACTGAGCATTTAAAAAAAATTGAACTGTAGGCATTTAGAGCCATAATTGATGTTGAAAGAAAGAAAAGGAAAAGGTTGTGGGGGCAGAGCCAGTGGTTTAGGGGTGAGGAGGGGAGGGGGGAGGTGGGCAGTGCACCTTGACAGGAAACATAGAGGTGAAGAGCAGGAGTTGGAGGTTAGTTTGACAGAGAAAAAAAGAAGTGTTGGTGGTGGTGAGGAGAAGGAGTGGGGTAAGCTGCGGAAGTGCCAAGCCCAGTTTTAACTGAACTGAGGGTGGTGAGGTGGTGGTGGTGGGCTGATGCAAAGGGGGGTAGACAGAGATAGAGATCAGGGGGAGAATAAAAGGAGTGTGCAGCAGGGGAAGGAAGAGGGGAGGAAGAAGAGGAGCTTGGGGGTGAGAAAGAGAGAGGAAGGAGGGGGGGCAGGGACCTAGTGCACCTTGACACTTGCTCTCACCGCAGCACCTGATAAGTGCAATGGAAAAAAGTCTGGTTTCCTCCTGCATGTTAAGTGGTTTTTATTCTCCTCCTCTCCATGCAGCCTGTAGCTACAGTCTGCTACTGTACTGAAGCTACAGCACAGACGGAAATGACAGAAAACCAGAGTGAGAGAAAAAATAGCACATATTGTCTCCTTTTGTTTGGTGTCTGGTTTTTATACATGAATATCTATGAGTTGGTGCAGAATTAAAAGAATAACTTTATAGTGCTGTAGCTTTGTTTGCCTAAATAATTACAGAGTGTAGTGTCTTCTCCCTTTAGAACCACCAAACCTCGGTTTGTGAGTTTATAATACAAGATGAAATGTAATTTTTGGGGTTGAGATAGTTGTTGTTCTTTTACTTTGGATGGACCAAGACCAGGTTTTAACCCTTGGTTTCATTCGTCATGCTAAGCTGGGCTAATTACCTCCAGATAAAGATTTGTATTTAACTGATTACTGCAAATAATTCATTTATAAGCAACTCAAGTAAGCTTTTTTTTTATAGAAATACTGATCTGTGAAAGTAACATATCTGTATGTTGATGCTGAACAAAACATTTTGTTGATCCCTTCGTTTTGAGTTTTTTAAGGAAGCTACTATTATGCTGAATTTGTCTGAACACCATCTGACTGCAGTCACTTCTTTGGTTTTCTACCATTAAAATCCAGAAACGTCAATTAATTTATGTTCAAAAGACAAGATGCAGATTGAGTGTTGTAGAAGCTAGTTGTTGGATTTAGTTTTATACTTTGGATGGACCCATTCTCACTTTATTTTTCATGCTAAGCTAGGCTAATTACCTTGAGTACAAGTACAACCATGGTCTTTTTATGAATCAATACTTACCTGTGCCAGGAAATTATGTTAAATGTATCTTGGAGCAGAACAGACACATTTAAGCTTTAAAGAAATGTCTCTTTCCTTTTAGTATTTGTGTATTTGGCTATCACTATACTTACCCAAACTAAAGCAAAAAGCAGTAACTTCTTAATTCAAATTTCTGAACCACAAAATTATTTTTAAAACTGTTTTTGAAACAAGATGAAATACAATTGATAGAGCATTGGAGATACCGGTCGTTGGTTGCTGTTTATTTTTTTTACTTTGGACCCAATCCAGTGATCCAGTCCCTATGCTAAGCTAGGCTAATTACATAACGAATGCACTCACCAAACACAGCTTCTATCCTTTAGAGCCCGGGCAACATACAGGAGAAAATAATTCAAATAAACGAGGAGTGAGGGAGAAAAGATGACACATATGTATAATCTATATGTGCGAGTGATAGATGTAGTCTTTAAGTCTTTGACGCTGAACAAAAACAACTTGGTGATTTTCACATATTCCTTTCCTTTTCATTAATGTTTATCCATCATTTTTAACATCTGCATTTTATAAACAACTTCTCCACAGAGATTTAGATGCTGAGTTTAATTTCCCCAACAGAAGATCAGATGACAGTGGATATATATCTTTACTACCTCATGCATGTGCTGACAAGGAACTCATTCCCATGATTTGTAAGTGGGTCTCTCCACAGAAGCAGCATTAACAATATTCACTTTAGATAACGTATGATTCCAGGCCCTAAGAGAGGATGGGTTTCTTAGAAATGCTTTGTTAGCACTCTCCCTCTTGATAAATGATTGAGGACATGTGGCCTGAGACATCAATACAATCTCTGTTGTAATTAAAAAAAGGTGCGCACCAACAATATTACACAGCTTTCGCTTTGTCTGTCTCCTACCCTCACTTTCCCTCTCTCTCTGTCTCCCTCTCCCTCTCTCTCTCTCTCTCTCTCTCTCTCTCTCTCTGTTTCCCTCGCTCACCCACTCTTCCTCTCATTGAGCCCTGGAGCAGAGAAGAGATAATTCAAAAAGCACTTGCATGGAGTGAGACATGAAAAAGGGAGACATACGAAATTAAATTCTCTCTTTTTGCTCTATTGTTCTTTCATTTTCTGTCCTTTGTTACATAAATGCATAAAAGGAAGACAAGCTAGATTCTAATTATGATTTTTTTTACAAAACTATAAGATTTTTTATTTAAAAAAAATAAGAAAAAGGTGTCACAAAAAAAAGCAGACGTAATGTACTGCTCAAGCATGCTGCATCACTGAACTTCAATAAATATAATATTCTCTAAGCGTCCACATGAACAGTTATATAATAAATAGTTTGAAAATGAAACTTTGATGTCCTAACACAACTTTTTGTGCATCAAAAGAAATCGCATGAATGCTTTTATTCCCACACTTAATCAACATTTGACATTTTTTTATTAACCTAAAAATAGGTCAGAAGCCTTGTATCCAAATAACTGCTGCATGTCTTTGTTCTGTGTGAACACAAATACACGCAGGAGACCGTTTCTTGGCCTATCAGCTGCAGCAAAATGAGAAGCTAGCAGGCAGATACCACACTAACCACTAAGTCAGGTGGGTGCTTTATTTGGAGCCCTGTGGTGGCTCATGATGTTTTAAGGAACAGGGACTGAGCAGGTTTATTAGAATCTGCGTGTGAAGCGTGCATGTGGTAAGTAGTGGCGATGGTGTGAGAATGCATTGTGGGGTTTAGGATGAGGAAGAAGAAGTCATTGTAGGTTAGGAAGAAGTTTGAAACTACTTGTCTTGTTTCTTGGCCATGATACAAGCCTGAGAGTTGGTAGAAGTTGATTCTGTTATGTGGTCATAAATGTCACTCTACAACATCCATGAGGCGGATACTTCTACGACCCATAAAATACTGCAAAAAGTCTGATTCCTAGTCTGTGTTTAGACATGTCCTGCTGTGCAGACATGGGGGCTCCTTGATGTAAATACACATGTACATGTTGGTATGGATGGCAACAATGGGGGGGGGGGGGCAGGAGGGTTGAAGAGGCGATTCTTACCCCAGTAGAGGGCAGTCTCTTGCCGTCAGGGTTTGGGCGCATGGGCAGGGAACTGTAGAGCCTCACACCTCGATCTGCAGCACCGTATCTGCTCTGGAAGAGGAAGACGATAAATCTTAAGTATACATTTCTCCCTTCTGCAGAGAACTCAGCGTAAAAAATGTATAAATCACGGACAGAACATTTCATAAAAAAACAGTCAAGAGATCCAAACTTCATTAAAGTTGCTTAAAACTGTACAAAGAACATTAACTTACTTAAAAGAGGAACATTTTGCCTACATGTACTGATTACTCCATGATTTCATAAACATCCACTTGTCCTTATTTTGTTTTGTTTTTCTGCCTGTTTTCTTCTATTTTAATAGTCCATAAATAAAACGTGTTTTTCTAAAGGTACTTTAAATTATCTTAGTTTGGAAGTTATCAAAGTTTTTTCTTCTCCCTTCAGTGGTCTTATATGTATTGTAATTTGTCTCATTGTTCTAATTTTCTGTTCAATTATTAGTTTCATAAATGTTTCCTCCACGCTGTCTGCCATGTTAAATTCCCATCACCTCATGCTGACGTCATAACACAAAACTGAGGTCGGCTCAGAAGCAGCACCAATGGTACTAAGATGTTGTGTTTGATCGCCCCACTGTTCTCTGACTGACTGACTCCATCTTTCTCAACATTACACAGCTAATAATTGGAGTGTAGTGGGTTTTTTAGTCTGCCAGCTCCTCCATGTACTTTTTTTCCCCATGTGGGTTTTCAGCTCTGTAACAGCAACAACCTGACGGCGCTGCGGTGGCGAAACCCTCAGTAGTTGGGAAGCTAATTATTCGCAACAAGTGGTCCCTGCCAAGAACGACGGTGCGGCTCAGTGGGGTTCACACCGTGGCCCACAGTAACAGCAGGGGGTTCATCCAAGGATCTACTCTCTCTATCTCACTCCTTGCCTTTTATCTCTCCACTCACTTCACTCTCACATCTCACAGTGATTCCTTGATATCCTGCCATTCTCTCTTTGGAAACATCTGGTCAACAGTTTACATTCGGTTCCAGTCATGATAACCTACCGCGAGTGTTAATTGATAAAAAGAGCTTTTTTCTTTCAGCTGTTGGAGAGTGTGTGCATGCTTCTCCATGCTGCCTGCTGTTAAAATAAATGCTGCAACGAGCTCATAAATACTATTATTTTTGAAATACTAAATACTATTATTAGATTATATTTTCAGAATTGACTATGGCTGCTACCTCCCATGAACAGTATCGTGCTGAATGATGCATACAGTACCATAATGAGGCTACAATGTAGATTATTGTTAGACAAAAAAAACACTCAAAGCCGGAATCAAGGCCAAATAAGACATTATGTCTTTCTCACCCTAAGGCTTGCTTTACGTCTTTCTCACCTCTTTTGTTTAACATTCACTCTGAAACTCCATCACATGGATGCATATGTTCAACTCAAAATCTTAAAGTAACACTTGTTTTACATTGGCATAGCTGGTGCACCAAAAAAGTTAGATTCTGTGACATCAGATTAGATTTATTTACTGATAGTTTTTTGGTAGACAAGGCTTACTATTGAAAAAAAGTGTTCCACAATTCCCCGGTTTGCAGTCAATCAAGTATGTATGAAATATATATCTATAATAAAGTACCTGTCTATCTATATGACAGTGTCTGTCTCAGTCTGATGTTTTTTCTGGTGCTGGATGGCTACTGCCTTACCATGAACAAATACAACAATTCACAACACTATTGTATTTTTTAAAACCTCAAGTTATTATTTCCATACCAGTTTGGTAATAAAACCCATTTCAATCTTTCTATTCTTTCCCACTGGAATACACTTAAGTGCAGTATTTCAGAGTTATGATCCAGTGAGACAATAAGGATCCGACCATATTTAACAATAAAGTGACAAAACATCCGGGAACAATCAAATCTTGCCCTGCTGCTCACTCATGCTCAGTCACATGGTTCAGGCAAACACACATCCACAGTGCACACATGAGCTTTTACTGTGGAACCGCCGTAAACACACCTTTGCAGATTGTGTTTATGGGCCTAAATGCACAGTGACTACCTGACAGTGAAACCCACAAGATATGTGTGCAAAACGCTTTATCTAACATACCATGCATGAAACTTTTTTTTAAAGAAATAACAGGCTCAAAGAGCATGATTTATTCCCTATCGGGAGCAGCTCTGTATGCAGAGCAGTGTACAGTATGTACCAACAAATCTAATGGTGTAGACTGTATATACAGTGCAGGCTTTCCCCAGAGGCACAGAGAGAGAAGTTCTTGCTGTGTAAGGTTTTGATTTCCTGTGCTCATTATGAAAGGTGAAAAACAGATGAGTAGACAGCAGTGGCCATCTTGTCGATATGGTTCGCATAATGATGACACAGCGTTATTAAAGAGAACTCTCATTTACAACTTTCCTCAATGCTGCACCATGCAGAAAACACAAACTCGCAAAAACAACTCTGATATGTTTGTTTTTAAACGAGGATGAACTTTCTTCCAGACTTTATTGAGAGCTCTACTTTGTTCCCTTCTGTAGGGTTTTCAAGTATCTGTACTTTACTTGGGTATCTGTATTTTCGGTAATAAAATACAAATACCTGTTTCGATACCAAGGCAACACAAAAAAGAAGTCCATAGGCACCCAATAATGGGTCATTTCTTGATTGTACTTTTCTTTTTTAAACTGGCTCCAAAAACTCCTTCACTGTCCGAATTGCACAAATATGTTGGCAATTTTGTCTGTACTGAAAAACCCGATGCTATTATCTTGAGATAGAAGAAATAAATCAGTCGAGACCTTTAGAGAACAAATGGATATTATTGAAAAAATTGAGTAACCACATGTATAGATTCATGTCCACTTAGGGCTTCCTTAGAAATGTACATCAGAGCGCTACTTTATACTCTTATGTGCACTTGTTATACACGTTATAATGTTATATTCACTTTATATTATCTGTTATTACACTGTTATATTCACTTTATACTGTCTGTTATTACACTGTTATATTCGCTTTATACTGACTGTTATTACACTGTTATATTTGCTTATACTGACTGTTATTACACTGTTATATTCACTTTATATTATCTGTTATTACAGTTATATTCACTTTATACTGTCTGTTATTACACTGTTATATTCGCTTTATACTGACTGTTATTACACTGTTATATTTGCTTATACTGACTGTTATTACACTGTTATATTCACTTTATATTATCTGTTATTACACTGTTATATTCACTTTATATTATCTGTTATTACACTGTTATATTCGCTTTATACTGACTGTTATTACACTGTTATATTCACTTTATATTATCTGTTATTACACTGTTATATTCACTTTATATTATCTGTTATTACACTGTTATATTCACTTTATATTATCTGTTATTACACTGTTATATTCACTTTATACTGTCTGTTATTACACTGTTATATTCACTTTATACTGTCTGTTATTACACTGTTATATTCGCTTTATACTGTCTGTTATTACACTGTTATATTCGCTTTATACTGTCTGACTGTCTGTTATTACACTGTTATACACTATATAGTACGTTTATGAATCTGGCCAATTAGACTTACTTTAGTAAAGAAGTTTAATCATTACTTCTACTTCTACTTATGAGTTTTTTTTTCAAGCATCAGTTCTCTGACTTGAAATAAAAAGTGTATGTTCTTGTTCCATCTCTGACTGTAGGTCTGTGGAGACATCTGCACATCAGACATAAAATCAAGTGATTCATGATCATAAACAGCAACAGGACCCCGTATGTTATCATTAGTACACCCACAATCAGACACATCGTTCTCTTTCTACCGTGCATAGCAGCTACTGTACACTAACCACATCTCTCAATGGAGACTTTTTTTCCTTCCATGGCTTGTTAGGTAGCTTGCCAGCATCGCGGCTAAGTGAATGCCTCACAGCGCAGCAGCTTTAGCCAGCGGAGGAGCCACAGTAAGTGAATGTTTGATATTTCTCCAGTGTGCCAGGCTAATCTGGCCCTGTGGCATGCCATTACGGGGCTAATAACAGCTGTCTGCGGCCTGGAGGGGACACAAGCAGTCCTGGCTGCGCTAACTGGCCCTGACAGACTCATTAGGAGTGCTGGCACCCAGAACAGCAACAGCCAAACTCCTCACATTTCCTCGCTGGCTCACAACGGTTTGCAAGTGCAAGAAGCATTGTTCTCTACACTTGTTCTCTGACACCTTTCTTTTGTTTTCAAGCCCTCACTTCAGACGCTCTCACCCTTGTCACCCCTCTTTCACTCGCTGGCTGCCTTTTTGGTTTCTGTGATATTTCCACCAAAAACAGATGCTGCCAGCCGTTTACCATCTCAGCCTGACACCATTTCTTTTTCATTTTCAAATCCTGCACACCCACACTCTTGTTCTGACCAGAAAAGAGCAGAAGGCAGAGTTCACTTGTTTGCTCATGCAACTCTCTGAGGAACGTAAAGGTACAAAAAAAAATGAATTCATGAATAAATAATTCTCGAAGTCACTTTAACATTCTAACTAACTTCGTGTGTGCAGTCACAGGAAGATGCAGTACCGCACCGTGCAGGAAGAGCCTGGTATCCCCTCTGAACTCTGTTTCAGTTACTGCAGCTGGGGACGATGTTTGAGGACAGAGAGGGACTTCCCCAGGCAGACAGCAAAAGCAAACATTGTGCTGTCGCTTGGCAGGGTCGGGCCAATCGGTACGAGCCGAGCAGACAATAAACACTGAGAGCCAATGATGGCTGTCTGGATAGAGAAACATTAACAATAGAGGGAGGGGGGAGAGGTGGGCTGCGATGTGCTCTCTCGCACGACCCCTGACATGTGACCAACTTTTATGCTCATCTACAGATCTGAAAAGAGAACATGAACGTTGATGAAGCAGAATGTGTCTGACAAACGAGGTTACTCATTTAAAGGATGAAACACAAACTAGCTGGAGCTAGAATATGCAGGGGTCTGTTCCTGTATAGAGCACTTTAAAATCAGATGAACATTTCCTTTTTTCAAACTGTTTAATTTTATATTTATTTTCTAAGTTATGAGTGTTTTTCTTGTCCTGACTGTCTCTAACTTTTGTTGTCTTGTCCAGGTCTCTCTTGAGAATAAGACTATGCGTCTCAATGAGATTAAAAATATGTTTTTTAATTGATAGAAGAAAAAAAAATTGTACTGAAATAATTTTGCTGCTGTGTCACACGACAATAATGGATAAAAGGTGATGATGATTCAATCTCAACAAAGTGATACAGAAGGCTGATACTATTTCCCATTTATATCACAAACATATTGCACTTATCTGACTTAACTTTTTTTCAGTTCAACTTTGAAAAATGATCTTAATATAAAGATGCACATTAAGAATAGATTCACTCTCTTAACACAAACACAAAAAAACATGTTTTTTATTCAATGTCTGCAATCAGTTCATTCTATCAAGGCCAAGAGAAATTAATATCACAAATAAATTGATGTGTTTAAATCTCTCAAGTATTCATATGAATCTAATTATATGTATTGTTGTATTTATACTCCATATTAAACCATATATTTATCATAGATTAAGTGTCTTCTTTGATAAAATCTTAAAAAGAACTACAGCTGAAATATCTGATCTCAGACTTATCACACAATGCTGGTTTATGCTGTGTTTTTTGTAACAGAAAAACATTAAAGTAGAGGAAAAAGAGAAAAGATATATTGTTTTCAAATCTTTATTAGTCCCAATACCAAATAAACTCCATTATCCTGTGAGTTCTAATACCTTTTAAATATAAATCATCTTTATTTTTCCCTACATCAGCAGCATAAAGCACACTGTGATACATCTACTCATTAGATATCAGAGCTGCCTTTTTATATGCAGGAATAGGAGAGGGGGGAGGGGGGGGGGGGGGGGAGGGCACTGTAAAGCCTAAGGCACAGCTGTGGGGGTACAGTTACCTGTAATGTTAGCTGTTGCATGTTATATTATTTACGCAGATCTGGACTTAATGGAACACATGTGTGTCTGCAGCCGGCATTCTTCCCAGATTAGCTGAAAGACCAGCACACATCAGACTGCACCGATGAGAGGAATGCAAGGCCCAGACCGGCTTATGAGGAAACCCTATCACTCATCTGAGGTATACAGTAATGTGCACACACACACACACACACACACACACACACACAATCATGCATGTACTGTATTTAAACACCATGGATACAGAGGCCCACTCTCTATGTACAGTATGCACTCAACAATGCATGCACACTGACATCATGAGGATCAATAACACAAAATGTTACCCCCTCGTTCCAAACAGACATTGTTCAATTCTGCTCCCTGATATCACTACTGCTAAAATACATTGTCCTGTGGATTCTGTTGCATAAACATATTACATAATATCAGAGTGATTTGAAGCTGTGGTGGTCTGACAGTCAATAACAGAGTATGAATCACTTTTTCAGTGGTTTTTTAGAGACTTTATTCTGAGAGAAACAGCATCTGCAGCATCCTACTTTGGTTTGCAATTTGCATCGTAATGAATCATTTTCCTTTTTTTTTTTTTTTTTTACATTTATCTCAGGATGCCATATTGTTAAATTTGAAGACAGATGATTCAGGTGTTATTTCAACTGTGGTTTACGTCTGTTTAATTACTTTTTTTACATACAAGCTTGTAGGCTTAAGGTTTATATTTGAAATAAGATGAACTTTTCAGCTCAGTTTGAAATCTTTAACTTTACTTTGCAGAGACTTCTGATTCTGTGACTTTTGGACTCATGGCATTCACTGTAAATCTTGTCTAATTCAAACAAAGGATGCACTTAAACTATACCAACACACCAGAGACGATATGCTATGAACAGAGAAGTAACCTGCATTAACATATGGCTCAAGTTTCAAGCAAAGCATTGTGTTTGTATTCTATTTTAAGCCAGTGCTTGTTTAATAAAGGAAATCAATACAACACATTGATTACTAGAGGATGGAAGCAGCTGACCTGAATTGCTAAAACATGTTGATGCATATTTAATGTAACCATGTTTATGTTTACAGCACTTGGAAATAAACCTAGTGGTATGTCAAGTCCCATGTGCCGGCATTTGTATGTTTGTTTACTTCCATGTACCCGCTGTAAGAACGCTGGATTTTCTACAGTGTTTGTATATATTTGTATGTGTGTGTATTCATGTGTGAAAGAGATGTCATCTAAGGCCCAAGCAGCTCGACCATAACCAGGACATGAACCCAGGGCTACCTGCCTCAGGCCTGTACTGACACTCCAACTACTGATCACACCTTTGGGAATATCCAGCCAACAGCAGCGTTTGAGCCGAGGCTATTTATATCTGACCACAGCCTCTGCACACACTCCCCATCCATGTGTGTTGCATGAGCGTCCATGAATGTGCTTCTAATGTGGGAAAAAAAAAGTGATTACATAATACACACTCTGATTTAAATGTAGTTGAACACAAAGTGCCTCTGCAGCGTGTCTGCTATCTTCTCTTGTCCTCTTCTGTAGGCTTCACAGTGTCTCCACTTTTCCCCCCTTGTAGGCTTATGCTTTGTTTATACTTCCCCAATCTTTTTGGTGTCGCACTAGTCAACACAGATCGTAGCACACACACAAGCACAATACATCAAGCTGAGCACTCTAAGGCTGGACCTCTAGAACCAGATTCTCACTCTCCCCATCTCTCTTTATTCTACTACACGCTTTCTTCTGGCAACATTAGCTAAAAGATTAAATACAGGTACAAATACACATGATTACTGTTCTTGTACAATAAACTTCATCTTTTTTGACACACTAGACGTTTTATGAACTACATGCATGTGATTGTTTCTGAGAAATGGTCATTTTAATAACCACAGAGCTAAATAATAAAATAAGTAATAGCATCTGCAGTGAAAACACGGACTAGACATGTGTTCTCTGCTTTTTGGGATGTTATCTCATGGACTTTATATTTGTAGACCATTGAAATGTGGTCAGCAAGGACAATTTCTGTCAGTGTTAGGACAGACAATGAAGTCGATTACAGGAGTATTTGCACAGTAATATTAAAGGAGAGTTATGTTTTAAGATTATTATGGTTAGATAGATGGGAGATTTGTATTTATCGTAGAAAAGGAAATCAAGGCTTCAGTTTTTATATTTCTTCTTTTTCTTTATTTGACTGACAAGATCCTATAATGTCTTCAGAAACTCGCAGAGAAAACTGAGGGGGAGGAGGGGGTCATATTTACCTTTGATTGTGTCTGTTTCTCAGCCAATTTATGCTACAGGCTCTATTACAGGTGATGGGAAAGCTTATCTGAAAGTGATCATTACAAAGTTATTTCTTCACTTTAACCCTATAACTTTATCCACGCATGCTTTGTTTTCCAGACATGTCAGTGGAAGTTGTAGTTTAAATAAACATAACTTGTAGTCAAAGTGCTGGTTATGTGTTTCCACAGATTCTTTTTTTCCCCAGTTCTCAAACTTCTCAAACATTGGCAGTTTTCTCTTTTGGATGACTTTCTTGTTCTTTTTCTCAACTTTGTGTGTCTTCTCATAATACAGAGACCTGTCACAGTAAGTGGATCCTGTATGAGGCAGCACTGCATGCTTTGGCATTATGTCGTTTCATAGGGGATATCCCGGTAACTAAACAGCAGCATCTAAAAGAAATTATTTACAAAAGTTTTAACACTAGTGCAGTCGACTGAGTGGATTAAACAACACATTTTTTAACTTTCCACTCACAGGGGATTAATAAAAGTTTTGATCTAGTCAGTTGTCTCGTATACTTTAATGTAGGGCTTTATTGAAGTTCAAAATAAAAATCGTTTAACTCAACGGAAACATAGTTAGTTACGTCTGTGCCTGCTCCGATTAGTGGCACTTTCTCTCCCTCACACACACACACACACACACACACACACACACACACACACACACACCTGCCCCTTTGTATCAGGTTTGACACAAAGCGAGGGGGATGGAGCACACTAATAAAGTACAGTTGTTGTTGCCCTTGCTCTTTCTGATGTTGTGGGGAAAAAAGAAAATAAACTTTTCATTTTCATTTATCTGTTTTTCTTTTCCACAAACCCTCATCTTTTTTTATGAGGCTGTTTCCTGAAGGCAAAAAAACAAACATGGTGAAACAACAATACAACTTACAAAAAACAACCGACAAGAACACACACAAAAAAACCTCCTTTGGCTGTGTAGAGGCCACAGCTAGAGTGTTACTGGCAGAAAACAGATGGTCGGGAGAAGATTTAGCTAATACAAAAACAGGGGATTTTCTCTTTTTCTTTGCCTTTTTCCACAGGAGGTACATGCAAAAGGCTCGATTATTTTAATGCAGGCAGACGCTCAGGAGGATAACTCCTTAACAAATTGGGATTGCAGAGACTCCCGAATGTCAGTCTGCATTTGTCTTCTGATTTCATGAGAATTTCTGTGACTGTGATGGAAATGTTCTCATGTTCGCATTAACACAAAAACACCATCTGTGCTGCATTTTAAGGTTTTTTTTTCACATCACAGTCATGCTTGAAGCAAGACAGGAACAGAGCAATGCTGAAATGAGTTGATTAGCAAAAGACATTCATCAATATTGATGAATGAGTGATCAATTGGCAGTTTATCTTCATAAAAAAACAAAAACATTTTCTGTCAAATGTGACAAGTTGCTGTTTTTCTTTGTTTTAGCAAATTTCATCTGCCTTTTTTCATTTGACTACACGCTTTCTGAACATGTCAGTGTGGGCTCTGGAAAACTATGACTGCATCCTCTAAGATTGATTGATTTGTCTGAAAGTTAATAACATGATCAGTCAAATGTCAAAGGTTCCTGAATTGTTGTAATAACACAGTGATATCTCACATTTGGATTATTTTCAGTACTCCTGAGAACATCAACTAAATAGGCATATGTTAAAATAAAAGGCAAATCGAAAAGAAGAAGTAACTTCGGACCCTGCTGTAAAGGTGCTGCAATAAATCAAAAGCATAAAAAAATTCTAAATGTCCCTTCACCTTGTAAAACTGTGCATTTTGAATGCTTAGTCATTTTAAGTTAAGTTACCGTACTTGAAATGAAATTGCTACTTTTACTAACTGCAGAGGAAGTTACTGTCAATGTAAGGCAGTCTTGTACAGTAAGTCAGCTTATATGACATATTTAGAAGTTCAATCACACATCAGAGGAGAGAGAGGAGGGGGGCTGTGAGGATAAGGCAAAAGACAGAGTAGAGCGAGTGAGAGTGATAGAGCAGGCAAGATGAGAGCGAGAGAGGAAGAGAGAGAGAGTGAGAGTGAGAGCAATGGATAAAGATAGAGCGATAGAGAGGGAGAGTGAGTAGAGAGTTGATATGCTGACTACAGGCAGTTGATTTGGTTTCAGAGAGCATTGTTACGGTGCTTTGAATTAATGCCTCCCAAAGAGTCCAATTGTGATTCTTGGGCTGTGCTGACAGAATATTTGACAGCCTAGGGTGAGCTGCTGATCTCAGCCGAATCCTCTGTTGTGTGCGTGTATGTGTGTGTGTGTGTGTGTGTGTGTGTGTGTGTGTGTGTGTGTGTGTGTGTGTGTGTGTGTGTGTGTGTGTGTGTGCGTGTGCGTTCGTGTGTGTGTGAATGTATGGTTGAAACCCAGCACATTACAACACATGTTCAGATATGTGTGTGCATGTGATACAGTCCAAAATGCCCACCACAGTATGACTCCCACACACACACACACACACATGAACAACACACAAAGGCAGAGTGGATAGGTAGAGTCCTGGGACTACAGCAAAATGGTCCTTCACGTAAATAAAATCCCAAATGACCATAAACTAAATGCAAACAGGAGTAAACAAGAACAACCTGAGTATGCAGACATATTCAATTGCAGGTAAACTTAGCACATTCACTTAGTCTAGATATAAACCCATCCCGTTCTTTTCTTTTCCCTGCAGGAAACATGTTGTCCCTCTGGACTGCAGGGGAAAAAAAAAAACAAAAAAAAACAAGATGAGCGCAGTGCTTCATTATAGAGAGAGAACAAAAATGCTGCACACTGGCTTGGTTTGACAGCACCACAAAATTATAAAAAATATGTTCAAATCTAAATCACAAACCTGCAGATGCTGAAAATGAATGAATATGGTTCATCATGTTAAATCCCTTTAGATGAGCTTTTTAATGCATTAAGTTTAAAATATGCTATAATGAAATGTTTCCATAGAGACTGTCAATCTGTTAACGATGTGTTTAAATATCTTATCTAGTATAGATTACATTAAATAATCTATATTCTTTAACATATTTTGATCAGGTATTGATGTTGTATACCAATGCAAGCATGCATGCACAAACAATTGTTGGCTACATGAGCAGTTTGCATTAATCTACCATCTCCTTTTTCACTCATCCTGGAGAGAAAAGGTAAAAGATGTGTCTGAATGAAACAATTTTAAAATGTTGCCTGCATGTTTTCTGATAGCGGTATTCTTCATTTTCCAAATTTTTTCCCATTAAAACTTTAGAAATCAATGCCAGATGTTTTGTACACTTAACAGTCAGTGAGAGAGACGGAAGCAGAATAATCAAGAACTGACTCCCATAAAAACTCGTCTTGACTTGAAAATTGGAAAGCAAAACATCCAAATTTCAAAATCAGTGAGAAATATTTCAAGGCAAGACGGGTGGTAGGCCTTGGATAGAAACACACCTTTGAATCAATAATGTGACCTTAAAACAAAAGAGCAATGTCTCAGCTTCAGATTAGAAAAAATGAATAAGATTTGAGAGGGAAAATCTCAAATCTGAGCTGAAAAGACTATAGTTGAAAGATCAACAGAAACACTTTTGATAAAATAATTGTTTTTTCTCTGTTTTACTGAACCGTGAATCCAATATATTTGTTTTCTTCAGTGTTGATCCAACAAAAATATCATGATCAAGACCTTAATCTCTAGTCATAAATAATCAGTAGAAACTCTAGTTTATATGCTTTGTCATGTCAATTGTCACTTCACACTTTGACCCGAACTAAGACTATATCTTCAGAACTTTAATTTTCATTTTCAAACAAAGATTTAAAAACAGCTCTGACCATCAAGAGGAAATTATTGCAGCAAACAATATGATATGATTCACATTTAGATTCAAAGTGACCCCCCCTCCCCATAGTCATATAATCCCACATGTGACCAACTAGATGTTATGAGACAGTGGTAATGACATAAATAGCACATGAGTCAGATATGTATAGTTTAAAGAAAAAACCCTTAATTTCCCCTCTGGGTGAAACTGTCATTTTGATAATTTGAGAACTTTTCTCACCTCAGTATCAAGATGAGTTTAGTATCATTGTGATTAGTCGGTTTTCTGTTTCTATCTTTCTAAAAGTTGGGTTTGCAGTGTTTTTCAGAGGTTTCCAAATAAATAAGAAAAAACATATAGCTGGCCCTGAGCATGATAAACATTTGATAAGAATCCCTAACTAGAAAGCTCAGAAGCCAGCGCTTCATTAAAATTAACTTTATAGGAAGAGAGAGAAAAAACAAAAGGAAGAACAGAAGGCAGGAAAGTCGCAGCCAACTGACGAGTATAATTGTGATGCAGGTGTTGATTTTGTGGATGGATACTTCTCTCTTTCTTTCTCTCTTTACCTCTGCACCTCTCTGCCTTCCTCTCACTCTCTCTGCCTTTACATCTTTCTCTCCATCTTGAGTGCTGTGCCTCACCCTAATTAGAAATTCCCCCTCCGACCAACTGAAATTGAATTGCCCATCATTTGCATAATGATAGCTCACCGGGCTGACGGGCGATTTACCGTGAGATGAAATGTAGCAATCACTTAAGAGAGTGACCATGAGGGAGTGAAGGTAAGGGAGGGAGGGATGAGAGAAAGAGAGAATAGGAACACGGATGAAATGGGATCACACAGATAGAGTGAGGTGAAGAAACACGGCTTGAAAGAAAGAGAGAAATCCGACAGGTATTTAGGTTATTGTCTCATACAGCAACATAGCTAGAGGGAAGGCTGTGTCCCCAATATGACAGGGACTGGACACAACAAGGACACATAAGGACGTTTATGTAACACCGTTCCTCTTTTCAATGCAAGCACTTCTGTCTTTCAGCTCTAATTATCAGACAGCATATTTCATTTAGAGCTATTATTCTGACTGCAGACATTCTGAATTTCCTTTTTTCCAGTCCCAATACTGATACCTTGTTGGCTTTCTGTTGAAGCAAAGTTGATCCCACACCATTGTCAATGCATAGGCTGAATATGTGTGAAGTTGGTTGTCTAACATTTTGGAGTCCTTGGCTTTCTAGATATGGCAAGTAACTGTTGAACTCGTGGGCGTAGCAAGCATGAAATATCTCCAAATATGTTGTACTGTAGCTCCCTTCATGCCTGTTGGCTGGCTCCTTCCTTTTTCCTTCAAGCAAAATGGCCACCTTAGGTTATGCATACATGGAGATACGGATACCTGAGTTTTGGAATGATTTCAAATATTTAACAAATTGATTTATAAAAGCATTAAGGCAAGCAATTAACATGGGATGAGTTCTAATCACAATAGTCACTAGCACATGGTTAACATTTTTGTCAACCAAAAATGTAGGACTTTGGTGCTCTCCATTTTATCTTTCATGTTATTACATAATAAAAACATCAAACTAGATGACAGTGCCTAGAACTAAAACTAGAGGAATACCTAAAGCATCAAGTTTTGACATGTTGGGACTCTGACCAAGCAGCTATTTCTGATGATTTAGGAGAAAGGATTACTGCTATAATTGCATCCATCATTCCTAATATACATTATATGCTAATCTGTACCCTAATGTTTTTATGTTTTACCTGTTCTTCTGCTGCGTTCTCTCTGGAGTTCACGAATATTGTTATGAAGTCGCAGACAATTAATTACAATAAAAACTGAGAAGTCCCAGTAGGTGAAGAATAAGACAAGGTTTTCCTCTAAGTCTGTTATTTCACAGAAGCTTATTTTCAGAATCCAAAGGACTCTATCATCGGCTAAACAAAAAGTCCATCAACAGCCTCTTTAACAGCTGGCAGCAGCAAGTTGGTCAAGAAAACATTCACCATTTGGCATCAACAGCTCATAATATTTACGTTGCTTTTAATTTTCCTACTGATGGAAAAACAGTGGACACTCTGCATTTAGGAAAGAACTGATCATCAGGACGCAGGGTTATGTTGTTTTTTTAACTTTCAGAACAGGAAATAAAACACTTAAAAACAAAAAGTCAATGTCAGTGGCCTCAATTGATGGAGTAAATGTGATGCTGTTGTGCTATTTTTAACCTCCTGAGTAGATGTTTGGCACATTTTGACTCTGTCCCTGCGCAAGATCAACATCGGGAACTCCTGAACCACCCGCAGTTTATAAGAAGTTGTCAGGCTGTCAAATGTGTGTCAGTGAACGCCCCATGAGTGTGAGAACTGCCACAGTGTGCGCGAATTCCTGTAATCAACAATTTGATAATCATCTCATCTCGTTGTCTCTTCTCTGCTGGGGTATTGATCTCACATTCCACCAGGCCTGAAAATTTGATTTGTTAAAAATCCTGATAAATCTAGTCTGGGTGATGTCACGTAAGTACAGACAAATTTGATAATAGAGCCTGATTGGCATGAAAAGGCAAAATGACAGCGAGGAAGACCACAAACTTGTCACCAAGGTTCTTTTACATCCAAACGGCTTATTAATGGGAGTGAACTGGCAGAGGAAAGTGGTCTAGAGGTCATATTTGTTTCTAATAGTCGGAGTGATATGTTGGGCTATCAGGTTGGAAGCTCTGCCCGGACTCTGATAAGGCCACTGTTTATTGTCCAACTTCCACTCTTTAACCTGAGTAACCTCAGACTCTCACACAGGGTACTTTCCACTCCTCAGCCATTACCTCAACGTGTGTGTGTGTGTGTGAGTGTGTGTGTGTGTGTGTGTGTGTGTGTGTGTGAGTGTGTGTGTGTGTGTGTGTGTGTGTGTGTGTGTGTGTGTGTGTGTGTGTGTGTGTGTGTGTGTGTATGTGTGTGTATAACTTAGAGGACTATAGGCTCAGATTAGTTCTCTTCTGTGTTTTTGTCCCCTTTACGATAGGTAGACAAGCATCAAGCGCAAGTCCCTGTTTGGGGAACTTGTAAAAATCAAATCAAAAACTTATTTGAAAGAATATTGTGGTCAAATACCTTAAACGTGGATTTCTATTCTAGTTTTGTATTTCAACATGACTAGAAAAAGAGGTCCACGTTTGGTCAGTGCAGCATTATAGTCCAATTTGGTAAGGAAAACATGCATGTGTGTGTATGTGTGAGAATGTGTTTAAGTCCTTATAGGTGAGTTATCATTGGTTTCCATCACAAGTCTTGACCTAATTAAAAAGTCCTGTCACTGCTCGATAACTGACAAGTCATCAGGAAGCACACAGATGTCACACACGCACAAAACGACACGCTGAAATGCACGCACACACACACACACGCACATCAGTCAGTGCTCAAATCATTTATTCAGTTCCTCAATCTCTTCCTCTGTCCATCTCTACATAAGCGATCAGTGATCACATGTCGCATGTTAAAGTCGTCCGTCCCAGACAGGAGGGAGTTAAGTCCCTTATCTCTCCTCCCCAGAAGAAATTCCTACTAGAGGCCTCGCTCTGCTGGTTTCCTGCCTTCTTGCCCAATGCCCTATTTTTACTCATCGGGGCTCTAGAATACCAGGGGCAGCTTTTTCCTTGTCACTAACATATTTCCTGCCATTCTCACTCTGACATTTCTCTCCGCTGCACGCTCTGCTCAAATCATTCCCCCTCTTTATGGGTCATAACCTTTCAGTCGAGGCCGTTCATATTCAAATGTACCTGCTGATGCCGGAGTCGCTGCAAGCTCACCTGTCATTCTGGTTGGCCTTTCTTTAAGTTTTCACAGGATTTTAATGTAAGCTTTCGCTAGGTGTTAATTTGAGATCTTTCTGAGTGCTGCCAGAAACAATCAGGTGCTGTGCTGCCAGACTGAATGACTGTAGAGTAATGTGGCTCATCCACAAACGCATTAGCTGTTAGTTTTTCAGACTGAATAAAATGTACACGTATAGCATAGCATAGCAGTGACTCATTTTTTGTCTTTGGTTTAAAAAGGAGAATGTAATTTCCCACTATTTAAACATTTCAGAATAGCTTTCAGTGAAAAGATAACTCAAACAATTGTCAAAGAAGGTCAAACTTAGTTTGTTTGTTTGTTTGTTTGTTTTTTAATTTGTTTGTTCTAACTAACGGCGGCTAGCAACTAAGGTTACTGTGGCCAAGGTAGAATAAATTCCCATTAACCTAACTTTTGTTTTCATTTTAGCTTTGGCACAGTCAGTGGAAAATGAGGATTGTGTTCCTTTAAGGTAACTATAGCTACAGAAGCAAAATAAAAAGGTGAAAAAAGTCCTTAAAAAAAATGTCTCTGTGTTTATTGATTTATGGATTTCATGTATTTAAGTAAAAAATAATTTATTCAGTGCAAAACATTTTCTATGTATAATACCTTAATTTAAAACATATATACAGTATATAAAAAATATATAACAAAAACAACTAATGTAAGTGGAAATATAGCAAGGCAAATTGCTCTCTGCTGCAAAACTATAAGAGCTGTTTGCACTTCATCGGTTTCATAATATCTTTTGTAATCATCAAGAAAGTCACAATGTAACAAAGAGTGCTCATAAGATTACACTAAGCAACCTTGGCCCTTGATATGATTAATTATCTGTTAAGCTGTACAGTAAGTTGTATAAAAAACTATATTTAGTTCCAACCAACACATATTGCACCAAACAATAAAAATTGGGGAAAAAATAGAATGCAAAAAAATGAACCCTTTTGAAGACGGCAATGTCTACACACTATTATTTTCTCTGTTGGTAATTTCAATATTGACCAAATTAGTTAACAAGCCAAATGATGCCAAAGAGACTCCTGGTTTCGGCAAGAAACCAGGTGGTACGAGTGAAAATTCTTCTTCTTTTGTGAAGCCACTCTTGAAATAGACTTGATTCCAGACTTGATAAGCTCTCAATCTTTCATTGCTGACATGTATTTTGATAGCTGGAAACATCCTTCCACAGCTATAAATCAGAACCCTAGATTTCCTCCGTGGTCCCCACTTTACTGAAGCATTTCATAACCTGCTTGAGCGACAAGGTGAACCTGAATGTACTACTTCACTCACGCGGCTCTGGAGTCTTTGGTACAGAATGTGCAGTTAGAGAAATTCAAAGTAAGAGGCCTGGGGAGGAAAATGAATGGCAGTTTAATGAATGTCTGGGGAGACATGATATCAGTGACTGGCTCTTACAGTGCAGCTTTCATCCTATTCATACACCAACATGCTTTAAATGCAGCCGGATCAATCATGGTTAAAAACACTAATGGCACATAAAGGGAGTACACTCTGCTACTGTGTTTCTTCCTTACCAAGGTCTGATCACTCCAAGACTATTACTGGAATGCAGAAAATATCCAGCCAGCCTCAGGTGAAGAAAACGGTCTATTGTCTAAATTTTCAAGGCTACTTTTCGGTATTGACAGAGAGTTTGGCCTCGTATTCATTTTTTTGCACTAATAAATGAGCTGATATTCATTCAGATGAGAGGGATATCACGAACCAAAGACGTTCGACACCTGCGCTCGAATCACACTCTCCATTGTAAGGCTTATTTTTTGTCCCTCTTACTGGGTACATTTATGAATATCAATATTATTTCACAGTTGGAGGTAAATGGTATTGAGTGGTTGCCAAGTTGCTAGAGGGGGAGACTGCTCAGCTCCCTAAAAGAGCCATTCTCCTTTTCCTTTCTTTTTTTATCTCTCAATCAGTTTGTATTTGTCCATGTGTGTATGCCTGAATGTAATGTGTGTGCACACGTGTGTGCGTGTGTGTAAATGTGTGTTTCATTTGATGAGGAGCAGAATGAGTTGAAGCTTGCCATGTGAGAAAAAGTTCACGTGATACAGGCAAATACAGCCGGTCTTCAGCAGGATGGAAAGACTGTAATCAAACCATAAATCAGAAATCACTGAACTGCCATGCACCCACCCACCCCCCCCCCCCCCCCCCCTCTCTCTCCTTCCCCCTCCCTCTTTCTTTTTTTGTGTTACTACCCCGCCTACTCCTCTTTGCAGAGCTCTTTGTATATGTTACATACAGGCATGGGTACTGTATAGTGCACTAGAGGAGGGGAAGAGCAGATCAACAAAAAAAGCCATTTGCCTCATACCAAAATTAGAATTAAAAGCAGGATGTTAGCCGAAAAGATTAACAAATGAGGAATATGTTTCTTGTTCAAGAAATGAAAGAAGTAAAGAAAGCAAGAAAACAGTGCTCCTCCTACTGTTGAGACACTTCACTCAATGATATAAGCAACGAAAATAACAAAAGGTATTGAATTTAATATGTAAAATAAGTGTCATGGAAAGGCTTTACAGCGTGTGCATGAATGTGTAAGATAAAATAAGCATGCACAAAAGTGTAGAGAGAGATAAACGGAAACAATGAAATATCAATGGCTTTATCAGGAGAGACGAGAAAATGTACTATGAAAAAAAAAATACTTAAAAAAAATAAATAAATGTAAAGGTCGGTGTTGGCTGAATTCAGCGATAGTGTGTATTAAAACCCCCTTTCCACAGCTTAAACAAACAACTGCATGTTCATGTGTTTTTCTACCTACTAACAAACACTCCATATTTGTCTGGCCGTGACTTCCATAGAGAGCCACCTGGTGTGCTGTAATATCAGGAGAACAGTTGGGTCATTGTTGAAGAGCTGTGTGATATCAAGGAGAGTGACCCATTTAGAGCCCGGCCTCTGAGCTGACAAGCCTCTGTTATGTCTAGGACATCTGGATGGCCGGATCCTCTCACTCCGCTGTAACACACGTACAAGGCAATCTTTTCCAGAGAGAAAAAAGAAATCCTACACGGACACGGATATTTCACACGATCTGCTATAGGATCTATTGAAAAGGTGAGGGCTGTAAATTGATGCTGATTCTGGCAGAATCTGTTTTAGAGCACTGAGAAACCTGGAGTGGATCCAAGCAATACTTAAAGCGGCTGTGGTCTTCTTGTAGCAGCACATTGCTATCTGCTGCTCTGCAAAAATTCTCTGTAAAGATCAAGTGATCAAGGGAAAATAAGTTCTATCTTATTATTCAAATGAGAACTTCTTTTTTTCAGAAGCTGATTCATCCCTGTGATGTTCAAAACTGTTTTTGCATATTCTGCAAAAAATAATTGTTGCAGGGGGAAACTGACTGCTTGAGGTAAAGAAATAACAAAATACTGGATTCAAAAGAAATGTTTCCGTTCATGGATGACATACAATGTTGTCCTGAACTACTGAGATTTGTCCAATGAAGCTGCAGTGTTGTGCATTATATAAACGAATACATGAATGCATAATGAGCGGCCAAAATGAGCCAAGGAAAGCACACTGAACAAATCCCCTAGGGGAAAGGAAATTATTCCGAATAGACGAGGACACAATTCATAATAATATCGGGAAGGAGAACTTTCTTTTTCTCTTTATTTAAAAATGCATGCTTTAAATGTAAAACCAAAAACAACCCAACATTCATTGAATGCTTAGTTTAGCAGCAAGATAAGGTTTTTAAAGTGTTTTACACTCAATTCAAAGCCTCCTTTTCAGATAATGGCCTGAGGTGAAATTGACACATAAACAAAACACAAGCTAACCTAATATATGTATGGCACAAATATGCGCATTTGTGCACTACACAGCTGGTACAAGACAACAGCAAAAGCTCTGAAAGAACCCCCACTGTCATTTGACTTTTTGTAGCCCAAACAATATTTCTGTATCATGAGGTAATTCATTTTTCTATGCAGAGGCAATTGGCTGCAAAGATTGAATCATCAGCCCTTGTTTCATTTTCCATGTAATTAAATCAGCTTCTGGGAGAGAAAAAAACGTTGTAAGCTGGCATACAATTTAGGGAAAATTAGCATTTTTAATCACAGTACATTACTTTAATAACTCAATAAATCTGTGGCAGCTGGAGCATCTGAGAATGTTGTCACAGCCACTTAGCTCTGCGCCTGCAACTAATACAGTCTGATGAGAATCCGCCAGAGAGAGAGAAAGAGAAACAGAGAGAGGGAGAAAAGAGGGTAACAGAAATAGGAGGAAAGAAATCCAGCAGAGTAAGACAGAGAGGAAGTGGATCAAGAGAGAGGAAAACAAAAGCATGGCAGGTGAGAGAGAAGGGGGTGAGCACAACCAGGAAGAAAGAAACGGCGCTGAAGTCTTTGGCACAGAGAGGGGCTCAGCACTTGTCACACCTCGTTCAGTTATTAACTGTTAATCCCCAATTAGCTCATTCGTCACCTTGGTGTCGTACATGAGACCTGCTTAGCCCTCGTGCTGCTTTGTTGCTCAGGAAGATAGTAGTTGCCAAATACACTAAACAAGCCTGAACGACTGCGGAAAATGTAATTTCATTGTAAACGGATGTCAAGAAACAGGAATCCTCCTCTGAATGCAGACACTACTCGAAAAAGCTACAAAAGCTACCACAAATCAAAGCTGATTACCGACTTCTGACCCCACAGGAGAAGGAGTCTCCTCACAGTGAAGAGAAATGCAGAAATGTTTTTGAAATGGATGAAAAGCTAAGTGTTTCTATTAGGTCAAGCATACGTTCATGGATAACCTCTCCATATCTACATTTTGAATATTTTTTCCAGCACTTTTCAGTCCAAACCACAATACTTAAACAGAATATCCATAATGACAGTCTCTTGAAAACTTGTAAGTACTGATAAGTTGTTCAAGCAGCTTAAAAAGTCAAGTCAAGTACTTGGATGGTTTGCGATGTCAGTTAATTTCTTGTCTGGCTGCAAAACTGATTACGATTTTGATTAATTGGTAAATGAGAAAAATCCTCATCACAATTTGCAGAACTGAACCAGTGTGCAACCTTTTAGTTCGTTTTCAATTTCCAAAGGGGATATCAATATTCACAGACAAAAATCCTCTAGATGTTGCATAACATGATGAAAACGTAGGCTCCTAGGCTACATAGTAGGTTCCAACATTCAATTTGCATGTGCAACATACATTTTGCATTTCATGATTTACTTTAATAGAAAAATATTTTTTTAAAGTATACCTTACATAATCGGATGTCCCTTTATTAATACTGCCACTGTAGCAGCCACCATCTTAATTGCAATTACGAACCAAACCCATATCAGATAAGCAGCTGGGATTGGCCCGACCTGAATCAGGAAGGATGGGAATTTGTCGGATCAGGAGAGGAACCAATGAGGGGAAATTAAACATTTGATCTACGCTTTGTCTTGTCCCTGGGCTTAAATTACATTTAGAGTATGGACAAGTTGTGGCAAAACATTTTTTCATGATCATAAGAAAATAAATATATCAAATAATAATTTCCGCTGTAGTTGTCCTTTAAAACATCACCACCCAAACCTAACCTTGACTAAATTAGACTTCATACCCTCAAAACTTGAGTGGCTAACTTTAGACCAAACCGACCTAAAACTACCAAGTGATCTTACAGAAATAGGAATACTTGTTTAATGTTGGACAATGTTCACTCTTCTGCTGTGTTGAAAATAAGAATAAATGTGAGCAGGTGCACGAGCAAAAATGAAAGTGAGAACTTCTCTCCAGTCAGCACAGACACATCTGGGAAACAGGACTGTCTTGGTGCAAACGTGTGATATTATCTGCTATATTCTTTCTTTTCTTTTTGCTTTCAAAGTTTGCAGAATTGCTTATCAGGCCTCTTTGTCTGTTCACAAGATAAAGCTCTATCCCTCCATCTCCTCTTCCTCTTTGCAGATGTTTCTTTCCGGTTCGGTGCACAGCTCTAGAGCTGTTATAGCTAAAAGTTTAACAGTGTCTCCTTAAGTTTGGGCTTTCACACACAGATTTACTTACATCTCGGTTTCTGGCAAAGCAAACCTACAGTAGATAACATAAAGAAAAAAAATCCTACGCCTTATTGAGATGTGAGTTTCTATCCGACATAGGCAGAAGAGGCCCATGAAAGCATTATGGCACAAAATCAGTGCCCTGGAGGTGTATTGGCATGCTTCTGTGCCCGTTCGCTCTATCTTTGCAGCTCCATTGAGGAGACTGAGGAGCCTTGTTTCCACTGATACACCGCTTTTTGATTCACTTAGCAGGCTTTGTCATGTGCATATTGGATTAAGCCTCTGACGGAAAATCAACCGTGCAGCCGGAGCACACACCGACCATGCCACAGCACCCACAAACAGCCATAAGCATCGTAGCGGTAGACCTTGCTAATAATTAGCTCATCATCTCAGCACCTCTCTCTCTCTCTCTCTCTCTCTCTCTGGGTCTGAATTCAAAGTACACTCTCCAGAAGTGTCATGGCGTTGGACATACAAGAATATTTCCATGTGCTCCCAGGGGACACGCAGGGACACATGCAGGACTTGTAGTTTTCTCTATCGACTGTGTGACTAACGCTAAAATAGCACCCGGAGAAGCTAAGTTGATCTGACAGGACATGTACAAGGAAAAGCTATTATAACGCCATGCCAGGCTGATTTTGTAAGAACGGCTCGGCTGGGCAGCTTGATCCATTTGCAGATCAGGCGACAGTGGATCAGTCAGAGGCAGCTGGACTTTTTTTATAATACGACACAACAAATACCCAACATGCTAGCTACTAAAATGTATGGCTCTGAATGTATCTGCTGCTTCCTCTTTCTTCTCTTCCCCTCTCAATTTCTCTCATAATACTATTGTTAAGGTGTTTTCACAATGGCGTGACATGTCAGGATTTGCTGTTATTCTGCTTCAAAAATGCTTTAAATTAAACCACAACGGTTCTGTAGAAGAGTACAGTTTTCTTCCAATCTCTAACTAATCTGAGAATCTGTTTGTTTTCTTTATTGTGGTTGATTGTGCGAGCAAAGCGGAAGATCACTTTGTACTTTGTGAGAGCAAAGACAACATCCAATGTCAATATCTTCCGGAAGGAAGTGATAACAGAGGTTTTCGCACAATACCTAGTTACCTATTAGTCATTATGAATGTTGATCCTTTTTAAAAAATACGTAACCACAGCAGATTCATCAGTCTTCTTTGCTGTAATTTCCCAGTGCCTACTTCCATTGAAAAAGGGGAGAAAGGGTGATCTGTTCATCGATGGGTGAATTACGCTTAAAAAAAAAACATTGACCATTTAAAAACAAACTTGTTGAATGTAAAGAGTAAATGAATACTTTTTGCACAAAGAATAAAAAATTACCTGAAACATAAGTCTCACTTTCCCTCACATTACTTTGAAGCACAAAGTAGCTTTTAGCTAACTACTCCAATGCACACATGTGGCTTCTTCAGGCTCATCCATGGGGTTTCCTCTGACTGTGCAGGGGCTCCACTCACACGCAACTATAAAGCTGTACAACTCTGATCTAACTTATAGGCTGTATAAAACATGGACATAGTGTCAGTGACCTCACGTATTGGTTACAGAACGGTCATTTTAAAGCTTTACGGTGCCTTATTGAAAGCGCTGTCTTGAACTAACTTTTGGTTAACCAAGAAATGGGCAAAGAGAAGCCAAGAAGCCTCCTGGAAAACAGCCCCAAAGTGCTCACTTGCAGGCATATAAGTCACGCCTGTTATTATGCTTAACACATTTTAACATGGGTTGTGTATGTGACTTTACTGGCTTTGGGAGCCAGACCCAAGTGGACACTCAAGGAACTGCGTTTTTTTTGTACTTTTGGGAAATTGCTGATTGATCTAATAATATTACAATAACTTAACTACCAAGATACAGCCCTGCACATGGGTGGAGAGAAAAGCAAACGATGTCAGTCTATTGTGAAGGTCTCTTTGTAAATCACAGACATAATTTATAAGAGTTTATATTTTTCATTAATAATCATGTAAAGTAAAATGTGTACATCAAACATCTTTCTAACATTTGAACCTTTTTTTCATCATGTAGGTTCATTTTAAAAAATATATTAATTTAATAAGCCCTCTTGGGTAGGTAATGATATCTTTAACTTTTATCACAGAGTTTAACACCATAACATACTGTATAAGGTCACTATATGCCTTTTTACTTATAACAGATTAAGACTGTATTATCTTTTATCTTGACATACCCACAGCTACATTCATCTCCTAATTTGCATGTTCTCATTTGTCTCATAGTGTAAAATTCATTTAGTCTTTATTTTTACATTAGAAGGGTTTGGTGAAGTCTGGCTAATGTCTTAGTTGGGATTGGTTACCCTGTAGAGAGGCAGTGTGGCCGGTGAAAGATTCACACACTCTATATGGTAAACAGCAGTGTTCACAGTCTCATATGTAGACTAGGATCAACAACTGGAGCTTTACATGTGACTGTATATAAAAACATTATTACAAAGTGTGTTTCTGCACCATGGCCTTGTGGTTTCTGATATGGCACGGTGAGTGAAATGGCAGAGAAGCCAATTTACAGTTTATAACTCAACCACACATCAATAATAGGAAAAAAATAGATTACAGTAAATCCATGGTTCAAAAGCTGCATACCTCGGAAATGTCAAAGGGGAAACCACAACGGATAACTCATCTCAAAACTCATTTCAACTGCACAGTGCTTGCTGTATTACAAATATTCAACAGCCAACTGTTCCCTCCAGGTATTTTTCAGCAAAACACTCTATACATTTTCATTTCAGATGAGAAGAAAAAGGAATGTTTTTTTTTTCTTCCACTGGCAAGCAGCCAAACCAATTTAATTACATTCCAAATGGGCGCAATCTCCACGTAGAAACCAGCCCGTGTTGTATTTCTCAAAACTTCAACAACCTCCTTGACTTTCTCCGAGTAATTGAAATCTTCCACTCTTCCACCCTCGTCATTATGCCGAGCAGCAGAAAGTACAACAAACCAAACCGAAAAGGAACAAGGAGAGCTGGCTCTGAGAATGAGCTGCTTTGGCCAATTTGTAACTTCATCAGCACATCTTCATACACTTTCTCTGAAGTCAATTAAAAGAGTATTAGGTGGAGGATATCTAGGAAGAGCTAACGCCTCTCTCCTGCCAACAAGCCGCTGATTACCCGTGACTCCTGTCAGCAAAATCCTGTCAAAGTCTGATGAGAGGTCAGACTCCATCCTCAAGGTGTATCCAAAAAGCATAGAAGCAATTCAAGCAATGTGGAAATATTAGATTATTTGAATGCATCTGAAAGGAATCAAACTTTGCGGTGAAAAAAAGAAACAGTCCCTGGTTCCAAGAGGTAACATTTAACTACAAACAAGCAGAGCTGCAGTAATTAAGACCAGGGTGACAATTTGGAAATAAAATAAATGTTTTCCTCATCTCTAAATATTTCTGACAGTTCTCTTCCCTGTTTCCATCATGACAGAGATGAGGAATACATTCCCAATTAATGTTTCAGCGCTTGATAAAACATCAAAAGATCCTTTAAAAAGAGCTTACTGCCAAAATCATTTCAAGTGTCTCAGGATTTTACTTCTTTAACTGCAAAGACAAACTATAATCTCACAGAGGTCCTCCCATCTTCCCAGTGGGTAATTATGGGCTGGCAGGCGTATAAATCAACCATCCAAACTGGCAGGAGTGTGGATTTGTATGTATACTACAACCCAGAATAAGGTCCTGAGGTGACCACAGTACAAGGCGCCGTATCAGTCACACGATGCTGTGTTTGCTTCAGGAAATCCTAATAGCAGTGTGACATTCAAGGACCACAGAGATCCCAAAAAAGGTAATCCCCCTCCCTATGTAGAATTTAAAAACATAAAAAAAATAAATGTAAAGGTTTTAAAATGTGAGATCATTTGAGCAATTAACCCACTATTTATGTACACGTCCTCACTCTCCCCTCGCTCTCTCTGTCTCTCTCTCTCTCTCTCTCTCTCTGTCACTGAAAGTGTCTGAGAGCTCAGCCACATGCCAGTGCCTTTGTGTCAAAGATTAAGTGAAACCAGGAGTGCCAGCAATGCTGTGTTTGCACAGTGAAAACACTTGGCTTCAGCTGCACCAACATACTGATCAGCATACTGAGGCCTACAAACCTGCAGCACCTACTGTACATCTATAATCATTAGAGGATACAAATTAAAATAAAATGTAGACTTTAAGTTACCTGTAATCATTATTCTGTATTTGTTGTAGATTGTTTTAAAAAAAAAAAAGGATACAAGCTGAAATATAGTGACACCTAACGGATGCATTCAAAAGAAAATAAATGCATTTACACATGTGTTAAGCACAGGTTGTGTTGGTTTTATTTGACTTGGACTGTTCATACGACAACATTCAAAATGACGAAGGAGCAAAAGAAAAAAACGAGAATCACCATGCAGCGAATGGAATTCCTGGAAAGCAAGCCAAAGCTACAATAAAAATATTATGAACAAAGCCCAAAAGTGCCAGAGGTGGTTTACTAGACTGAGGCAGAGAGGGGCCTGGGGGGACTGTGGGTTTGTAGTGATAGGAAGGGGAGTCTCTCTTTCTCTCACACACACACACACACACACACACACACACACACACACACACACACACACACACACACACACACACTTGGCACAGAGCAACACAGAGACAAACTGCACACAGCAGAGGGACGATCCTCTGTGGCCTTACCAGCTAACTTTAACTTTCTGTGCAATCCAGAAGTCATCCTTATATGATCTCGACAAAAAAACATTTAACACATCACAAAAGATTCAAGTTTCAAAAGTTTCCTTTCAATTCAAGTTAGGGCACATTTTCAATGTCAATGATTTTGAGGGCATACCAATGTCACCCTGCACTGAAGTTATTTATGCTTCTGTTAAAGAGCAGGGCTGGTTTGTTGTAACTCTGTCTGTTATAAAAGGAAATTAAAAAGTTGATCACAAAAAAAAGAGCAGGGCTGGTAAAGTCAACCTGAAAATTAGAGAAGTAAGCAGCAAAATGTGTGACACTATACTTATCTTTCTAATAAATCTATCTAATATGCATGACCCAGCCTTATATTTTCCATAAACTGTGACTGTTATCACACTCACAGATCACAGGATTAACTGTAAATATTAAAGCAGCTAAAGTACAGTAATCAGTACAGAAGTGGGTCGGGCTGTTGCCGCACATAAACACAACAGCATTTATGTGGTCTGTGTGTTCACACGTGTGTGCTTGTGTTTATTTATGGTACGCAAGTATGGGCATGCTTGCTGTAAGTGTGTGTGTCTGTGTGTGTGTGTGTGTGTCTACCTGAAAGAGAGCAAGAGAGAGAGAGAGAGAGAGAGAGAGAGAGAGAGAGAGAGAGAGAGAGTGAGGGTGCATGTCTGTGGATGTGCACTTGTGTACTTGTGGTCTCTGTGAATGTGGACCTGCACCAGCAATCTCCAGTTGTGTTTGCACAGGACATGCCTCAGGAAGCTCAGACAACTGCTCATGTTTGCCGGGTTTCAAACTTCTCTTAATGCAACCGACAGCTGCATTCTTCCGCTACACAGAGAGCATGTTTTTTTTAGTTCATCCTATGGAATCTCTTGGTTACACTACACTGTACTTCTCTGATGAAAACAACCATTCCCAGGTGGGCTTGGGGGTTCAAATTCAAAGAAATTAACCAAATGCTGGTTGAACTTCTGACAAGAAAATTGTAAATGCTTGAATAGTATATTATATATTATCCAAAACGTCAGAATCAGCTGTCAGTCTGCGTAATACACAACCCTTAAAAAAAAAACAATGTTTGAGTCAAGAGTGAAGATTTCTGAGACAGAAGGGCCATCTTCAAATTACTCCAACCCAAAGTTTAAAACCCAAGATTCGTATTTACAGTCCTACACGACAAAAGAAAATCTGCACATTTGCTCATTTGAAAAACTGGAAACAACATTTCTGTCTGAAAAATGTATTGAAACCACGTAAAGAGTATCTAAATAGTGGCAAATAAATTCCTTTTTAATGAAAACAGTCGATTAATCATTGTAGCTGGTGGATTTTGGTGCATTTACATATAGTGGACTGATAAAAACACTGTCCAATTTGTCCAAAGTCCCCCCACTGACCTGCCAAAAGGCCCCAAAATCTCCTTAACCCCTAACCCCCCCCCCCCCCCCCCCTTCTCGCCTTCCTCTCCTCAGTGTTTCATTTCCTGCTCATAGACTAAACAGCAGAATCACACTACTTCATGTCGACCCCTTACTAAAACAAAACCCCTTATAGTCCCCAAACAGGCGGCATTTCATAAACCATTACTGTAGATGTGAAATGAAAAACAAATGGTGTGCTGAACTGTGAGATCTTCTTGTGAGAAAGGGGGAGATGATGAGCTGTGCTTATGTGAAACGTTGATATGCTTTTCTCATACGATGATTACGCTAATTTATGTACCACGGCCTGCTTTCCACAGGCCAAGGCCAATAACTCACACTTGTAATCTCCAGCATCTAGAATAATCACTTTTGTGGTCTATTTGTTTATGAATTAAATGATGAAGCTATTATCCTAATGAAGATCAGATTTGCAGCATTTCTATGCAACAAACAGTTGTCTGCGTCGCCTCCATGTTGACATGCTGATACCTTAATTGTAGAACAATAGGAGCAAGGGAAATGTTACTATTTCATAATTAGGACTTGCAGCTCGCAGTAGGGATGCAGAAACTGTTGCAACAAAGTCTGAGCTGCGCACTTCCTGACCTGCAGTCTAAACCACATGCATGTGGATGATGCTAAATGTCACCAGCAACAATAAGTTTGGTTGTTGCCTTGGTGAACTGAAGATATAGAGTTGCACAACAGAAGGTCACAGCAGTCTGAGAGTTAATATTGACTTATGGTTATAATGAAAAACAAGCCGACTGTTTTCTGCAGCCTGTTTTACAACATTATTTCGGTCCATATACTTTACAGAAATATCAAGACCACATCGTGTAGATATCAAAAGGAAACATTTCCGAAAGGATGTTTTTTATTTTATTCCGAGCTGATAGAAAGAGAATGTGTCTGCTTTGAAATGCAACTGTAACACTTTGAGAAACACTGCACAGTTTCTCCTTCACATCAGCAGACAGACGGCGGAACAGTGCACAGAAATGGTTAAATGAATCACATGAAGCAGATGCTTTTCTCTCTCCGTCTAACTCTCGCTCTCTCTCTTTTTTTACGCACACACACATTCATTAGTGAAATCCATCAATCAACATTTCATGCAGTTTGGGTTTGAACCACACCAAATGCACTAAAACAATAAACGTCTGTCTTTCAAGTCGCTATCTGGACTGGAACACATCTGGTGGCAAGGCTCATTTTGGTTTCCACATCGTTGAATGACATTACAGACGGGATGGCGAGCTGAAATATAAAGTACCCCCTAAAAATCTCCCTGCATTTCCCCCTCCATCGTCTGCAGCCCCTTCGCTCTCTCTTTCTCTCTCTCTTTCTCTACATACACACCCCAAATCTACTTCCCCCCTCCCTGCACGAACCAGCTAACCTCGCAAATGCTATTCCAAACCAACCCCCATCCCCCAACCAATCAAGAAGTGAATATAAAACAGCACAAGGAGACTGGGTGGTGTGTCTGTGTGTGTCTAGTGCTAGACAGACTTGCAAGGCTATTACTACCAAGGAGCCAGTGTGGCCTCCTGAGGTGAAGACAGTTTAAAACGCTTTGGCACATTGGACTCCTTTAGACAAGTCGTGGGGGGATGAAATACACACTCAACACCCAGCTGAGGAGCCAGGAGTCAATCCTGACTGTAGTATTTAGGCTTCTAGGGGTGGTGACAATAATTAGGGTTAATGTGATTTAATGAGGGGCGCAAGGTGGGCCGGGGAAAGGCCTGCTCTGATTCCTAATCAACGTCAAAATTTGAATTACTGTGACATCTTGAGGAGTGGCTGTGTTTTTGCATTACATTACAGATTGCCTGAGCCTGAAAATCTGCTGTCACTCTGATTCTTAAAGCTTTTAAAATAAAGCATCTTCACTGGTGATAGATGGCAATGTGATGGCAGATTTGGATAGCAGAAGTAGATCACAAAAGTATACTGTGAAGAGTTTTAAAAAATGCACTGTCATGACTAAATTCTATGCAGTTATAACTATATATCATCGACATAAATAGCCAGTTTCTATGGACTGAGGTGATTAAGTAGCTAACCAGGCAGGATAAACTATACTATCTATTTTCAGCTGTACATGACTTATGACCCTCTTAACACCTCTAGTAGCTCTGAGTCATGTCTGCTCCAGATTATAAAGTACAGAGCAGAGCAACGGGAGAGCTGCAGAGTCTGGTTGTCACCTTCGCTATCCTGTAGGTTAAACTGGAGTCCGTGCTGGTAAATCCCTGTTATGGCCAGTACTGTAGCCTCTCACCTGTTCTTTAAACAGTCGATAGCTGTCCTCAAATACCCTGTGAAATCCCTTACAGGTCCAGCTGCACAGTGAAGGCTACAGTATCACTGTTGAAGAGATTTTTCTTTTGTTGCTGCGTTTCTTCAATGCTGTAATGAAGGGAAATACATGTAAACAGTATTGCTACACAAGGGTAACAAAGCCTTTATCTCTTACTGTCTTGTAGTAATAATTATACAAAATCTACCTTGTGATAGTATATTTGAATGGGGGGGGGGGGGGGGGCTGTAGCCGTAGTTCAGTAGTCCTTAAATTGTCCTCCTTTGTTAATTAACATTCATTCCTTTAGACATTTCCCTTCTTCCTTTTTTGTACGATTCCCACATGGGAAAGGAGGAGGTCATCTATTTGGACTAATTTATCATCCTAATGCATTACTTTATTAATCATATTCTTTTGAGTATATATCATTGTTGCCCAAAATGTTCAAATGTCAGTTGCAGTCTGTCCGTGTATTGATTTTGCTGAACAGGATGTGAAAAATGACCGTTTGAAGAGTCGTTGCTGCAGACTTAAAGTTAAGGCTAGCTAAGCTAGTTTAGGTTTTGCATATTTATTGAGCTATTGTCAGAACTGGAGCAGGCCGTTAAATTATCATGGAGGTAATGTGACACCATGTGTTTATTAGGAATGTATTTATATCTCTATATACTTTAATTCCATATATGATGATTTGCCACTGCCCCCCTTTCGTACTATTCCCCCATGGGAGAAATGGGTGTAATTTAATTAGCTCATGTATTACCCTGAGCCATCCATTTATTAAACAATAGTTCTGAGTATATTTATTTTACCCACACTGTTATAACAATGACTCGTAACCTGCCAACATATTGATTTGACTGAATTGGCACGGAAATATTGCAGTTTTAAGAGGGGTTACTGCTAGCTTAAAGCTACAGTACTGCTAAATAAAATAGCTTGTGTGTTGGTACACTCTGTGGCACTATGTGCTCATCAGAATACAGTAAATGGTGCTGAATCCTTAAGGACCACATTTTAAGGCGACTTCCTCTCCAACACAGCAAAAGTCCACTGCTTGCACAAGGACGGTTCAACTCAATTATCCAGAGTTTTCCACCTAATTCCTGTGAAAAAAAATGTACTCAACATAGTATTGTTTTTCCTTTTCTTGTGTTTTAAACAGTCTTCACAAATGCAGATTTCTCTCACTGTAATGGTCTGTGCACAGAACACAATCTAAGCCCAACTGCTCCAGAGAATAACACTGTAGCTACTTATCATTAACTCAAAGACACAATCAGCCCCAGGCGATCCGGCTTCCCTCCATAACCTTTTGACATTGCTGCTGGGAAGGTAAATGAGAGACGAAGTTCGGCAGAGAGAGAGAAGAGGGGGAGAGCTGGGGAGACAGAAAGACTTGATCATGAATAGTGCCAGGAAGCGGTTAGACTGAGGAAAAAAAAACTTCACAAAGTAGACAGTGTAAGGGTTTTTTTTCCCAACACAAAATACAATGTTGAGCCATGACTAAATTTCGTTCTCTTTTATTTGCTTTGGGTTCTGTATTAAACAATAAAACCGCAATTCCCAGTTTCAGCAGCTTTGCACTGTGATTAGAGCCATGCATGGGTTAACATTTTCCCAGTGAGAACTGTTGGGATATTGCAACTCGGACTGACCAGTCAGCAGAATGTTATGAATGGGCACAATGAAAAACCCCAAGTCCACGCTGTCGACCCAAGAATGCTTTCCTCCATGTAATTAACTCTTCTCTTTACAGAATGAGCTACCGCTGAAATGACTATTTTCTTTTTTTTTCAGTTTCTATTACAGTCATGTTTTAAAGTAAAAAAAAAAAAAAAAAACACACATTCTGAGAATTCAACATGAAAAATATTTTCGCCTGGCTATACTTTGAACTATTCCTGTGACTAATACAGAGATTTGGAAAGTAGTGGAAATGGAGCGGACCACTTGAAAAGGGGCTGTACGTGCTGTGCTGGACGAATGTCAGCTGCTTGTGCACGTATAAAGACATACAACAAGGCTTTTACAAAGTGAAGCATGTGGGAAAACCTGAATCGATGCATAAATGATGGCTATCTTGTTAAACATGATTCATACATCTAGCCTGAAGCTACATTAGCAATTAGGTATGCTCTGCGCGCACATGCAGTTTGCTTTGATTGAGATATCACATCTGTGCGTACTTGAACAGCACAAATAGTGCATCAATAGAGTGTTTCCTTTGCACTGCGGTGAAAACAGCTTCAGCATATATAAATAACATAAAGTAACTGGGAAGAGGCTGCAACTATGTAAAGAATAACATCTGCAAACCATTGGTTTATAAAGCTACAGTATAACTACAGTATAATTACATGAGAGCCTCTCACTCTCTCTCTCTCTCTCTCTCTCTCTCTCTCTCTCTCTCTCTCTCGGCGCTGTGCTGTTAGAGGGAAGAGGGATGAGGAGAAAGTGGAACAGCTACAGTAATCTATCCAACTTCATTTCACCGGAGTGATTCTGCCCGGGGGTATGCACAAGTCATAATGCATTTGACAAATAGTCTGCCGCTAAAACAGGCATTTGCGAAGAAGTGGCCTTCAGCGCTGGTATACACAGCTGAGTGTGCGCTGAACAAACAAGCCTCCCACTCAGCGAGGAAAAAGATACAGAGAGGCTTCAAAAAGATTAGGAGAAATCTTGGGCGAAAAGTAAAGATGACTCACGGTGATTGTGCAAGTGCAGGACAACGAGAGTTGGATGGAGTTGAGAAGAGCAACAGAGCCGCGGGGCTCGCAGCACAAACACAAATCGATGCTTTGCTCATGTGCTGTTCTTTGCATTGTTCTGAAAATGTGGATGTGCAGGTTGTTTTATTAAGGAGTTACAATGAAATGAAGAGGGGCATAAAGGTCTTTTTGTCTCACATAATCTCTGTATCTTTATGCGTTCGGATCATAGTCTGATTTGAAAAAGGCAAACAAAGCACTAACACACAAGACATTTATGATCATTGCATACTGTATTTTGTTGATTGCCGGAAAAATCCATTCCCTAAAGTCAAAGGCCAAGTGCATCCACTGAATTGCCCTATTGACAGATCCTGTCAGTGTGATCCATATTCCTGGCATGCATCAATCAATCATCAGTCTGAATGTAGCCAATCAGCTCCAACCAGTTTCAGCTTACACATTCTCTACGTTCCACAATTATTAACCCTTTCAGGGAGTGAACAAAAAAGCTCATTGTTAAAAAGCCTAATCTCAGAAATAAATGTGTTTGAGTGTATACAGCTTGGAGAGGAAGTGATGGGCTTTTATATTTGGACTGTAACAATTAGTGTTATGCTCACTTCCTGGTTGGTGTATTGAATACTTTACAGCAAAGCACTATTTCACCAGTGAGTTTCATACAAGCAAAGTATATTCCACCAAGTGTAAATGATAAAAACATCGACACATTCATACCCTGCTGTGCATAGACAATAAAGCAGTACTATTTATAATGTAATTTGTGCTTTTGCCAAAAATCATAGCTTTATTAATATCATTGACTTGTGATCATCTTCTTAATTCTGCAAAATATTTTTAAAAAGAAATAACATTAAAGCATGCATGCAGTCCCTATAGCTACATTATGTCTAGGACATTTTAAATGTCTTTTTTTCTTCTGTATCATCTTTGCAAGCTTTCCAATAGAAACCTGCAGGTGAAGTAGCATTAGCCCACTGGTAAGAAATAGCTACCAGAGGGGGTCAACCCCATCCGGCCCCTGTAATGAAACTGCCACAAATATGAACTATTGCCAAATCATCATATAAAGCTCCTGCATCAAAACAGTCTATGTGCAGCAGCACAGATAATATGTCACTTTACATCTTAGTCTCGGCTGTTACTTTAGTAATGACAACGTTATATGATTCTGTCCTTGAAACCCAAAGCTGCTTCTTAGCGGGCCAACAACCTCTACGCTCGCTGAATCATGACAACAAGTGCTGTTCATTATGTTAACACCACAACCATGAGACACAGCCAGAGAGCAGGGTCACATAGAGATCTTACATTTAGGCTGCAGCTTTTGTATGTGCGTGTCTGTGTGTGATATTAAAGACATGGCGGATTATAAAAACCCTTGGATGTGAGAATAGGCCCCATTTTTATTTTAAATTTCAGAGTGAGGATCAGTTTTATGTTACAGTTTAAGGCTTAAAGTTGACATTACAGTAGCTCAGGGGTTAAGGAATGACTGTAGGTGATGTAAAGCACTCGTGTATTGAAATTCAAACCAAGGGAGTGTGGGTGTGAGAGTGTGTGTCTACAAGTATGGTATACATGCAGGTGACTGTGTGTATGAACAGGGGAGATTAACAATTCAAATATTGTGCGGCTGCTATAATGTTTCACTTTGTCATCAGTGAATGTTAACTGCCTGCTGGCTCCCCTCCAGGTGCTAAGGCAAGCAAACCTATTTGAATGGCTGCTGGTGTAATGCCTCCTTTAGCTCTGCCCAGTGTTTACACAAGTTTAACCTCCACCACATGAAAAAATAATCCCACATTGCTAGAAATCTTGGACTTTTTTGTAGGTTTATAATTTATACATGCAAAAACTTCATCTGTAGAGTAGGCTGCTGTTTTACACCTCATGGAAAGGGCCCATGACATTCAACAACAACATTTAGTGATAAAAACCAAACTGATGCAAACTCACTGTGTTACTTTACTTTACGAGAATCTTTTTGGTGGTAAATATTTTATGACACCTCTTTTAAGTGTCAGAGCTTTCAGTTATATTGGATACAAACCCGTGCGTAAAAACGCACGATCAATTCGCAACTTGTGCCCTTTCTGAAACGAGCACTTCAGATGTTCTAGTTATTATAAAAACCCCAAGCTTTAAAATTGTAAACACTAGCATAGGTTGAAGATAAAGATGAAATCCTGAAAAGTTATTATGCGCACTGATAAGGTTGGATATCCGCGTGAAAAGGTGCTACAGCAGTCTCTGTCTGGCAACTCTTAAATCGAGCTAAAAAGCAAAGTAACACACAACATCTGTAGAATATCCAGTCAGAAACTTTGCATTTTCTATATAAATCTTAGGCACAGCAGACCCGTCACACGCGCCTTATTTAAAGGCAATCTTGATAGTTTGGGACTAATTGTGCATTGACCCGTGTGTGCAGCTGATAAGAATGCATTTCCGTTGTTAGCTCGGAAAAGCTTTAAATTATAAAGGGAGGAATATGATTGTGTGACAGTATTTTGATTGAAGATTTTAAAAACACTGATTAGATGTGTTTCTAGTTTGTGTCAAAAAGAGACTATCCAGTTCTTTGGAGAGCGTCTTGCGCTCCAACTCAGCTCGCAAGACAGCTACAGTACAACGTATCCACAGTTTATCCTCATGAACACATTTGCAAAATCTAATCAAAGGTAAAAACTGAATGCACGAGCTCAGAAGAGACGAGATCAAACATGCACTTCAGAAATACTGCAAAGTTCACTGATCGTAAAGCTTAAAGACTCTTTTCAGTCTACTTCATCCCGAGGGAGAAAGAAAAGTGCAACACTTGTCACTAATTGCCTCATGTCTAAAACATTACACCAGATCTTATATAAAATGGCTATATATATATATTTGCAGTATATGGGCCACCATGTGTAACCAATGACTGTGTGCACCATCGCACCGAAAGCTGCACATCTGTCCAAATAAAAGCTCTCAAAGTAGAGGTTATATTTACCTTGTTGGAGTGGTAATAGTCCAAACCGGAGTCAGTCGGTAACGTACATGAACCCACGCTTGAAGGGGGAACTGGATAAAATCTGACGTCCATCTCAGAGTCCGCAAGACTGACGGCATGAAAGCGTAGCTCCAAAAACCGGTGCGAGTTCTCTCTCTCTCTCTCTCTCTCTCCTGCTCACACACGCGCTCTATCTTTCTCTCTCTCTCTGTGTGTCTCTCTCTTGCTCCCTCTTTTTTTCCTCTCGTGTGTTAAACAGAAAAAGTAGAAGTAAAAGAAGAGAGCATCCGTCCTACACTTTCTTCAGCACTATCTTTGTATTTAGCAGCACGGTGATGCTCACATTTAACATCCCTATAAAGTTCACTTGGAGAATAAAGGGGGGAAGCGAGGAGTAGCTACCAATGAGAAAAAAATGAAAAGTCAGTCGGTCACTGAAGTAGTTTTTCAGCGAGCAGTTTCGCAGGTAAACACACAGAGTTGATCTTGTCGACGGTTTCTCCCGAAACGCTCGTGCTCCGTCCCTGGTTTCCAGACGCGCTGGAGCTTTGTCATGAGGGAGCGCTCACACACATCCATGCGTTCCCGGACACAAGAGAAGCTGCAGGGCTGCGACCTCTACCGGACACAGGAGGAACAGCAAAGAGAGGAGGCAGAGTGGAAATGAGGGAGGATTGACAGGGAGAGTGTCTCCTCCCAAACTAAGGTCAAGTTCTCTCTCCGTTCGCGGGATAGAGACAGTCTGCATGAAACGAAACTCATTCAGATCTATCTCAAGCTAATTTAACTCTGATGAAAGTCTGAATGGAAGAGATCTAAACAAAGATTTAGTGTCCACTTTTAAAAACAACAGCCAGCTCGGCTCCTAACCTCTGGCCTTACCTGACTCTGAACTGGTACAAAAAAACGAAAACCAAAGGATGTGTAAAGTAGGGCTGCACCTTATTAACAATTCCTGTAATATTAGCATCTGCAACACATTGCACAAAGTCTGTCTTTGTTGCAATCATTTAGAAAAACAGTTTTTTGTAAACAAGCAAGGCTTTGTGCCTCAGCATGGGTATATTTTACCATTTGGACTGAGGCCTAATGACCATGTTTTCACACCATTTTCTTGTTGTCTTAAACCAGCCATCAGATACCTTCAGATTAACTAGTGCCAATTTTGTGGTTTTGGATTTAGGAGACAACAAAACAACAGCGAATAGACCTTAAAAAATCTGCTTTTCAGGGGTGAATTTCACTCTTTCATATTCTACTTGGGTAGACGCAACTATAACACAGCATCACAATTTATTAGCTGGTCGTATGTTGTTATTTTTTTAACATCCCATCTTTATTTCCAAAGAAGCTAGTATGTAGAGCTGTTCAAGAAATATGGCTGAGTAAAACAAATGTAACACTTCTAATTGGTTTGTTGTGGAATTGTAAGTATATAAAGTTACCTCAAATGGAAAAGCGGTCATAAAAATACCTTCAGATAGGGGCGCTGTCGGCCGAGTGAATAGGGTGTGCACCCCATGTACAGAGGCTATAGTCTTCCAAGCGGGCAGCCTGGGTTCAAATCTGACAGAAGGTGTAAAAAGCCCCCCCCCCCCCCAATTTTTTTTTTTTTTAAATGATACCAACAGATTTTGCTTAAGTAAATGTATTCGTATACATTTCACTACTTTTCTACCACCTCAGGATTCAGAAGGTAAAATGCAGATGTGATGTCAAAGATTCAAAAATATGTCTATGTGATGTAACACAATGTTTCATAATTCATTGTCTGTACAAATCATATAGCTTCAGTGTTGGAAAAACAGATGAATAATGTATTATTTTAAGTCATACAAACTGAAAAAAACAACTGTTTTATAACCTTAAAGTTATACTTCATGGAATGAATCTGAACTCAAACTAAGAGCTACATTTTTGTGGGATTTCTACACTAACACTGAATCTAAAACAAACTGCCAATAAACCTCCTGAGGTTCTTGTTGTCACATTTTCTCCCTTGGTTTCTTTATAGTATCACTGAATGGACTGTTATGAATTTCCATGAACACAACTGAAAGCTTAATATCAGGAGGGACACAGTTGAGATTCGGGGAAAACAACACTTAGGACAGAAAAGTGTAAAATAAATGTGCAGTTTGAACGTAATTTTTTAATTCTAATGGAGTTTTCTGTCGCTGATCTTTCTAAGGCAACATGACAGAGGTTAATAGGACAAGCAAAAAGAACGGATTGGTGTTTTTCTATTCCTTTTACAAAGTTAAATTGAAATGACTTTCATCTCTCTGAAGCCCCATCTTGTGATTTGTAATACTTGGTATAATTCAGGCCATGAAGATGATGCTAAGCTATCATTTTATGTAACCTCCGTCTCACCTCCACCACTACACACCATCAATGCCTCAGGCTATTTTCAAAATTCCCTTTTTTCCACTCTATTCTATTTTGATGCCTGTTTTCTAGCCAGTAGGCAACTGAATACATGTAAAAAATAAATAGGCTTCTTAACGCCAGATGAATAACATACATTGCGACTTTGCCCTCATTCTGAACCTTACTTACACACACACACAGACACACACACACGCACACACACACACGCTCACACAGTCCCTTTTACACACACCTGAACCGATGCAAAACATACTCGCACAGCGGTGGACACAACAGGATGTAAACCCAGAACAATGTCCTACCAGAGCTTCAAATAGGTCCAGAGAAGAAAAACAACACTGCTCACAGCCGAGTGTGTGTCACACTGTTTTTAAGAAAAGGGAGGAGCGGTGTTATGCGATCACTCGCATGTGGAGTAACGTGTCATTAATGTGTTTTTGCAAGGCAGACAAACATATAAGGTGAGCATTTCAGTGCATTTGTTGCATGTGTGGGAGTATGAAGTGTGTGTTTGTGTTAACCAAGCTGCCATTGTCGTCCCAGTGGGCGACATGTCGGCCCCCTCAGGACTCTGCCTGTGTCTGTGTAGTTATTACCCGGCATGGTGGCTCTGACCCTGGGGTGCGAGGCTTCTTTAATACCCGGCACAGATGGGTCGCACCATGGGCTCGCTGTGGCCGTCTGCCTTCAGCTGCCAGCTCAGGCTGCTCTGACTCCGAGCTCATGAGGTTAACTGTCACGTAGATGCTGATTTCCCTTACTTTTGTTCATCTGTGTCGCTGTCTGTGATTCTTCTCTGTCTGTCTTCTCACTTTCTTCTCTCATACTGTCACTTGTTCACACTGAAGATAAAGTACACAGGAATACCCAGCATGGAACAATGCACGGCTTCATGATAGAGGCATGTGTATTGTGTATGTGTTGCGGCACATAACACTGGCTGTGTATACGAAATCACTCACTAATCACTTTAAAGTGGAAGATGGAGCCATTTCAAAATGCAGTCCAAATGTAGTGAGAATGATAATACCCATTATAAACCCTTTTTACAACGATTAGCCTGTGATACAGTGCTGAAACAAAGATCTGCCATTACAACGCCAATGTAATAACACTGAACCACACAATGGCCTAATATTGTCTTCCCAGTCTGTGATTTTAAACAGAGTTACAACATTGCACCAAAAAGTGGGTAAAGTGTTTTTTGTTGTTTTTCTGTGACACTGGAAATGTGCATTTTTTATCTTCTGTGTGTCCTGTACATATGGAAGAATTGTCATACAGTTACTTATCTACAAACAGACACAGACTCTTTCACAAAAACACGCACTCAGGCAGTGCTGTTCTGTCCTGGCTATGACAATTTACAGTGATGCCATTCGCCTGTTAAGCCAATGTTATTACCTCTGATGCTGACTTTCCAGCAGAACGACTTTGCCCCAACATTACACCTCTGTATGTTTTACATTTAAGACGAAGCTCACAGTGGTTTAACAGGCCCCGCCTTGAACAGACCCCGCCTTGAACAGACCATGTAAAAAGGGCTATGGTGGATTATTAATACCACAATGCATTGGGAAAGTTTGTAAACAAGTGACAGTCACAAACCAACAGTTCAAAATGTACCCACTCTGTAGGCTTAACCCGGGGTTTAAGACTACCAGGCTAATCATTCATTCTAAAATAATCTCTTTTATTAAGTTAAATTCAGATATGATTACTTTGTGATCATTATTTACTCCAATTTCTATTTTGTAATTGTATTGTATCCATTACCAAATACTAAATCCAGTATATTATTCCCATGAGTTACCTTATTTTATGAAAAACAACAAGGATGTATAATTTGGACAGGAGATATATTGTCTTGTCTAACCCAAAATATATAGATTATGATTGAAGAAAATAATATGAACATTGAAATACAGATTTATTTGTGAAAAACACAAGGGGTTATAATCTGGACCCAAAATAAACCCCGGGGTACAAACTGGGATCCCACTTTAACCCCAGGTATAGTGTGGTGGGGGGTTAATGTGGGCTGCTACACCAGCACTTTATACCACCATGCATTACGCTGAAATAAAAGAGAGACACCAAGACATGAATACAAGTGCGGAGAAACTGATCTTAAAAGTGATTTAATTTTACCAATAAGATGGTCCTTTACACTGAACTCTCTATTAAATGAGGAGGAGGTAAATAAGTCAAAGATTATGAACACAACAATAGAGTATCGGCTGGAGAAAGGAAAGGGGGTTGTTTAAAATAAAAATGTTGCAAAAGATGTTTTTTGAATAGATAAAAAGGTAGAAAAGGTAGAATGTTGGCAAAGACTGTAAGTACTCAGACGGGTTCTATTTGGATATAAATGGGAGATGACACAAGGACAGAAAAGTGAGAATCAAGCAACTTCTTAAAAAGTGTTATATTCAAGTGCAACTTCTTTCCAACGTAGGATCCAAATCACATCTTCTAGCGTCTTGAAAAACATTCATCCGCTCAGAGCAATTAGCAGAACAAACAGTTTTTATTACCTTGGTAAGAGCTCCTGCTCAGAGGAAATGAGGGGAAAATATAAAACAATATTTTCCATTAAGGGTTGCGACCCTGATGGTACTCAAATGATGTCAGCAAACTGGTTTTATAACGTCTTCTGAGAGTATTTCATTTTACTTTTTGAAAAGTGATAAGTGGAAAGAGAACTCGGAGAAGTGGTGACTCAAAGCCCTCAACATGTTGTTTCTTAAGCAAAAGAACTCAGTGATGTTCAATAACACTTCATGCTTTTTACAGGAGCAATTGGCTTTAGAGAGAAAAATGTCAGTTTCACAGAAAGTTTTGTGAGAACAAAACACTTGGGAAGATTGGCACAAGACAAAGACAGAAACATTTCTCTTTTTCTTTCTTTTCTGCCCCCTCAGACTTCTTCTCTTGGCTTTAAGTGAGATGTTAATTCTTCTTCCTCATGGAAATCGACACTAATTACAACCAATGAGCGATAAACAAGACCAGGGAAAGAATTCTGCTTTTTATCTCCACACAGAGTGACTCTCATTTACTGCCCCTGCTTTTTTGTTCTACATCACTTTAGATCAGTAACAAGTGATTTTATGACAATACAGGGTATATGCTACTTTCCTCCTGTCTCAGTTGTTCTTTAAAGCAAATGTTTTATTTTATTTATAAGGGCTGTCAGCTTTAACTGGTTCATCATGATAAACTAAGGTCTGAAATTAATACTATTTTTTTAAATCCTGATTAATCGCATGCTTTTTTGACCCTTTAGGCACACCGTTGATTTGCCTCCTCAGTGTCTCCCTGTAGTCACAGTTGTGGAAAAGAACGACCCCGTTACATCTTTGAATGTCTCATTTCACACTAAAAAACTCCCAGACAGATCACTTGACAAGTTAAAAGTAATATCCACCTTATGACATCAAACTGTTCACTTTTTTACCGTTCATTTGAGCTATTTGCATTAATTTTTAACCTGTAACGAGTTCCTTTTTCCGTGGTTAAGTTAAGGTCATAACCTTTGATCTACCGGAAGGTCCTACTGTTCTTCTTCATTTTTTAGAGCAGGGTTGAATTCAAACAGTAAGTAAAGTACTCTCAGCTTAAGACAGCACAACATTTTCAAATATAAGCCTGAAGATTTAATGCAAAATAATGGAATTACAAGCCTGTGATTAAAAATGTGATTCATTAACTATGGAAATGTAGCGATTAATCGCTACACAGCCTTCTATTTACTGTGACTTTAAGACCTCTTCTTCTTCTTTCATCAGATAAATTGTAGGTTGAATCTGTGGATGTAACTTATTTCTATGCGCAATGACATTATTAAATAAAATGTGTGTAGAGGGTTAATGTAACATTTTACAAAAGCTCTCTAAAGACAGCTCACATTCTGAAGGAAGTGTTAGCCATTCATATGGAATCTAGCGTGAACTTATTAGTACCTGTTACATATGAAATAACAGAAACTCCTTTTATATTTACACAGGAACTAACAGGAATTCTAATTGTATTCTTCTGATAATTATAAGTAAGGCTTAAGAAGAGAATACAGCCCCGCTAGCTCTCCTGCTAGCATGCTAACAATGAGAATGTAAACACCATGTTGTACGGCACATTTAACGTTGAGTCTGGAAATCATCTCACACCATTTTCATTTATGTTCAAAGTTCCTAAAAATACGTATTAGGTAACAAACATGTTGACCTCCTGAGAGTGCTAGATTATCAGATTGAGATTTATCCTGCAGCTATTAATTAAGCCCGTTTGTAGATAAAGAAAATTAAGTGAGATGTTCCATAGATATTCACATTTATAAATCTATGGGACATCTGAGGCATTTCCCTCAAAACTCCATACCAGCCTCTACAACAGCAGTAAAAGAAGAGTGGCATGGTTGAGAAACTTGTAAATGGACACAAATTATACCTCTCTGATGAAGTGAAGGGTGGTAAATAAATGACAGAGGATCAGACTTTGATTAATCGGTTTCATGCATTTAAAAACACATGAATTAAAAGTATATGCAGATAAAAGAATGATGTAATCCAACAAATAACCTTCATACACCGAGGCCTCACAGAGCACTAATTCAACATTTCTTAAGTGGCCTTCTCCACCTCCTCCACACGAGAGAATACACATTAGCCTACTCTCTCATCTGTAACAAACAAGCAGAGTTATGCAAGTGTTATTTAATGTCACTATAATAAGACCTTCAGCTGCGCACTAGTAACTGGAAGTGAAGCTGTCAAGGTGCAGCTTCGTCAGACTCTGCAGGACTTCCATTGCTGGTCATTTCGAGTAAAATATTAATGCTTATTCTTTTGTAAAACGGGTCAAAGCTTTCAGGCTCAGGAATTACTGACAGAAGTTTAAGCGGTCAAGTACTCTCGTTGCTAGCATCGCAGCAGCAGCACAAGGTTGCTTCTCTCGTGCAGTTTGTTTCCTTTGATCCCACATGTTAGCTTCCTAGCATCATGGTGCTACTTTTCTTTTTGATTTGATTTAGCGCTGATGTAAATGTTGTTACAGCATGGCCTCTGTCCAGTGGTATCAAGTCCATATAAGGTTGTTCTGAGCAAAAGCAAACAGAGAAGTAATGGTAAACAGGAAATAGTTCAATAGGTCCATTAAGCAGAGAGATGACTCATTAATGACCTTAATTTACACAGAGAGCACACTGGGGTTTTTTTTCCCCCCCCGCAGTATTGCAAAGAAGCAGCAAATCAGCAGAAAAACTAAAACCAGTGAAAACTGATTATGCTGAAAAGACTCACCTTTACTTTGATTTAGGTCATTTATGTTCTGTGCTTGTATAAATGCTCTATAAATTCCTTTGTAAATGACTTTGGATTTTGCCTTTGTTTGTCAAAAAATGAATTTCACTTTATGCCAATTTAAGCTCATTCCGACTGGTACTCAAGTGTTTCATTTTGTACTTTCACATTTCCGCTCATCACAAGCAACTTCAATAATGTTGAATGAAAAACCCATTCAGCTCTGTTTGTTCTCCCTTTAAAACGATTCTTCTCTTTTGGCTCTAAACTGCCATAATCATGAGGGGGAAACAAGGAAATTAATCTTAACAGGACTCTAAAGCATTGTGAGGACAAACAGGGGAAATGATGACACGACCGGGTACAACAAAACTTATAATGGCCGCAGAGGAAACAACCAGACAGCAAGGAGCTTCTAGCCTTAAACCAGGCACACTGACACAAGCCTTTGTGAAGACCCCAGTGTTGTCTGGTGATATTATAATGCTGACCCTCAGTAAATTTGATCTGCTCCCCCAATGATATCATTTAAGCAATATATCACACGGGAGGGAGTGCTGCTGTACTGAATAAAAGCACAGCTGTGGTTCAGCTATGGGCACAATCACAGAGGGCTTTACTGTGACTCTGTAAAGTGTATTTTAAAAAGTGCTGTATAAATAAAATGTTCTATTATAATTATTATTCTTCAGTACTACAGCACAAACTTGAGTGTGATAAACATGTAGCGTTTATACAAAAGTTATTTGAGCATTATATGGTAGTAAACTGTAACAAGCACCAAATCATTTTTTTACTTTATTTTTTTCACTTTGCCCCTCTTGCTACTTTATGTGTTTCTACACGTAATTTCAGACCAAGTACTTTGAATTATGTACATTTATCTGTATGTTTGAATTAGGTCAGCATTAACTAGTTACATGATTCATTAAGGACTGAAATTAATGCATTCTTTTTTTTTAAATTGTGATTAATCACATGCTTTTTGTCCCTTCAGACGCACCGTGGATAAGCCTTCAGAGAGACACCCTTTAGTCATGGGGAAGGAAAAATCAACACGGCTGAATCTTTGAACTTCTCATTTCACTTTAAAAAAAACTCTCACACAGCTCAGCTGATGAGTCAAAATGATGATTCACCTTATCACCTCAATTCCCATTTTTTACCGTTCCTTTTAGCTGTTTCATTTTTTTTTTATCCGTAACAAGTTCCTTTTTTGTGGTTTGGTTATTGTCGTAACCTTGTTCAGAAGGTCCATACTTTATTTAAAAATGTAAAAGCATGGTTGAATTCAAACAACAAGCACAGTTCTCTAAGCTTAATTCTGTATAAACAATCAAAATAAAGCCTGACAATTTTTAATTTTAAATGCGAAATAATGGAATTTCAAACATTGATTAATCACGTTTAAGAATTGATATTAAGCAATTAATCACGATTAAAAATGTTTATCATTTGACCAGCCTTATTTTCATATATCATGTGACCAGATAAAAAAAGAGTCTGTTTACAGAATCCAGCCCTTGTCTTTTACAGGAACCAGTTTAGTCAATTTTGACAAAAAACATCAGTAAATGTTTTGTAAATTAATTATCTGTAACTAGAGCACCTAAGACAGAGTGATACATGCAGTTTGAATTTCATGAGTTCTGTTCTATTTAACATCAGCACTTACAGAATGCCTATTGTCCATCAGCAGCTTTGGACAGCTTTAACTACATTTTTCAGTAGCTTGGTGGTAGCGTTGTTGTTTAAGTTGAGTCAAACAGCTTTTCAGTAGATTATCAGTAATGCAGTGGAATCCTAACAATCTACATTTTCCCTTCGCTAACAGAGCGTTCTGTCACGGTCTGAAATCAAACTTCTAAGGATGAGTTGAGGACGCCAGTCAATACACGGGCATGTATGTGTAGCAGGCTCTTCACTACTGTATAACAGTGATATCACTGTCTAATCCTTGATGCCCACGACGTCCTTCTGCAGTTAAATGTGCAGACAGGTGAGCATGAGTTCATCTACTGGTGAACATACAGGTGAATCCTGAATAAGCTAACAGAACCAATATTGAGGTTAAACATCAACAGTGCAGTCTGTATTTTTTATTAATTTGCAATTAATATGAATGCTATGAATTTCCCTCTGGGATTAATAAAGTATTTCTGATTCTGATTCTGAATGGAAATAGCTTATGTAGCAAGATGCTACATTTCTCCAGGGGTTACCTCTGGTGTAGTGTAGCAAAGTTTTATGTAGAGTCACTAATAACAACTGACTATATTTTACAGGTAGCTTGCCCAACATTGGTTTTCAGATTATTTGGTCAAAACTAACTTTGTATGGATTTGTATGTTGCTTCAGACAGCATAATTTTTCATGGAGAGTCAACATGTACTGGACATGAAATCCTGTATCTAACTTAGCAGCAGACATTTAAAAAATTCAACACACTGAAACCTTTCCTGGCGGTGCATCAGCTGAAATAAAAAATAAAATGTTCAAATAAACCAAAAAGCATGGCAGTTCTAGAATAACATCAATTACATGCCAAAGAAAGCTTTGCAGAATTTGCACTTCTCTTTACCAAAGCAGCATGCAGTTTTGTATCAAAGCTCGTGTGAATAAATTCAGTGTGAGGCTGTGGCAGGCGCTCCCACAAAGGGCTGTTCAACTGTGAACCTTTGCTAACCTTTTCTAGCCACTGACCTTCAATAATGAGACTATGTTGTCTCTTGTTCCTTCGGACAATCGGCCATTGAAACAACTGCCATTCATGGAGTCTGCTCCACCCTCTGCCTGACCCTTTTGCATGCTAGTAATTAGCTTGCAACGGATGCAAACCAACCACATACAATATTTACTTTTCATGAAAACATGTGTGTCACTTATTTTTAATTATAAAACTACTTGTAACACAAGTTCTAATCTAATCAATGGACAAATTAGTTCTAATGAGAGCTGCAGCAAATAATCAATTTATTCAATCACTAGAATAAATCATTCCTCAAGTATTTGATGAACTTATTGAGTGTTTATCAAGCTGGTATGTCAAACATTGGCTGGTTCCAGCTTCTTAAATGTGAGGATTTACTGCATTCCTTTGTCTTTTATGACAATAAATGAAGAGTGTTTTGATTTTCTCACTGTGTGTTAAACAACAGGAGAACTGTAGACTTGGGGGGTTGAACGATTGGGATTTTTTTTAAGACTCAAAGATTAGTCAATTATTTGTTGAAGCGCTTGGCAGATTAATCTGTTCATCCAAAATAATTTATCATTGCAGCTGCTTGTTGTTAATTGCTCATGCAGCAGTAGAAAGACATGGAATTAAAACTGAGATGAAGGTACAAATGTAAACTGCTTCCCTCTGTTTGATGTTCAACAATTATTAAAAAAAGAGCATTCAATTTGAGCCCTTAGATTTCTTGCTATAAAATGTTATTTCAACTTGTGCTTTCACAGCCCCATCATCCCCTCATTCTCCCATTCCACTCCTGAATAAACCCTCCTCTTCATCATCCTCTCATTCCCCCGACCTTCTACTTATGTTGCACATGAGAAATGAGAGGGGGGATGGGAGGGAAGATGAATGAAACAGGGAGTGGGGAATGAAAGAGAGGGAGGGTGGGGGGAGAAGAGAGCAAGATTGGGAAAAATGCCCTTTGACTGGATTTAAAAGTCTGTGGCATTTCATTTTCAGAGAGAGGGGAGCTTCATCTCCTTCAGATCCTTTAAGGGCCAACCTAATTGATTAATGTTTCCATCTCATTGGGAAAAGGAGGGGGACCATTTGAAGCTTAACTGGAGCCTTTTTACATTCCCGAGACTTAAAACAGAACCAGCACAGAGAGAGATGATGACAGAATGAAAGACAGAGTGATGAAACAAAAGTCTAAAAATTCCAGTGGATGAGTGAAATATGTTGAAGGTCGAAATCGTTCCGACAATATACTGACTACACAGAGGAGCGTCTAACCCTTTATACTAAAAGATCCTCCTGTAATGAAATAACGTACATGGTTTTAGCAATGAGCTATTCAGCTTTCAAAGAGGCTGTTTAGGTTTCTGCACCTGTCACAGGCAGCCGGCAGCAGGCACTTTATGTGATTGGGAAATCTAATGTAAGAAAATACATTGCCTGTACACTGAAAGTGAAGTCTAAAGGTGGAAAACATGCTAGCTAGACATAAAACCTGTAGTTAGAAGGGAATGTATTCACATAGCTGGAGCGCAATGAACAGGTGATATTTTCCCTGATAACAACGTATTATGTTTTGTCAGCTCATGATACATGATATACAAGGTTTAATACTCTGTGTGAACAAGACTTTAAGTCAGAGGAACACAAAGCTGATCATGGTTGAATACAAGTCATGGAAATTAATCAGAGGCCAAACTCACAACATTATATCTCTGCATGCTCTGGTTTAAGCTAATTATCCTAGCGTTTATAAAAAAAATCTCAGCTGTGTATACTCGCCCTTTGCATGTTTTTTTTTTTTGACAGCAATGGCGAAATATTTATATACCGAAGACTCTGTGGGCATTTCCAATCAAACAACGAAACCAGCTGAGGGAAGCCAAAACAGTGTTGACCTTTCCCCAACATTGTATACTAAATATGAAAGGTCAGTGTGCATGGTGGGGGAGGGGGGAGGGTAGCACTGAAGTCTAGCACATATAGCAGACACAGACAAAATACTATAATATCTATCAGGCAGCCCCGTACACACTCAGAGGTCATTTGAATGTGATGCGTGTTGAGGCAGGAGGAGAGAAAAGATACATGCTTCAATCTCATTTCGGTATTATTCTGCTGCTCCTGAATTGTAGACATGCTGCTCTGAAGTAGATATTTTATAAACTGTATTAAAACTGCATTTCTTACAGTAAAACTGGGGTTAACATCTGCTCCCCCCTGAGTCAAATAAATACAGCCATTTAATGAAATTAAAAAATATGAAACTCCTTATCAGTAGGCATGTGAATGTTCTCTATTCATCATAATTAAGACCTGATTTATAATTCGTTTTTCTTCAGAAACCGAAGGCATCAATTTAGCTGCCAATCACTCTGCACAAGACTCAAATTAAAAGCAGATAATATTATCTCCTGTGCATTTAGCTGTAGTTCTCTAAGACTGAATTAATATGCATTCTTTTTGACAAGTCATTTCCAGCTTTCTCGGTATCAAACTTAAATGTTAAAATATCTTTGAGTTAAAGTCAACCACTTTTGCCACACTCTCAGTTTAGCTTCCTCTTATATAGCATGTCTGTAACTTGTTTGTAACAAAGAAAGACTACATGTCCTCCAACCAAAAGTTTTCCACAAGTTTCTACTATATTGACACCCAGATAAATATGTTACCACATGATCTTAGCTACATTAGCTGTACAGGTTGTTGAATCATATAGGGCCTTGATAGCATGCACAACAAATGTATGATCTCAAATTACTGTAGGCTGTGAATAAACGTGACCAAATGTACCACAAATAAAACTTTAATACATTACCTCATCAATGACAATAATCTCTATACCTGATGATGGTGGAATTTAAACGATGAAGACACAAACTGTCAACAATTCTTTAAATAAACAAATCATTGGTATGAAACGCCCCCTAGCGTGAAAATGTGCTGATTGTTTGCATAAGGAAGCATAACTTAAGTACCATCACTACACTTTAAAACCTTTAGAGATAAAGGTGATCAAAGGAGACTATTCAGTTTCTAATCCTGCTTTCAGCTGATTTAAATCGAGTTTTAAAGTTCAGTACTACTGGTAATCTAGGGCAAGTTTCAATGTACATATGTTCAAAGCACAAGTTGTGATACACACACACCACACACACACACACACACACACACCACACAACTGAAAAAGCTGCCCCAGATAAGTGCTATGTTAAAATAGATTGATACATACAGTATGTATAATGTCCAGACTGCTTTCTGAGAACAATAGTGTTTATGTCTGGTTTCCATTTTTTTTTCATATCCATCTGCTGCATTTTCATTGGTCCAGTTCATGTGATGCATGATAACCATCTGGAGTAAATACCTCATAAGTTTAACACAGTCATATGACAAGGATCATCCTAACAAGTCATTACACATGTGGGACAGTAAGGGCTGTAAAACAGAGTTGTGTCCTTCAAGTTTGAGCTAAAGAAATCTGTTTTTTTTTTCTTTTGTCCACATGTGGAGGTTTCGTAAAAGTACAGGCATTGTTTATAACATATTTGGTCTAGAAAAGCAGACTTTGGAGAATCCAGCTGCTCAATGGGTACATATCTTTGGTGGTTGTTTCATAGTTTCCACCACAACAAATGGCAGCATACAGGAAGCAAAGAACTCAGTAACTTCCTGCCTTACAGTGTCTCTTGCCCACACTAAGGACCTTATACAATAAACGATTTTACAGTAAATTGGAGATGAGTGTTTATGGAGCGTTGTAGGGGATGAACTATGTATTAAAGAATATCTAAGCGTTGAAATATTCAAAGTTAAGTATGCACTGATGTTCAAAAGGGTTTGGTAAGTTGCTTTTATTTGCAGACTGGCCATCTGGAGTGTCTGGAGTTTTCCTGGTGGATAGTCGACCTGCGGGCCAGGCAGCGAGCCAAACTGACTGATACAAAAAGATTTTGAAACGTCCACTACTCGAGCCCGCTCTGACAGCCAGAGGGGCAGGAGGCTGATTTACGAGGAGAAAAAAAAGAGAAATACAGTTTTAAAAAGATCCAATTAAATACCACAGTATGATTTATTTATATGGTGGCAAGAACAAGAACAACCATTAGTGCAACAAGTGTTGGTTCTGCTAACACCCACTTCCTGTTTGGCTCAGAAATGTTCACACTTACCGCAGTTATAGCACAGAGTTCATCACACATGAACCACCCAAATAAACTATCTGTAATAAAATGAAAATGTATCAACGACAACCATATTACTATTAAAAACATAAACTAACTAAATAAATATGTTACGTTTTAAATGTAAAATAAATCAATGCTGTTTGACTATTTGTATTTCAGTAACATTTCAATTAGACTGATTAATTAGATTTTCATGCCCATACTGTGATGGTTAGATTGTGACCATCAGTTTGTACTTATAATATCTTAACACACATAAAGGAATTTGATTCTGTTTTTATATGGATGATGTAGTTTAAGAGATTTTAACAGTTGTATTAATTGCTGTCTCGGCCGCTTGGGGATAGTAGAAATAAAATAAAAGATATAGAACAATAATCCTTAACCTATTATCACTTCATCAAGTTGCTATGGCTAATTTGTGAGTATGTCTTTGCCAGAGCTGGGCACATGTGCGTTAATTGTACAATTAACGGCTGATAATCAGCGTTAATATTTCTTATTAGTTTTTAACGTGAACGTACATTTTGAAAAATCTTTCACCTCCGGGAAATGCGGTGTCCGTTGATGTCCAAACCCCGCTGTACAAAGACCACGACATTGTAAAGAGCTGACTCTTTTGTTGTTTTTTGATAATACCGGTGTTATGGTTTAAAAAGTGACTTTTAGTCAAATGCGTCTGAGGTTATTGTAGTTACAAAAGATGAGATTAAACTTATTTGATTGATTATTCGTTTTTTTCATTTCAAATAGCCTATTTCTCAAACTACACCGAAACACAGCATTTTCTTTCATTGCCATGACAACCACTTACAGTGCATCAGTATTAATTTCAGTTAGTTTCATAACCAGCTTAATTTTCTCACAGGAGCTAAAAAAATAATAATAATAACAATAATTTTATGAGCTGGCACCACCTAATTAGATGAAGGACTATCAAAGAGTTAAATCGCACACTGATTTGCTTTCATGCCAAAATACTTCTTGGTAAGAGGTAAACAGTATCTTTCACCATAAACATACTGTAGCTCTGTGAATCAGAGCAAATGCCTTTAATGGTTATGTAACGCTGGGGAAACATTCCAACAAGTCCCCTAAAAGCATCCACAGTGACAGGTTTATTTTGACTGTTTCATAGTTTACGCCTAGAGAAGGCTGTTTTATTGAAACTAAAAAAAAAAATTAACAAATCACTGGGCAAAAGTCTCCAGATATTTAAACACTCCCTGTAGTTCTGTGAATGACAAATGACAACAAACAAGCAAGCAGCCGTCAGGCTCTGCTGTCATCAAAGGACTTTTTATTCCTTTTGTGGGGACTTGGAAATTATTAATTATGAATGTCTGAAGAAAAGAATATCTTAAATTTCTTTTCTCCCTGCATTTCAGTTATGACAGGAAACATTTTCAACTCACTGCATCTCATTAATTGTGGTTTCAAAAGGGGGGGAAATAAAAAGATTTATGCAGATACCATCCACTTTAGAGAAACTATAATCTCATGCATGATAATCAAGGATACTTCTCTCGCTGATTCCCTGCGAGCAATTTCCATCAGCAAAAAAAGAAGATATATCTTGGATTTTAGATAAGTGAAGAGAGGAGAGGATCTACAGATTTTTACCATCTTGTAAAGTTACATAAGCCACTCTGGGCCCATGACATACTTAAATAAGCAAAGGTTATGTAACGGCTCTATAACTGCACTTTACCATTGAATAGCAGAGCAAATTAAGTAGGTGCACAGGAATTTACAAGTGAAGCAAAACATTGTACCAGATTCCTGCTTTTGTTCTCTGTGTGCATTAAGCCGTGTTTTCACATAAAAATAAAAGGTACAGCTGTAAAGTATTTCCTGCGCTGCTGGTGACTCACAGGAAGTTAAAGGGAAAAGTGAAAAATAAGCTGCAGAAACGCTGCGCACGCATATGCACGCACAGAAATGCTGTGTGTGTGTGTGTGTGTGTGTGTATGTGTGTGTATGGGGGAGAGAGAGAGAGAGAGAGAGATAGAGAAATGCAACTGCCTGTGTTGTGTATGTGCCATCTATTAAAAGAGAAAGGGGTGTGGTTTTGAGAGCTGAGAGAAGTTATTTATCACTCTGCTGTGTAACCGTGCCCTCTTATAAATTCAGAATAGCCGCTGTTATGAGTAAAGCCTTTCATGGAGTCATTAATATTTGACAGAAAACATGGCTTTTTTATCAGACGTACATTTTTACCATTTCTTTTCTCTGCTCTAGATGTGAGCCCTGTGTCACAGTGCATTACAGGCTTTTGCTTTTATCTCTTTCGCTGCTATAACTGAATCAGCCGCACACTTCCCTTTGTGTCCACTCCACCCCCCCCCCCCCCCCCCCCCCCCCCACCCTCCCCACCCCTTTCTGAGATCATGAATTAAAATTTCTTCCTCTTGTGTTAAAAGACAAAGCATTTAGCCCTTCATCTTTGATCTTAATCTCCATCTGCTTCAGTCGGAATCCTCCTCCTCCTCAATCATAAATGTTGCTTTTACTTCTATTATCACTCTGTTATTAGAAACATCTGCATCTTTATCATGGTTTCATTATTATCATGTCTTTACCTTTCATGTAATTCTACACATGCCCGCAGACATGGAGGTCAGATTAAAAACAGATGTAATCAAGTGAAAAACAGGTTTTCTGTTAAGAGGGTCTCTTTATGGTGAGAAAGAATGTAAACAACCTGCTCTGTTTACGGTGACGTCCCCATAAAAGTAATGAAGTGATCACACGCATTATTTGGAAAAGACACAGGATGTGAATCAAAAAGATGTCGAGCACTCTTTCCTATCAGACCTGTGTAAGACACACTTGCAGTACATGAACAAAAAAGGTTCACATATTAGCTGTAGACAGTATGACAGTAAACTACGAACAAAAAAACACTTTTATATTTAGTATTTAACATCTTTAGTCTTAGTGCAAGCATTGAAAAATTGCACTAAAAAGAGATGACTGATTTTGAGAAAATAAATGTTTTAATTTTAATTGACTTGAGTCAATGGTTGTATGATTGAAGGTGAAGCAGTATATGGGACATGCGTACCTTTATGGATCTATTTGTGGGGGCAATCAACAGAGTGCGACCCAGCAGCCTACATAACTGTCTACCTGTTTTTGGACTCGGTAGGATGTGAAACTGAATTGTCCTTCAGGGATTAATAAAGTCGTCTGCGTCTGAATCTGAATCTAATAGCAGTTTTTCACAATGTTACCACATTTTGATAACCAGTAAGTGGTTAATCAAAAGAAAACTAATTTACCAAAGGTTTAAGAATAATATAAAACACCTTCCTCTACAATGCTACACTTGTCAAAATGCAGGACCAGGTGTGCCACAGTAAAAATATGTGAGTAGTATATATAAACTGTATATAGTAGTATAGTGCATAATTTATATTGTTAAGCCAAAAAAAGCTGCCGAGCTTTATTCTCCTGTTCCTTCCCACTAACCAGAAATAGTCTCATGAAAATCTGGAACAGGTTCAAAGAGACACTTTGGATACAGTCTGTTTCATTGCTTCAAAATGCTTTCAGCTAATCAATCCGTCCATACAACCCAGCCTGTATAACAACGTATGCTGTAAGTTCTAGTTTAAATTCAACATGCTCATCTATCAGGTGCTGTATGTGTAGTGGTATATATAAAATACACTAAATCATGCAAACATGTTATTACATGATCATTAAGATGTTTGTACTTTCCTGCTGAGTTGGAATAAACACTTTTGTGTCTTAAATTAAGTACAAAGCAGCATTTAATATATTTATTACTTCAAGCTGTTCCGATTGATTCAGACATGCATGGAAAGGTAAACATCACACATCCCTGCAAACTGTTTTTGAACAGGCTAATCTAAGGCAAGCCAATAAGATTGTCCATCACATGTTCTACACACAGAGTACGAGCTCCTGCCCTCTGATAAGAGCTTCAGAGTTCCTCGTTGTAGACTGAAGACGTTTACAAATTTAATTTATCCCTGTGTCTTTGAGAATTTTAAATAGTGGCAAATAAGACAGATAGGCACTCGACCATAAGTTGTCTTTGTAACTGGTATTTTAAGAACCTGATGTTATTTATATTCTTGATGTTTTTTCTGGACATTATTTAATGATGTTCAGCGTTTTATGTTTAATGTGCATGATGTTGATTGTTGTCTTTTGATGGCTGCAGCATAGGTGACGAGCAAAGACAAATTTCTCACTTTCTGAGACAATAAAGTTCATCTTGAATCTCCAATGCTACTTAATTCGGTTTCACTGATCTGCAGGTATTTTCAGGTGAGTATTCTGTTTACTAGAAGAAATACTCCTACAGTTTAACTGACGCTGGAAAATCCACCATTTGGCAGCGGACGACTTCGGTCGGCCTCAGATCTGTTTAGTTCACAGAAGCCATTTCAACATGACTTCAGATCACACTTGTGAAACGCTTTCAGTGTGTTTGAGACTTTAATATCCATCCATGTTTCTTCTTAGTAGAGACACAATGTGAATAATGTGACTGCTAGCTTTTTTTGTGTGTGAATACAAATTCCTTTTCTTACAGGCTCGCAAAATTTCAAATGGACTTTTACATCAACATTTCAACTGCTTTTATCTTTTACTTCTCAGCCTACAATTCAACCACTTTGACCTTATTACAGTCATTTCATCTCTTTCTTTTCAACTGACATTTTTACTCCTCCATTCAACTTTTACTGATTGGACGAAATTTGCTTCAACTGCTTGCACTTCAAAGTTACACTGGCACAGTTTTCAGATTTAAATACATTCGAATGGCATTCATTTATATCAGGTTCTTGTCTTAGACTGCCATCTATAGCTTTACTCACTCTACGCTTAACTGACACTTCAACTAGTTTGAACTTTATTTCAATTCTACTGAGCATTTACATTTGACATTTCAATTTCATGAGGTATTTATTAAAAAATGAAACTTCAGACACCGAGCATTTTTGCAAGACCCCTTTTGATGCCTCAAAAAACATTACTATGTTTAATTTAACTTCCATCATAACATAGGTAATACAGCCTTTCCTTCAGGTAGATCTCTATCTGTGAAGCAAATATGTCGACTTATTTTCTAAATTGCAGCTGCAAGAAACCCAACATATTCTTCAGAAAAAGAAGCCATTTCTGCCCAAAAAAACTCCTTTGATTCATGTTATAATTTTTTCTAGTTTGCAATCTACAACATTAAATGTCACTACTGTTTTAAATGTTTTACAATCGCTCTCTGCGACCTCAAATAATGTCATATACTACTGTAGCATCTATAGCTGTTATTCAGACATCATACATGTGCAGTAAGGGCAGAAGAATTTTCCCACAAAAAAACACACGGCCACTCTCAGGCATTAAAACCACGACAACCCCTTCCTCATGACCAGTTGTTGGCCGTTATGACTCATAAAATGATTATATGATTGTGCCACCATTACAATGAATTATGCATGGTGCAAAATATAACCTATGTATCTCAAAATGTATCTTATATCATGTATATATACATATCTGTTAGGTAGATGTTTTTACCTGGAGAAACATAAATTAATTTGTTTTTACATTAAACAAATAAAAACATGAAGCTTATGGACCCATCCTGGTCTCTTGGAGAACCTCCTGAACCCTCATTCTATGTAACCAGCTTGGCGAATACAGTGCCATCAAATATTTATCACAAAAAGCTGAATTAATCATAAATATTCATTGTTACCCTCTGAGAAAATGTATTGACAGAGCTGGCATAACACTTTCCAATTATTCAACAGCACAGCCAGTGTACCAGAGAGAAGCATGTCCTTACCACATCTTGTTCAAATTAAACATTTCACTATTAGCCCAGATTTAATGTGCTCTGTATGCATCAGGTGGCCTTTCAATAGAGCAGGTTGTTTAGTTTAGCAGGAAATGAAATGTGGGGGAAATCACAACAGAGCTGTGTTTGTTTTTTTTATTGTTTTTTTATCCATTGACAACGTGTATCTTTTCTTGTTCAGGTTTAAGCATAGATTTATTTATCTGTAATCCTTCAGAATAACTACAAACTCAAATTGTACCATCATTTACAAGTGGCTGAATGATAACCAAATGACCAAATACAGTAGCTTGTAAAAGAAAACTAACAGATGATCAGGAGTCTTTTTGACACGTAAAAACAAGACATTTTAGTCATTTTTCAACAGCACACAGCAAATTGACACCACAAAAAGTAAGAATTAGTCATCAAGCCATCACTTTTGTCTATCAAATAGTTAATCTTTTCATTTCTGTCATCTGTTCTGTTTCTCATCTGAGAAAAAGAAACGTGCTCTCAGTGCTGTGAAAGAAACAGAGTCTCATATCTCGTCAGCAACAGGCCGGCTGGAACAGTTGCTTTCAGTCTGTTATTTCCATCCATAATGTGCACAGGTGCAGCTTTATTCAATTGGAAGACATTGCTGTGGTTGTACATAAATACATCTCTGTGTTACCAAGTAAAGCTGTTGTCATGGCAATGATGAGGCTTATATAAGTACTGATGTATTTCTGTTGGAAACGAGTGCATTGTCCCCTCCGTGCTCGATTTATCATGATTTGTTTGTACACACACATAAACCGCGATTGATTCAATTGTCTCCATCTTTTTTTCAGACTTAGAGAGAACAAAGTAATGCATGCTGTCTGTTCTTCCATGAGGGAGGATGGCATGTATGTAAAATGCTACAGTTGATAGTGTATGAAGCTTTAGTTAAACAGCTGTCTGGTTGTTGTTGTTTTTTTGCTCTACAGGGATTTTTAAGTTATTTTTTCTTGCTTGTGTTTTGTCATTGTTGTTTATTTATTTATTTAATATAATATCACTAAGGTGCAATCTTTAATCTCTCGTCTTGCTTTCTTGCATAAGGACAAATAATTACCGCTGTAATCCAATGTAGATAAATAAGAAAAGTTTTTCATGCATTTTTCAATTTTTAAATCGCTAGCAAGGCTCGGCTCCAAAGTAGCCACAATACAGAATTGTAGCTATATTTTTAGCCGCATTCTGAAAACCCAACATAGATAATAAGAATCTGGTTGTGCTAATGGTTCTGCATTTTAAAAGGACGTTTCTCCTTGCCACTGTTACTTTGCTAAATGTTGCAAAGTGCTGTGCTCATGGTGGATTAGTGTTTGGTCTCTGTGAATAATAAAACAAGTAGTTCGGTGTAGACCTGCTGTTTCTGAAAAGTGTCTTGAGATTACATTTCTTATGAATTGGTGCTTTTAAGAGGAATTAATGGATTGATTGATTGCTAAAGTTTCAGTTGCTACAGTATCACTTTTATCATTATCGTTCACAAGCTGGCATAAAAAAAGAGATGGAAAGAAAAACATTAAGATTCTTACCTTTCAGCCAACTTTGCTCAGCCGATGGAAAACTTTCCGCGGGTTGGGTTGTCATCCACTTCACCTTTAACCTCCTGTCTGTCTCTGAATCCAGCACCCACCAGCTTTCAGCAGAGGATTAAACATCTATTGACAGAGGAGTGACGTGATTGACAAGTTAAGGTTTCCTTCCTTGTCAGATGGGGCCTCTGTGTGAGTGTGTCTGGTCTTCCCAGAAATCACATTTCACATTCCAGTGTGACTTAGGTTTTTTTTTTCTGCTGCTAAATACGAGGGAAAGTTTTGTTTTGGAGCCCCACTTTTCACACAGTTTGTGTGAAAAGAGTCCCGTACATCGACACAGGGAGGATAACGCTCTTGAATAAACTCACATATGAGTGTTATGTAAAGCTCTTACTTTGCTGTTTGAACAGGGGGGTTTCTCTCACAGTGTCTTTATGTCCAGTGATCTGTGTAGATACACCTACAGTCTGCTGCAGACACTTGTCTAAGAGAAGGGAATTTTCAGCCTCAAAGGAACCTGTAGGAGTGGGTAGTTACTGTATATTCAGAAGGACATTACTGCATGTACTAAAAGTACTTCAAACAGACTGTAAAAACTCCTGAATAACTTGTGTTTGACTATGATTTAGCCTGGAGAGCCCCTACACTGTTACATGATGATAAGCATTGTGTTTCTCAACATTTTGACAGCTTAGCAGAAAGAAACAGAATGCCAGAAATGAAGTGACATTCCTCTTAATGTTCCTGTCAGATGATACAATATGTATGGCAGGTAAGCCAGCTCTATATCAAAAAGAACAGACAGAGAATAATAGCAGAAGGCGTAAAGCTGGGGGTGACTTGTCTCTCTGTCTCCCTCCGTCATCTGGACCCACCTGTCCGCAGTCGGAGCAGCTCAGAAGATTTGCTGCCGGTCGGGGAATTCGTGGCTGAGCGATGCGTCAGGGCTTGTCATATAAAATGTGAGTGCTTTCCCCTGAGTAATTTAATCACAGACTTTTATGGAGGCATCAGCCAGCACAGTGAGAGACAGAGTAAAAGGATTGTAATTGGACTTCTTTCATTCAAAGTAATATATGGAATATGTGGTATAATTACAGCGCAGGGGTAATGGCGTGTGGACCACTGAAATGCTAACGTGTGGTGATTGGTTTAATGTGTGTTCATCAGAGGGAATTTTGACTAAATTGACTTGAGACTTTTCTTTTGGTGGTATTTCATATGACATTATCACGTGGCTTTCATAACCTCCCAGCAACTCTTTGTGGTTTGGTGCTTTGGTTTGATGGGCTGATTGAAAAGTTTGTCTTCTCAATAAATGAAACTTAGCACAAATGGTCTTTTTTTTTTTTTTTTTTATGACAAATGAGTAATATGTGTGGGCGATGATCTGGGGTCAACTCTAACTTCATTTCATGGGCTCTGAATAGTCTGGAAACCCACTTAATCAACTGTGCTGTTTGAAAAGAAACACTGTTGACTCTCTTTCTCTGGAATAATTTCATCATCTTCTCGACATTAAATGTTGGTGATTGTTTTAGTTCTGCACAATTGTACCAAGAAGTAAATTGAATAAATGAACTGAAAGAGCTACAAGCCATTTTCTTAATAATATTTGCATTTTTTATTGATCCTTGTCATGAAGATGCTTAATATCCACAAAATACTCATGTTCCAAATATTAGAGCTTTTTCACATTCTGTTTCAACAGGGGAGTCCCTTCAGATTAAAATCTCGTTTCAAGGGAGAAGTCAGCACCCCATTACATGTTTCAAGAACTTATTAAAAAAACAAGTCAGTGGATTTGATTGAGGAGAAATGGTGCCAGTTAGGGGCAAGAATCAAACGAGTAATCCAGTTATTGCCTTTTCTCTTCCCTCATGAAGATGGGGGACAAGGGGGAGGTAGGGCATACAGCCTGACCGAGCGGGGATGTAGCCTAGCCTGAACAGGCTTTTCACCCTAGCTCTGCTTTCCCTGTCCTCTTCCTTACAAGTTATTTCCTTTCTTCCCCCATTTTAAGTAGGGAAGTAGATGGAGGCAGATAGGCCTAACAGCCAAGGTGAGCTCTGGACTAAACAGGTTTCTTACCCTGGCTCTGCCTTCCGGGTCCTTTTTCTCACATCTTTCAATAGACTCCTCTCTGTTTTAGTATTTTCTCTTGTGAACCAGGGGTTGTAGTGTTTTTGCTTGTTAGTCTGTCTGGCCTTTGTGCATAAGAATGAAGTTCTGCAGGTGAGTATAGGGGCGGTAAGAGCCATGGGGGCTGGCTCTGCGACACTGTCGCTAGCTGTCAAGCCTTCCAGAGTTTTTGCAGGTCAACATGAAGAACCACCAGTAAAGGGAGGTGGCAATTTGATAACCCTGCTAATGTAAGGGCTCACGGCATCCATCTTGTTTCATGGTTGGGTTGTGGGGTCCTTAGAGGCAATGTGGTAGGGTAGATAGTATCGTTTCTGTCATTACCTAGAGCTTGCATGAATGGAGCCTGGGTCTGTTGAAGGTGGCAATGCTGTTTGGGTTTCTCACTGAGCAATTATCCTTTTCATTAGGGCACACATATCATAATGTACAAAATTCACTCAAGGAATAGCAATTCTGCACATTTTAAACAAAATACACTTCATCATGTTTTTCTTACACTAATATGTGTCCCTAGTTCGTCTACAAACCCCCCAATTATGAGGAAAGTCCATCCTCTCAGATTTTTGTCTGCTCTACTTTTCAGAAAATGTGTGCTCAAATAGGCCATTTTTTGTGACATCACAAAGGGCAGTAACCCCTCCCCCAGGTGGATGACACTCCCATAGGTGTTTGTCCTGCTCTCTGAGTCTTCCTTCTCACAGTAAACAACTGGGCATGGTGCAAGAAAGCCAGAGAAACCCAAGCCCTTCCAGAGAGGGCCGTGCAGTCAAACACAGCTCATTTACATTTAAAGCTACAGACACAGAAACTGCCTGTTCTGAGCAGGACTGCAATAGAGAAGTTTATAGGCATGATTCAGTACAGGATCAGAGTGGATTCTTGGCAAGAAACCTCACAGACATATTATTGGGAGTTCTGAGAATTTTTTAAACTTGTTAAAAAGGAGGATAATATGTGACCTTTAAAATATGCCAGGGCAACAAAATTATTAAATGCTTCTCTTGGTTTTTTACTTGTTGAAATACAGACTAAACATTGTTATTACCTACTAATACGAAAGCATTAGAGATAAGGTTGTTTATTTTTATGCCTGTATACGCTGCTATTGGGTATGTGTCAGAAGAAGCAATTATTAGCACACTGCCCAATGCCTTTAAAATCAAAAACATTTGACATCATTCTTAAATGAAAACCCTGAAAGCAGGTCTTTCCATTCACATCAGTCGACTCGTTTTTTTGCTGCTCCATATGCCCTCTATCTAGTGTGTTTGTGTGTGTGGTATTGTATCAAACTGTAAACATTGAAGTGTGTGCAATTTTGAGAAAGCAGGCCAAAAAGTGGCTTAGAAGTTTTTTAAGGTTATTTTCCTACAAATAGGCTGTTTTTGGGAGATTTTTATTTGCGTCATGTGACCTCACAGATGAGCTCCAGACCTCCATATAAACAAGCCAAAGGAATGCATTTTGCTTTACAATTAACGACTTCATGTAACCTGATTAGGGCGCCACCCAAACATTCAAAACATTAAGGTCTGGTCACACTTTCCATCATCTCGCTCATCATGAAACATACTGAAATGAGATCCAGGTTGGGTGAATGTAAGTGTGAGTGTACGTTGTTGAGAGACACAGGCAGAGAGAGAGAGAGAGAGAGAGAGAGAGAGAGAGGACAGCGTTTCACAATCCTCTGATAAACTCAATGTGACAAGATGGTTACTTTCTCCCTTTGCTGTGACAGTTAATTCTGGACTAGGAAAAATGTCAAAAATGTTTAGCTGCGCTTGAGCGGACTTAATTACAGAGCCCAGGGCAACTCAGACTCAGGCTGCTAATGGCCTTGACTTACAGATAAAGCCCCATTTAGCAAGACTACTTCTTTTTAAAAGCTACTGATCTAATTTACTTAAAATCAAATATTTTGGCAGCAGCAATTAGATTGTCAGTGCTAAGGTTAGAATTAAGCAGTCTGGTTTGTTCACCTGCCATTTACCTGATCAATGTACAATTCATATCATTTTGTAATGCTGAGGCGTAAGTGTGCACAAGGTTTTGTGTTGGAACGATGCATGAGAAACAAAAACCGCATGCTTGCAAAAAATATCCTCAACAATTGTTTGACATTCTTGTTCCAAACTGTCACCACCTGACATTTAGACCTTTTGACCACATTATAAAACAGTTTTCTCTCTCTCTCTCTCTCTGTCTCTCTCATTCTTTGTCTCTTTCCTTCCTTTGAGGTCAGGGAACCACAGTGTCAGTGTGTTCAAGCCGCTCTTACATGTCTTTGTGGTTGCATCACTTCCTCCTCGCAGCAGGTCCCTTCGGCGCTGCTGCATCGACACGTGAGAGTCTATGAAATAGTGATCAAGACATCAGCAAGCACAACGAGGGCCAGAGCCCAGCTGACCCCGGGGCCCCGAGATCGGGACCCAGAGATGGCCCGTGAAATGAGTTGGAGTTGGAAAATCACCGGGGGGATATTCCACACCCCCGCTGCCAATTTCACTATCATATTCAACCTCGGCTTGTGGAATGATATTATAAGGCCAGTTATTTTTCGCTGACGCTCTAACTGTGCATAGATTTCTGTGGTGCAGAAAGATAAGAGGGCAGATAAGAAATGTGCGGGGGAGGAATGGTGGATTGTGAAAAAAAAGGCAAGAGAAGTGCTGAATTTTTTGTTATCTGATCTTAAATGTTCTTGTTTTAATTTGTAAATTAGTTTTATGAGATTGAAGCTTGGCTTTGTTTGATTTAATGCATTAAGAGCATCCATAACTGCTGACATAGTGTAAAACTGATTAAGTGAAGAGTGAAGAGACAAATGTTTTCGCCCATCACACCGTAATGAGTGTCTTACTCAAATCTAAGGGGCCATATTGATCTCAGCTGCTTCCATCCAACCATTATAGGCTGTTTTAACATTTTGATGTTCAGCCTAATCTACTTAAAACATCTCCTATAGACAGAATATATCTGAAACCACAGTCCATGAATATATGTTATGGTTTAGTGACTTAAACATGTCCTCGGACTTACAAAAAACCTGTGACCATCTGGCACATCCAAAGAAACCTGATATCTACCCAGGTTTACTACATAGCCTGACCGTTAAATACTTTTAAAGAGATGTGGTTGTGTTCTATAAAGATCCTGGAAGAATAAAGTGTTATATCTTACACTAAATAAAACTGGAAATTGGTTTATTTTACATAAAAGTATTAGTTCATTTTGAGTGAATACATTCCTTCAGGTTAAAATGTTTTTGATGGATTGAACCCTTGCACAGTTCTTTTTTTTTTTTTTTTTTTTTTTTACAATTACAACAGGCCACAGATCGCAGACTTTGAAAGTTAACCTATAACATTCTGGTTCTTATATTTAAGAATAGAGAGGCAGTGATTGATATATCACTACACGTGGGCGCGAGTGTTAATGTGAAAATGTTCAGAACATAATGATTGAAATCAAAGTTTAGTGGCACCGGTAGCCTAGTGGTTAGTGCATGCCCCATGTATGGAGGCTATAGTCCTCAGAGTGGGTGGCCGGGCTCAAATCTGACCTTTGGCTCCTTTCCCACATGTCATTCCCCACTCTCTCTCTCTCTGATCTCTGACTCTATCCACTGTCCTATCTCAAAATAAAGGCATAAAATGCCCAAAAATGAACCTTTAGAAAATATATCAAAGTTTATCTGTCATGGACGTGAATAAATTCATGTGCATTCTGTGCAAAAATGTTTCTGATGGTAAGATGATGGACTAGTTTATTGTGGAGCACACTCAGAGAAGTATGAGCAAGGGGTGTTGTGAAACAATAATATACCTAATTGCAAATCAGTCTGTGCAATAATTTAGCAGTGGAGACACAATAAGCAGCAACTAATTAGTTATTGTTTTTATGCCAATAGCACCTTATACAGATTAATTACGTTTGAGGGTTGTTGAGAAATTGCACAGCAGGAAGAGATTTAGGAGGTAAATATTAGTAGCTTGTTCATTCATTAAAAACAAACTGTGATGTTCTCACTGCACTTCTTACTGTATGTAATCCAGGACTTTTTCTGTGGTATTAATTAATTGGAATTTCAGGTTTGTTCCTTACACAGATGTTACTAAAATGTCTTGTTTGTTTGGAGAACGTTAGCTAATGCTGATGAGCTTTTAAAACACTGAACTGTAATTGCTCAAAGTTAAGAACTAATCCACAGATAATTTAAGAGTTTGACGTCTTCAGTTTGTGTTTTCAACTGACCGTTATTAAAAAAATAAAGATGATTTTCTGTTGTATTTACTGACAATATGAACAATGCTGTCACAGCATCAATAACTTGGTGGGGATGAGTCTAATTTTAGTCCCTTTAGAAGACTTGTCAATCAATTTGGCAGCGGTGACAGGTTCTAAACTTCATCATGGCATTTTGTGTTATTGTCTCAGGGTTTCTTCAATAAACAACATCCCACAGTCATAAAATCATATCCTTTACTCTAACTAGGGACTCATTTACATCTGAGTTTGTTTAGAAGCAACAGCCATAAAAAAAAATCAGTTGAATATAGATTAAGAGACTGCATCAAACGTCTTGATTATTTAAAAAAAAACATGTCTGATATTGATCTTTTGCTATAATTTTCAGTCCAAGAATACTGTCCTGAAAGAAATTCCTTAAAAGTTTTCACAATCGATTTGAAACGAAGAAAGACCTGTGTGCAAAGAGAAGAATCTAGATCAATATATGTCTATTATAGGTTACTGCAGGAGACCTTTGAAGATCTATTTATAAGCTCTTGACTCAGTGTGTGTGTGTGTGTGTGTGTGTGTGTGTGTGTGTGTGTGTGTGTGTGTGTGTCTGTGTGTGTGTGTGTCTGTGTGTTAGAGAAGGGCCTTCCTGTCTGTGAATCTCCAGGACATTACACAGATCTCTCAGGCAGCCACAGCCAATCTTCATTCACTTGCACCGTACATCTGCCTTTGGTATGAATATGGCTGTCAGTCCCATAAAGCGCCTCACAATGGAACACACTCATTAGTATTGTGTTGCACCCAGCTTCGGCATCAAGCGCCCACCACCCTTGACTAATTTTCTGTTTGTATCGAGAAACAAAAGCTCCGCAAATCCCCCTGTGGGCTCGGCGGAGTGGCTTTACTGCACATCAAACTATGCTAATTACCTTTTGCATGATTAATTGGACCAATTAGAATTAGCAGAGGAAGAGAATAATTCTTGGCAAGGTGCGAGACATTAATTAGTCATAAAAAACGTTTATTAGTGTTCAAATTTAATCTCACAGAACACAATGGGATTAAGAGGGAAAAGACAGTTAATATGTGGCGTGTTCAATCACTCTCAGCTGCAGATGGAATAATGAGTGTCGCCGCTTGCATTGTGCGCCAACACACACATACACACACACAGCCTCTATCCCTTACCTCAGCTACTGTACTCTTAGAAAACACCCATCTTCATCCATCATACAAAATGGCAGCTGTAACACAAACATTCCAGCTCTGATTGATGAGTCAAAACCATACAAACGACTTACACACAGTAATCCAGCGCAAGATTTATAGCCTGAAGGCGATGCATTACAAATTTGCAATAACAAAATCACCAACGATAGCCGCATGGTAGCGGCAGCAGCACCAGCGGCTAATGGTGATTTAGCTGTGGCAGCATTTAAAATGGTATGGTATGGGAAGAGTAATAACAACATTGCATTACACTCGTTTACACAATGTGTGTGTAGCATGTGAAATGACAGCCGCAGGGTAGTTTGCTGTGTATAAAACAGGCAGTGAAGAGCGTGAAGGTGTTTTCTCACATTTAGGCCATAAAGCAACACAGGGAGTGGCTTCAAACTGAACAAAACACAAGGCTGTAAAAAAGGTACCGGTAACTTTAATCTCCCCGTAAACACTCACACATTATGCAGTGTATCAAAATGAATGGTGTGAGGTCATCACAGCAACATGTTACGATGCAATTAGAAAGAAAATCTTCACAGAAGTTTAGGTTTTTATTTCTAAGTTTCACAATGTGCTCCGGTCGTTTGTAAACTTCTTCTCTCGCCGTCTCTGTTAAGAAGTACAAGCTTTAAAAAGGAAACAGCCACATAATTAATGAAAACCTGAGAGTTAGAGGTGATACATGAAACTTAAACAAATCACACTTCTACGTCTTTCCCACACCATGAACACAATCTAACAAGGCACCTACTTAAGTTTAGCAGACTTTAAGTGTGATTTTCTCACTTGGAGAGAAGCAAAAAAAAAAGTTCCCTGACTCATTAGGTTACTGATATGGTGTACTTACTGTAAGTGTGACAAAACATTGGCTGATGTGATGAAATGTGTATTCAATTTGGCATTGAAGAGTAAAAACTATATATTTTTTATTTATTTAAGTGTGAACCTGTAAGTGGACATTCCTGAATGTGTTTGTTTGGATGCCAAGTTCCTCAAGAGGGACAGTAAAACATCACACAAATATTTAACAAATGTACTTTGAATAATGGCAGAAATTTAAACTTTAAAATTCAGAAATGGAATTAATCTACAGCTTTGGTATTTGATTAAAAAGATGCATCAAAATAGTGTATGTGCCAAAGAAACACAGACAGTGTGGCTTGTTTAAATTACAGAAAAAAAAGAAAGAAAGACAAATCTGTTTACTTTTGAATACATTGAAAGTGCCTGTTCCTCTGAAAATCACGTTTTCCTTTATTTTCACTTCACTCGGCTGTTTGAGCTTCATTGTGCAGAATGATTTAGGTGCAGAGTTGAACGATATGAAGATGTTTTCACATTCCTCTGCTCAACTTCAATCAGATTTTGAGACATGTGGATAAAAAAAACGTGATTTTGTGACAAGTGCAGAAGTTAATGGTCGTTCAATTCGCATTGGAGATGTGTGATGTGGAAACTTCCAGCACAAAATGATAGAGAATTGTTGCAGTGTAGCTGTAAGAATCTTGTGTTCAGTCATTAAACGATTGATATGAATCATCTTTGTGTATTCAAAGATTTTAGATTTTTTTAAGTGAGGAAAAAAAGGGGAAGATGGTTCAACTTTGGCTTTGGGTGGGGGAACTAGTATAGCCTCAGAACCAAACCAGCCCACAGAACCTACAAGCTCTGCTCTGATAGAGAGTGTGGCTGTTTGAGCTGTGAGTGTAGAGAGTGCAGAGAGCAAATCTGAATGAACATTTGACCTTGAGAGTAAACAGATTTTGATTGAGGCATTTTAGGGAAATTAAATGAAACATTATGGTGATATTTCAGCAAAGACACATCTCATTAGCATTTCAAAAGTTGTTCGCTGAAATACACACACATGCACAAACAGGACTGTATAGACATGCACTCATAGAAAGGGGGATGCCCACAGCGAGCACTCCTGAGCTGATGGGGGTGGGGTGGGGGGGGGGGGGGGGGGGGGTTGCTCAAGGGCACATAGGCAGTGCTCAGGAAGTGAACTGGCACCTCTCCAGGAATTATAATGCTTCAACAAAAAAAAGGCATTTGGTGGCTGTTTCTCCAACATGGCTGTGAACCAATGTTCTAGGCCCACCAGTGGCCTCACTGAAAACACGTCCAGTTCAGAGATTCCAGCTGAATGGATCTGAATGGTCAAATGTTATTCTTAAATAAATCACGTGTATAGCCTTCCAACAAATCACTTCTTAGATCTCATTTCTTTTCTGTTTTATGTGACTTATATGAAAATCTTTTGAGCAGAAGTGATATAGAAGAGCAATAATGTCCAGCACTAATTTAATACCTTATTACCATAAGCCTGGTGCAATGCATGCATAATAAATTGTTGTATCTTTTACACGGCTCAGGCATATGGTTGGGAGACCGGATTCTCTTCAAACTGCACCAAATTTGCATGATAGGATGTGAGAGTTGGATGGATTTGGGGATTATATGAAACACAGCTTCCATTTCCAGTTCATTGTACTAAGGAGAGGTATCACATTTACACAGATGGAAAGAAACTTGGAAATGCACAGCTTCTTCTGTGAAACACAAAATGTGCACAGAAGAGGGGAAAAAAATCCCTTCAAAGACCAAATCTATACTGATTCTTGACAGTGAAAGAAAACGTAATATTTTTTAGATTTCTGTATTTTTTAAATGGGCTGCAGCTATCTGCAGCTCAGATTGAGCTTATCAATGAAGTCTTAAAACCACATGATCACAGCCTCCATATGTGCTATGGGAGGTTATAGAGTCTCTGCCAGGACAATCAGGGTGTCTTTGCATGGTTAGGTCATTATAGAGCTCTGTTCAGGGACACAGTACTGCACAGTGGGCATTGAATGCAACTTGGAGCAGTCATAGACGGTTTATAAGAAGTGTATGTAACCTCTTGTTGAAGAAAATGTGCCTCCTTTACCTTTTTAAAACCTGCATTCTTTTTCATAACCAGCAGGCGGCGAGTCCCCTGGATGCCAGAAGAGCTCAAATTGTAGTGGACAAGAAAATGACCTTGCTTCTCAGTGGATTTATTACATAAACAAGGAAAAATCCTAGTTAATATTCTTAATTGCTATAGTTTCAAGTCTTGTTAGATACTCGTGTTAGATACAGCATGATGTTCGTTTTGTAAAAGAAGTATCCATTTAGGGTATGCTTGAGGGTGTGGCTATACTTGTGATTGACAAGTAATTTCCACTGAGGCCTCTCGTAACAATAAATATCCGGCTACTCATTCGATTACAGTCAATTCAGGCTACAAAAATAGAAAGATGGTAAGAGCTGAAATGTCAAATTCATGTCTTTAAAACGTGAAAAGTGGTTGCTACATCCATTTCTTGTAAATATCTAGATGTTGGCAACTTCGGTGTTCTTCTCGAAGAAGGTCAAATGTTATGATCCCTTTCATGTCTGCCTCTGTTTGTGTTAAAATATTTAGATGTATTCAAATTTAAATATATTTATTTTGTATCTGCAACGATGAAAATAAAAGAATGCATTATGTACAATATGTTGTCCTTACTCTGACTGCATATTGAGTTGTACTAACAAGCTGTCAGTCACCTGAATGGAAAAGGAGTTCATGTTTTAAAGCATTGATAACCTTCTTACCAAGAAAGAAAAATGTTGAAGTTTGTATGTACAGTAAGTCATCATATTTAGTGCTTTTAATGTACAACTTTATTGAGGAATAATATTGTCTCCACACCGAGCAACAGGAGACAAAATGGCCCAAATAAAGATGCAGACACTTCATATTCTTTTGCTGCAGCTCAGAAGAAGCATGGTCTTTTCCTCTACTCCAGAATTAAGTTTCATAATACAAAACACTTTCTGCAAATATGAAAGCTAACCTCTCTGCCTCGTGCTGTCAGTTTGAGTCTGGTTGTTCCTGACATTTGACTCATTATTCTACCACAAATACCAGTGGCCAAGTAAAGTTGATTTGCAGGGACTGGGGATTAGCTGTGTTAATCAGCAGAGTTTCCTTCAGGTGACACTGATATGTCTCGTTTCACTGTTAAAGGTCAGACACTCAGCAGAGGAACTAGCTGTGGTTCAATTTAGTGTTTTGTTTTCAGTCTGTCTCCAACAGGTCTCTGTGTGGGCATGTAACAGAGTTTTCACGAGGGTTGGTCTTAATGAAACTACAATGGGATACACACCTGCCTGTTAGGCAAAATATATATAAAAAAAAGAAAAGATGAGCTCTTTCTCTAATTAATCATCAAGGTCACAATCAATATTAATCCAATCATACATAAATACTCAATAATAAATACATTCCAAAAACACTGTAATAAGTTGAGTTCGCTGAGAAAATCCACGTTGCCTTAAAAGTAAATATTAAATAATGGAAACCTAAGTTTAATTAATTTCTTGTTTTTACTTCATAAATTAAGTGCTGAGGTAATTGAACCTTAAATGTTTAGTAATATCAACTGCCTGACATTTTGTTTATGTAACCTTTGTACTGCAGGACATATAAGCAGAACTTTTGCATCTTTATAAGATGAACTTTTGCATCTTTATTCAACGCCAAAAGGAAAAACATCAGCATTAACCGACCTGTGGATTTGAATGGACCACTGCTGCTCTCTCTCTTTTGCTCACAGCAGCTTTCATTTAAAATATAAATGAAGATCTGTAGTTTCTTTTAGGTTTTGCTTTTCAAAACCTGCGATCACTAAACTGATGAAACTGAATTGTCTTGTGTTTGAACACTTTGTACCTTAAAGTATCAAGGTATACAATAATGACAACCTTAAACTGAAGTAGAGGTTTTTTTTCCAACAAAAATAATACCTCTACTTCAGTTTAAGGTTGTCATTATTAAACTACAGGAAAGGTTACCTTTTGAAAAGCAGCACAATAATTTCCTGCAGATAATAAAACGCTAAAATATGAACAGCTATGCTCAACACATGATCTTATAGTTTGATAATAATTGTGCAGACTTGATTCAGAAACAAGCCTCTTCCATGTAGTGTTAGATATGCCTGTTATCCATAATGCCCCTAATCAACACATCTTGTTCCTTTAAACTCCTTTTCATTACAGCAGTTTCATTTTGCATCACTCCAACATGCCTTATGTAGTGGGGGCGGGGTCAGGGGTTTGATCTTTTTACATCTGTCTTAAATTAGAGCCAGTAAAAGCCACACAGGCCGAACAAAATCATCAAATTTCATATTAAACCCATGAGTGTTCAGTCTACATCAAAATGAAGTAAAAACCACTGAGCAGTCAGGATCTATAGCAGTGGTGTAAATCATGTCAGGCACATCTAAATATTCAAAATTCACTTTAAAATTCAAGGCTGTTTTCCCCTCCTTTTTTTCCACCGAGACTCAACATGCGACTTTCATTGTGCACAGCTAGCTCAGTGTGTCTCTGTCTTTGTCTGTGTCACTCCGTTTCATGTTTTATAATTGTATACTTCAAGGCCAATGTGAAGCACAAAGCCCTCTAAAATTAGCTTGCCTATGAGTCATCTTTGAAACCATCCCATAAAGGTTACATGCTTCTCAACAGCACTAACTGCAATCAGGGTCTGTTTGACTGTGTGAGGGGGGGGTTGGGTTAAACCACAGAGACCTGAGTGCTGTTGTTCACATGCTCTCAGTCAGACCTCATCACTCTCTGTGAATGGACGGAGAAGACTCAGATATGTACAAGGAGCTGCTGATGGTTTAAAATTAAGGTTTGTGAGTCAGTGAGGTGTTGTATCATAACTCTGGTGTAAGTGTTGTGATGTGTGTATCACGTGGAGAGGATATTCTGTAGCATGGTAGCAGCAGGGATCTACGGATGACAATCTGTTGGTAACCTATTTAAAATCTCAACAACTGTGAAATGGGTTGCAGCGAACTACAGACAGCCATGGTTCCCAGAGGATGAATCCTACTTATTCTATTTTTCTGCTGACTTTACACCGAGCACTTCCTGTCATTTATCCCTTTGAGTGCAAAATCACAACAAACATTTTCCATCACAATTAGGTTCAGACATTTATATTACCCACCATTTTTATTTGTATAAAACTGATGATCCAAAAGACTTATTTAACAAGTGCCATCATCACATCGAAATTAGCATTTTTCCAATACTCTGTGTGCATTAATGAAATTGCCATCAGCCTAACGTCTGGCTTTCATTAACTGTTGATGGGCTAATTCTGCTATATGCTAACACGCTGATCTGCAGAGGAACATTTGCACACTGAGGAGACCTATGTGTAATTTCTCAGTAATGTTTTTTTTCTCGAAAGGACAGATGTTAAATGTTCGTTTCTGTGGGTGAGCATGTTGAAATCTACCACCTACAGCTCACAGCTACTTATGTTCTACTCCTTGAAACCTACGCAAAAGTTATTTGCGGGTAAGAAAGTTTTTTTTTTTTTTTTTACTTTTAACCTTACAATTTTCCACAGTTGCCGAGCGGCTGTAAACCGTTAGACCTCTAATAACATATGTCTCTCGTTGTTGTTTTGCAATTGAAACTGCAAAGGCCAGAGGCACTGACGGTCAACAGACAAGGCAGGCAAGTGCTTCGGGCCCTGCAGGCCAGTAGGGGGCCCTCAAGGGCTGATAAACTTTAAACCACATCAGTGGCTCAAAATGTGCAAAGTTTGCAATGGAAACCTCCCTGATGGGGCGCCGTCTGACAGCTTTAGTGAATAGAAATTATAGTAAATAACTGAATGGTGCTTTTCTAGCCCTAAATATGGGGGGGAGAGACTTGAATAACATAACTTCCGCTAAAAAAATTGTTGGTGTCAAGTTATTTATAAAATAATGGGGATGAATGCTGTTTTGAGACCCCCCCTGTGAATCTCTGCTTTGGGCCCCAACAGACTCCAGAATCGCCACTGGCAAAGCCGCCTCTACTATCATCTTACAATGTTAGGGAAAATAGGGATCACCAGCTGGGCCATGCTATCCATGCTAGCATTAGCATTTAGCTCAAAGCTTCCTTTGTGCAGCCTCAGAGGCAGTAGCATGGCTGTAGACTGTTGGTTTCTTTATAGGAAATAGCTCACACTGCAGTTCAGAGTGTCTGGAGCTAAACATTTGGAAAAAGATCTGCAATATTAAAACACCCTATATTAAGAAGTACATAAGCAATCACTTAAGGAACTGGCAGGAAAGGGATTTATGATTCATATTCCAGATATGGGGAAATACAACATTGTGTTGTGTTTTTACTGACTCACAAAAACCCTGATCTTTTCCATTTGCACGTTTTTACATTTCCAAAATGGGTTTTTTAAAATGTTTCTGCATATTTGACTTACTCTTCTGTCACTCTCTTTTTTTGTCTTTAGGAATGTTTGCAGAAGTTTCATTATTAGCTCAGTCACAGGTAGACTTAAGAGCTCAGCATGAGACCGAAAGCATGTCTCTGCTACAGGTTTTGCTTTTGATTTGTGCATTTGTGTCTTGCCGTCTGGAATATTGTGTTTGTTTATGTTGGGGTTTGGGATCTGAGTGTTTACAGAGTTCCAGTGTCTCCTCAACACTGACAAGCAAAACAACTGTCCCATTTAGTTAAGCAGCGTGTATGAAAAGAAAGAACGTGAACACAGCACCTCGACTCGGCAGTGACGTCAGACATAGTCTCTCACAGAACAAACAAAAGCAGCATTATTATCACTTAACAGACAAGGTTTGAAGCTTTAATTTTCGAGTACCCAAAGACTCCCTTTTGCTCTAGTGTTTTTTTCTGCAGTTACACCCCATTTAACACCTTTCTGAAAGTACTGTAACACCTATGAAGCTCCTGCAACTATTGACGCAGTGCTGTTCACTCACAGTACCTGTGGTTTTTATTTTATTGTTGCTAAAAATGATGTTCTTGCAGCAGAAGGGAATGAGAGAAAAACCCTGCCTGCATGAAGGTAATTCGTATGTATTATTCATCTCTGCCTCTTCCATTTATACTTACAGTTGGCTAGAGTTGTATACGATGAAAAAAGCCAGTGTACACAGTGGAAGAGAGGCCGTTTGCTGCAGTCTTGAGCTGTTATTTCATGTTGTGCATTTTTATTCCCATGTAGCTTTTATATTGATAATACTAAAAATAATGCTTAGTGAGTTTTATGAACATTCAAGGGGATTCTTAAGATTTCACAAGACAGATTCTGTGTTTTATTCCTTTTTATCAAAACAAGGACTTGGCAACAGTTATATAAAGTGATTTTAAAGGTAAAGTAAATATTTGTTTCTGTAAAAGATAACCAAAACTAATGTGTTAGTGTTGAATGACTTTATATATTTCTTACCGGAATGGTTCCTGTCTTCTCTGCTTGCTCATATTTGGTGTAAATTAATTATTATTGTGTTTAGGAAACAGCGTTAGAACATGTCCTCTCGTCCTCGTACTTACAGAGAAAAAAGGTTAAAATGTTGGTCCACGCGCTCGTCGCCCGTCATGGAGGAAGTAATTTATCTGTGGCACCATTGCTTTCAGATGTGGTCAAATGGCACAGTTTCCTGATGCAGAATAAAAAAAGGAACACTCGTTTTCCGAAAATGAAGTGTTTTGAGAGAAATGAGTGGTGGAGGGAGAGTCCCTTCGTGAAAAAACAAGCAATGTAAATTCACAGAGAGAGAAAGCAGTGTGGGAGACAAGAGCCACTTTTATAAAGTTTGAAGTTTTCAAACAGCAGGGACCACCAAAAAAAACAAAAAAAAAAACAGAGCAGACAGTCAGATATAATGTGCATTTATACAGTGCACTATAGTCAAATCAAACTTTAGTACTCATTAAAACTGCATCGCATCCAAACCTGTGCCCAGAGTACACTCAAATGTCGTACAGACATTTCAAGCAGACACAATTAAAGCTTTTATGTAAAGTTATGAAATCATGTCAAAGCCTAAAATGCTCCAAAGTATGTTTTGTATATTCTACCAATGAAAGTCCTCATTTGTTGGAACATCTGGCTTAGTGAACAATATGATCAACAGAACGCCTGGGATTTTCAAGCCTTAAAGAGCAGCCTCTTAAGTAATAATGAGAGTGAGAAATGCAGTGCATTTAAGTGAAAATCCTGATTAATTATGTATGATTAGAGGACTCTTAAAAGCTTTGGGGAAAGAGAAAAAAGAAAGAAACTACATAAACAGAACATGAAGTCCAGAATGGCTGGATGGATACCAGACGTGAAATTGTAAATGAACCTTAAGTATACAGGTGACTGCAGAATGATGAAGGATATTGCTTCTGCATGGCTGGGCCCTGTGCTGACCGTTTGTGCACAGGTCATGTCACACTTTGTTTGCAATTTTTTTCTATCAATTTTCCTGCATTTTTACATTCCTGCTTTTGTTCTTTATGCTTAAAAAACTTATGAGTGATTATAATGCATACATACTAGAAATGTCCCTGCATTCATTTTGTTTGACTTCTGTTGATAAGTAACCAATATAAGTGGTGCATTGCAAACAGTAGAGCAGATAACTCTGTTTACCAGGTATTTTCTTGGAAGCTAGATGTATGTTTTATCAAAGAATGAGTCACTGAGCCAAGGTCTTTCGGAAATATCAATCCAGATGGAAATAGATTTAGACGTGCAGGTCATAAACTCCAGATAACTTCAGCGGACCTGACTTATTCCTCTTCCCGTCCTCTTTTATTCTCTTCCTTTCTTTCCCCTCTTTCTGCCTCCCTGTCAGTGGCATCATGTATGTTTTCACCTCCAAAGTGATTGTACCTGATTTATATGACAGGCCTTTAACCCTGCGTGTGCCTGTCCATCAGCATCAGGCAGAAAATACCCAAGGGCATGTGTGAGCAGGACCAAATCTGGCTCTCTGTCATTCAATGGCTGCAACCTCCAACGAGAATGCACTCCAACAAATCACGTTTATTCCTGCTCTGTTCGGATGTGAGTCAGAAACACAAGGTGAGAATTGCTGCGGGTTGTGTACATCCAAAAATATACTTCCACCTCATAGCAACAGGCTTATTGGATTGTTTTTCTCTGACAAAGTACAGACATATATGGATATGTAAATCCTGCCATAGCATTTGTGTCCAACTCTCAGCCTTGTTTGGTAATTAATTTGAGTACATGAGCTCAAAGAGTACACTTGGCAGCTAAAAACATGAATTCTAATGTACTGTAAAAGTCTACGAGGAAGTGATCTGAAGTGAACGTTGTCTCCACCCGCAGTCTGTTTATGGAAATACGAGTGGATGTATTAATGTTGTAATGGCCCCACTTAGTGGTCATAAGCAGTATTACAGTTTAGAATGAGCAGAGAAAAATGCAGTTTTCCTTATTTACAGCTGAGATTATGAACGTCAGCAAATATTGACAAAAGTTTAAAGCCCATATCAACGAAGCTTGTGGTTTACTTTAAAGAAAAATATAAACAGCTTTCAAATAATACTCAGGGCTTATGGGATTAATATTTTTAAATGAAAGCATTTAATAATAGGCTATATAGAGAACATTTTACCATTATGATTAAATTATTTTTTTATTGTTCATGTCTGGTCATTAACATGAACCATCCCATTGAATTATTCAGACAAACTAGCTGAAAATAAATCACATTTTCGGGGATGTCCTTTAGCCAACATCACAACAGCACCATTAACATGAACCCGCCCAAAAATAATAACACTCCTAGAGGTAAAATGCAACCAATGCCAACTCTTTTTGTTTTACATCTCATAATATGAATGTCTTTTGGATACACATCACATTTATTTAATAAAATGAACACATTGTTGGGGGCCCTGAGAAACTTCAATAGGAAGTTTTAGATTCAAGATTTTAAAACTGAAAGTTAGATTATTAATTAAAAAAAACAGATTGATAAATGATAACTAGACCTGTTAGAGCCATATACTTTGATATGAGTGACAGCAGAGTTACTATTACCTCTTACACGTGAACAAATGTTACTTTGGATGTCAAATATTACCAAGGTTAGTATCAACATTGGTTAGTGTCAACAGTGACATTTCTTTTCTGCTTTTTCATGTTGTATCTGTTGGAGCAGGAGATCATATTACCAACTCATAAGCTTAAGGGTAGTTTGATTTAAAAAATAATAATAATTATAACAATGTATGCTACGATCATGAGTATAAATGAAGTTTGTATAATGTCATGGAAAAATGAAATAAAAGTAGATCAAGAAAAATGGTAAGCTTCCCAAAGTGTCCAACTCACTATGTGTTTTAGAATACTGTAATTGCTGCACTTAAAATAATTAATGTTTCATTTCACTTGTTAAATAAACATCATCATAAGGCTAAAAATTACATTATTACATTTATGAAATTTTGGTTTAAGGGCCTATTTTACATTGGTCAGCAGCCAGGTTCATGCTTTGATTTAAGATGTGTTTTTATGAAATAAATGTACCATGTCAGTTGTTCTTTATATCATATTTAGTCAGGTTGATTAGCGAACACCGCTTTTTTTGCACCACAATATAAATTTACCCGGAAATAGATTTTGTGTAGAGATTTGATCACGTGACTCCTCTGTTTACAGGCATCCGGAGAAACATGGAGGACACCGCTGGCAGTAATCCCCAATCTCTCGGATTTACAGAAAAATTAAAGTCGTGGCTCTCTTGGTCATGGACCTACGTGTGCTTCATTTGGTTCGGCATGGTGCTGATCATGATATACGTCCTGTGGAGCCCGCTCAAACTGCAGGAAACTCTAACCTCAGGTGAATTAATGCGGCTGTTAGCTAGCTATTGTTAGCATTTGGGTTTAGCAGGCACCAAAGCGACGCTGCTGCTGGTTTGACAGTTCGTTATCTGACTGTTTCAGACACACGCAAAGGCGACTATCTGCTTAGACTGAAGTCGACTTTTAGAGTACATAGCCCAAGCTACTTATCCTGCTTTTTTTAACAATTGCGTGCATTGCATGTAGAGTGAAATATGAGTTTATATTTGTATACAAGTATTCAGCCTCGGTCATCGTGCTGCAGAGACAAATGTATTTAGCTGCTCTGCCGAACCCACGGACTTTATTTATGTTATTGCATTTCAGCCATGGTCTATTGCATGTTTTTTCTAAATGGCATTGTCACAACAGTGCAAAATAAATACATGTATATATTTACAGTCCCGGTTGTTGTACACTGACTGACTCTTGGTTTTTGCAGCCTCAGTGTTTTTGAATACACTGACACCCAAGTTCTATGTGGCTCTCACTGGAACCTCCTCCCTCATCTCTGGACTCATCCTTGTGAGTTATCACTTCAGCTTTTTCCTCTAACTGTAGATGGCATGTGGACTAGTTTGTCTTTGGAAGATCAAATTAGATGTAAGTCATAAGTTCTAATTCTGCAGCAGAAAATCAAATGCATGGGCGGAAGTCCTTTTTTAGAGGAGAATTATTATTAATTCAAGGCGGTAATTAGTAATAAGAAGTCGAATACATTCATCCCAGCTCCCAATGTTTAATTGTGTGGTTCCGTGAATGGTGGGCATTGCAATTAAAACATATGGAGAAATGTTGCAAGAATTGCATTTATATGGGATGAATACAAATAAACAAGAATGCTCTGATGCTGGCAAGACTAATGGGATTCTGGAGAGGAAGAAATTAAAGATGTAAAGGTTGTTGATAGGCGAGAAAGAGAGAGAGAGAAAAAAGGTGATTCTGCACAGTGTCTTGCTTCAGAGGCCTGTGTGTAATGGCCATGCTTTCACAATGTTTTGATGTAGTAGGATAAAGCCAAATCTATCAGCTACTCTCAGATTCGTTTGTGCCAATTTAGTGGAGAAAAAAAATGTTTTGGGGATTTATTTTGAATGTATTTGCAGTTACATCGTTATCGCAATATTGAACATTTTTATCCCACAACCATAGGCGGAAATCACGGGGGGGACAGGGGGGTACTGACCCCCCCAATCCTAGAAAAATAGATAATTGTCCCCCCCAGTATTCATGTCATCATAAACATGTAATTTTGAGTGATATAATAATATGCATTGAAAACAGTTGTGCTAAATAAAGACGCAAAACAAGTTGGTGATGATCGCCAACTTTCTCCTAGCATACCCCGAGGAAAGTGAACTCTGTTCTTGAACCGTTTGGACTACACGCACAAATAAGGTGTCTTTAGAAAGCTAACACTCTCAAAAACATTAAAACATGAAAACACGAGAACTGTTGTTGACATAAGACCGGCCATCGCCACAGACCACAGTCTGTTTGGAGTTAAACACGTTCCTTTATCTGCAGGGATTACAATTCACCGTCGCTACAAAAGACTTCTGTCAGTTTCACAATCGTAAAGATATTTAGTCTCAGTGCCAATCAGACAGAAAGTTGAGGAAAAATGCTCCAAAATGCTCTAAAAAAGCTTCATTTGCATGTTACAATAGTTAAATTTTCCTTCTGGGTTAGAATCCCCCCAGACCCCCCTCCCTGCATTTCTTTTGTATCTTGTATATATTTCACATCTCTAAGTTTTGCAAAAACACATGACCAGCTGACAGTTGATGTAGGCTTCAATGCATTTGACTGAAGGTCACCTTTTCAGGCTTTCATGTTTTAAAAGATGCCAGTTCTGTCGAGATGCGTTTTATTGATTGAAGCTCTATATTAAAATATTGCTCTTTTAAAAAAATCCTGTTAGTTTTCCCCCCCAATAGTGAAGTGAAATATCCGCCCTTGCCCACAACGCATATTTTTTTTGTGTCCTGCTGATCTCATGTGGATCTAAAGTGATGTGAATGTTGCATGTATTCTGAAATGAATTTTCAGACTGGGGTTGCATTGAAATTTTGAAAAAAAAAAACATGTATCTTGGGACAGCATACATGAGTGGACAAAATGTTGGGTGAAAAAATCTGATTCATGTTTTTTCATTCTGTTCACACTTGTCATTTTTTCACAGTAAAAATTAACCTTTGAGTAATTGTTGTCTCATCATTTACATTTTATAAAGCATGCTTTCCTTTCGTGTGTGACCCCCACAGATATTTGAGTGGTGGTATTTTCGTAAATATGGGACCTCGTTCATTGAACAAGTGTCGGTGAGTCACCTGCGTCCTCTCCTGGGCGGAGTGGAGAGCAGCTCCACCACTGGTCTGTTTGCATCAGTTAATGGAGAGGCTGAGCCAAGGCCCAGTGTTTCAGGTAAATGTGAAAAACACACTTTAATAGAAATGTACTAACCAAAATGCAGCTAGCTTTAATAATGATTTCTCCTTTTTGGTAGAGTGTAAAGTCTGGAGGAATCCTTTGAATCTGTTCAGAGGAGCAGAATACAACAGGTATGATTCTGATATTTAGCTGTGTAGCGCTTATATTGATGGTCCATTAAGATGCATAACTTATAAGGCATATAGTGTTGATACTGCAAGAACATTAACTAGATTAACAGTGTAAAATAAAAATGTAGCATACAAGTTAGTGTTTGCCTCTGATCACTGCAGGTACACCTGGGTAACAGGGAAGGAGCCCTTAACATACTATGATATGAACCTGTCTGCTCAAGACCATCAGACCTTCTTCACAGGAGACACTCCGCAGTTAAGGCCAGAAGATGCCGGTGAGTTGGAATCATAAAGAAATAAACGTACAGAAGACAAAAAAATGTGATATTTCTTAGGGCGCACTCACACTAGGCAATCTGTACCGTGCCTAAGCACGCTTCACCACTAAAGTCCAGTTTGTTTGACTTGTGTGAGTGCTCCGATCCGTGCTCAAGCATGGTACACTTCTTTGGTCCTGGCACGCTTTGAAGAGGTGTGCTTCGGTACGGTACTGTTCATGCATCCCGGAGTGTTATGTTTGTGTCTGCCTAAAAAGGCTCAAAATAAGAAACAAAGTCAGTAAAGTAACTGTCATGTTCTCTGCGTTGTTCTCCGATGTGCGGCTGCAGACTTGACTGCGCGTCCCTTTAAAAAATTGTTTTGTACATTTTCGAGTCCGCCTGTCTTGTGTGCTTGAGCACGGTACGGGACAACTTTGCCCATAGTGTGAGTGCGCCCTTAAAGCCTGTGAATATACATCCTCAAATGAGATTTTTTTTCTTGTTGATTTGTAAATATTCCAAATGAACTGTTTTTTATCTCAAGTTGTGGAGCCTCTGACTTGCAGTTAAATATGTCAGGGTAGTGAGGTCACATCTAGAATAAGCCTGACATGGTCATCTCATTACAGTGATGCAGAAAGCCTGGAGAGAGAGAAATCCTCAAGCCAGGATCAGAGCAGCTTACCAGGCCATCGAGATGAACCAAGAGTGAGTCCTACTGTTACACTCTTACACATGATCTACTTAAATACTGCACCTATGAACATAAAACTGTATCATCTCAACAGCAACTATTACTGTTATTAACTTTAATTCATTACTCAGTTTCTGTGATTGTGCTTACCTTATTTCAAAGCACGAATACATAAATATAATCATTAAATGTCCTTGGGATTTGGTAACCTGAATACTGTTTTAATTGCATTAATATCTTGATGTGTATGCAAACATAGCAGATGTCTACTTGCATGTAAAAATGTATAAATCTATAGGTTAAGCTGTCCCTTTGTGTCTAACATATGTGCATATGTATGTGTGCAGATGTGCTGCAGCCTACGTGCTCCTAGCAGAAGAAGAAGCCACAACTATCACAGAAGCTGAACGCCTATTCAAAAAAGCACTAACTATCGGTAAACCATTTTTTTTAATACACTGAACTAATTATCCAATCGTAAACAATGAGGCACGGTACCATACAGATGATTAAGTAGTTATGCGTTATAAGTACCTACACCCCCTCTTTAATCCTTCTTGTGGGCCACACCCTGCCACACTTGCAGCTGTGCTTCACAGGTAAGGGTGGTTTATAAATAGAACAGGCTACACCTGTAACCACCCAGCTGTGATGAACGACACTCACAAAAGCATAATATTACATCAAAGTCTTTAAGTTTTAGGGCTTTTTGCCTTCATTGGATAGGACATCTGAAGAGAGACAGGAAATGTTGGGAGAAGAGAGAGTGGGGGATGACATGCAGCAAAGGGCCGAGGTAGGACTCGAACCCACAGCTGCTGCAATGAGGACTATAGCCTCTGAACATGGGGCACGCAACACAACCACTAGGCTATCAGCGCTCCCGGTCCAGGACTATTTATTACTGCATCTATGTTAACGTCTCATATTTTCCGCTCTCCATCCACAGCTGGGAAAGATATCAACTTACTGGTATACATTAAACGCAGACTGGCGATGTGTGCACGCAAGCTGGGGAGGATAAAAGAAGCAGTAAAAATGATGAGAGACGTAAGTTTGAATTGGAAACACTGCTCAGAGTGTAACTTTTGTGGAATTACTCTTCAAACTGGAGTTATACACTTGCTGTATTCAAATCAATAGCGATACAGCATTACTGACAAATTGATTCTTAATGTGTGAAATTGTATCTCTTTACAGTTAATGAAGGAGTTCCCATTATTAGGAATGTTAAATATACATGAAAACCTTCTGGAGGCACTTCTAGAGCTACAGGCTTATGCTGATGTCCAAGCAGTCCTCGCCAAATATGATGGTAAGACTGAACCCGATTAAAAAAACAGTGAAGTCTTCATACATGTTCAGATAGCAATAAGCTCATTGCCAGTGATACAGTTGTAAAAAGTATGATTTAAGTAAGGTGATACTCATTTCTTCTTCCTTTGTAGACATCAGCTTGCCAAAATCAGCCACGATATGCTACACATCAGCGCTGCTGAAAGCACGGGCTGTATCAGATAAGTAGGTTTCCCCATGAATTCATATGGTAGAATAATCTCAAGAATCTTACATGCCATTCAACAGATAACTGACTGAAACTGTTTTAATAGCTGCACCAATGACAACATATAATCACATGGTGTCCAGCGTGTCATACCAGGGTTTTTTTTTTTTGTCTCAGGTTCTCTCCAGAGGCCGCGTCGAGGCGAGGGCTCAGCACAGCAGAAATGAATGCTGTGGAGGCCATACACAGAGCTGTTGAGTTCAATCCACATGTGCCAAAGGTAAGCACGCAGACTAATGACCGTCACATAACCTGCATTCCTAATGGCATGCATGTTTTTTATGATAGTGGTTTTATGCAGCAGCCTGTTCAAAGTATTGGGAGCTTTGAGTATGCATACAGTTAGGATATACAGCTTAATCATAACAATGTGCTATAAACATTAACCATACTGTTCATACACAGCTTTACTTTACTGATTCTGAAAAGCATAGGAAAAATTCTTCCCTTGGAATACTAATAAAAAAAACATTCCTCAAGCTCGCCATTGATGTGGTATATATTCTGCTGAGCAAAGTATTTTGGGTCATAATGCAACGAAAAGGATGCTGTACTGCATACTACAAAATGAATGCATGCAGGGATATGTCATGGTGTTTTTTTGTCATACTACACTTGAAAAAGAAAAGTTTTATTATGAAAGTGTGGTATGAGAATGCAGCCACAGACTTCAGTGGTTTCTGTAGTCTTTGAGAATGATTCCATAAGGTTTAGATTTTATGCTCCAAAGTTGAGTGAGTGTATCTTCAACAGTAGAAATGTACCTTTGACTGTCTAGACAGCTTGCATACACTTTGACTCCAATATTCTTTATTTAATTTATGCATGCATTGATAAAACACGAGTGGTTTGGGTAGATTAAATCAGAAACCAGAATCTGATATACTACAGGATGCAGGTGGGTGGTAGGGTCCGGTAATCACCAGAGGCCCCACGATACGATATTATAACGATATGATATTATTGCCATTTTAAACATAATTTAGTAATCAGTTCAAGAAAAAGTTTGACATTTTAGCAAAAACATTTTATAATGAGAGTTAGAAGAGACTGATTCCAAATGATGTCCTGTATGTTAAAAAGTAATCTCACTTATTGTTATTTCTACACAATGGGAGTGAAGCCCACAGACTGAACAACACTGTGATCAAAGTAAAACCCTGTAAAAGGTAGCATGCACCTCACAACTGTTGGTATTTTAGTTTAATCTAACTGAACTGAACACAAACATGTAAGGACAACTGCACAATCACAGTCATTTTTAACAATGCAACTTGTTCAAAATGAATCTTGCAACCCCTTTAGAAATTAAAAAAGAATACTCGGCGGCCATGAGAAGATTAAATATCATCACAAAAAATATTGTGATACTATGCTGTATTGATTTTTCGCCTAACCTCTAGTGGGTAGTGTGAAGAAATATAGGAAATATAAATATACTTAGGAAATGATCTGATCTAATCATGCAGGTCTGACATGACTGGTATAGGTAAAGGTATGACTCTGAACAAAGCAAGCAGGTAGAGCAGGTCAGGTACAACAATAAATCAGGTAATCCAAGATGACATGTCTTGGCTCACCAGCAGGTGTCAGTGTGGGTCTATGCACAGTCATTTCTCTTGACACATGTATTTATTGTCTGTTCTATACCCTACATTTTACTTTGTGTAAATGTAGAATTTTGGTAATTGTAGCTTTTTCCATTAAGTTAAAAAAATTAAGTGTAAGACTATTGTATGATTTATCAGCTACATTTTGAAATAACTGAACACTAAAAAAGAGAGTACATGATTTATTTCATCATACATACATCATATGTTTTGAGGTAGTTCAGAATCGTGTCATATTTTGGTCTCAAGGAAAGTGTGAACATACAACAAACTGGGCACTTTTAAAGAGCAGGTCTATGTAAAGCTGAACCAGGTAAAAACACGGGGCTACACCTGGGGTATAGTACCATCAGTTCCCACAGGATTAGCTGTCACACATGCACACACACAGTCTGACACAGCTAGTTGCAGCAGAGTTTTGTCTCAGTTTAGCCTTTGTAGTTTGCTGTTGTTTCATCTCGTGGATTCTGAGAGAGTAAAAGAGAATCTAATCTGTGTGTGCGTGTGTGCGTGTGTGTGTGTGCGCGCGCGCGTGTGTGTGTGTGTGTTTTGTGGAAGGGAGGCGACATCAGCCAGCACTTTGATCCAGCCTTTGATTTTAAAGTGAGCGCCCTCATCTTCAATGTCTGTCCAATTTCTCCCTCCCCACTTGGCCCAGAGGCAGCCATCCTCTCTCCCCTCTCATCACCTACCCTCATCCCGTTTGTTATCCTCTCATGTTCCCTCATCCACACTCACCCCCTGTTTGAGCCAAACAGGGAGCCTTATATTTGTCATCACTGCAAACTTTATCCAAATGACATTTGTACATAAGGGAGAAGAGTTGGAATAGATTTTGAAATTTGTAGCACACCTTACTCAGATGATGATTGGTAGTGTCATCTTTCAGTATTTAACTGTCATCTGTGGGGATTAAAGGTGGGGGGTTGTTTCTTTGTGTTCTCTGGCCCCTTTTTACAAACAGGCTGGCCTATCGCTTCTTTAGTATGATCTGCAAATGGCTTTTCTCCATAAGTCCCTAGACCAGGGGTGGGCAAACTTTTTGACTCGCGGGCCACAATGGGTTCTAAAATTTGACAGGGGCCAGGAACAGATGGATGGAGTGTTTGTGTGAACTAATATAAATGACATGTAAAAGCCATTACATGAAAGGATTTGGCCTTTAACAGCTAGCAAAGCATGAATATGCAAAGCTCATTGTACAAATTGATTTCCAAATGCATTCATTTAATTAAATTACATTTTAATAAACACAGTAGAGAAACTCACGTTCAGTTTAAGTGAATCCTGGTAATTCTCAGGATAGATCCGAGGTGTTGGTCAGTTAACTTGGATCTGTGAGGGGCTTTGTTGATGTTCATGACGCTGAATGTCTGCTCACATACGTAGGTCGAGCCAAACAAAGTCAGCATCTTCTGTGACGTCCTCTGGAGGTTTGGAAACGTGGCTTCGTTAAGTGAAGCATAAAAGTCATTCAGTTTAAGAGAGTTGAACTTCTCCTTTAAGACGGAGTCAGACTGAAGATCGATCAGTTCCAATTGCAGCTCCTGTGGTGCTGTTTCAGGGTCTTCTGACAGGGGACAGGACACCAGCTGAAGTGACTTTTCAATGTTTTCAAAATCAGAAAACTGACGGCAGAATTCTCCGTGCAGGTCGTCAAGGGATTTGCTGTATTTCTTTGCGTTTCGCGTCGCCTCTTTCTGCATGGCAAGTGTGGGGAAATGAGCGAAAGATTTGTTTGCAATTTGTCTGGAGAATAAAGTTAGCTTGGATTTGAAGGCTCTAACATTTTTGTACATGTCGTGCACAAACTGATCTTTCCCCTGTAGTTTCACATTCAGCTCATTCATGTGTCAAAATATGTCCACAGCAAATGCAAAGTCACAAAGCCAGTTCTTGTCGCTTAGCTCAGGAAATTCGTCGGATTTCCCCATTAACTCCAAAAATGCGCTCATCTCCTCTTTCAGCTCCCACACTCGTTGAAACACTTTGCCCAAACTTAACCGGCGGACACGAGAGTGGTACAGTAAGTCCTGATGATCCGCATCAGTTTTCTCCAGGAACATAATAAACTGACGATGCTGAAGTCCCCTTGCTCGTATAAAGTTAACAAGTTTTACAACTGGATTCACGACATGATTAAGCTGCAATACAGACTTACACAGAGATTCCTGATGGATGATGCAGTGAAGGAAAATAATATCCTGGTCAGGGTTTTCCTCTTTCACTTTATCCTGGATTCTTTTCAGCAGCCCAACATGTTTTCCAGTTAAATTTGGCGATCCATCCGTTGTGACATTGGCAAGTTTACTCCAAGGTAGCTTCATTCTCTCGATGACAGCAGACACCTGGTTATACAAGTCCTCTCCTCGCGTTTTTCCTTTCAGGGACTCCATGGTCAAAAACTCCTCCGTTATCTCAAAACTGTCATTAATCCCTCGGATAAAAATGAGGAGCTGAGCAGTGTCTTTTACGTCATTACTTTCATCCAGCGCTAGTGAATATAACTTAAAGGACTCAGCCTTTTTGTTTAATTCGCTGGCTATATCTTCATCAATCAGTTCCACACGGCGAGTCACAGTCCTGCGTGATAAACAGATTTTTTCAAACTGGCCTTGGCTCTCCGGACACAAGAGACCTGCTGTCTCTACCATGCATTCTTTTAAAAACTCGCCTTCGGAGAAAGGCTTGCTAGCCTTTGCTAATTTGAATGCCAGCAAAAAACTTCACTCTTGAATCGCAGTTTGTTGGTGAAAAAAATGTTGCTGAGTCTGTAAATTATCCTTCAACCTCTGAGCCGTAGCCGCCCGTTCTTGCGGGGACTGCTTGCTAGCGTAGTTAGCATGCTTTGTAGCAAAGTGACGGCTGATATTGTACTCTTTGAAAACTGCGACAGTTTCTTGGCATATCAGGCACACAGCCTTTGATCGGACTTCAGTGAAAAAATATTTAGTTGTCCACTCCGTATTAAACACTCGGCATTCACTGTCCACTTTTCTTTTCTTTGATCCGCTCATTTTTACAGAAGGGCTCATACGGGTTCATAGGGCAAAGCGAAAAAGTGAAGAAGGGAGTAATACACCACACTCTGAAGTGTGCCATCTATTGGGGAAACGCGGGCATTACAGGGGAAAACGAATGAGGTTTAATTATAATAAAATTTAATTTAATAATAATATAATTTGGACAAGTTCGGCGGGCCGGATTAAAAAGCCCAACGGGCCGTATATGGTCCACGGGCCGTAGTTTGCCCATGCCTGCCCTAGACCCTACCTCAGTCCTCTTGAGTAAATTACACTTCAGTTTCCTGAATATAATAATAGACATGTGGGCATGTTTTGGCGGAGTCTCTTATTAACAAAGACATCAGCTAAGAAAACACAGACTTTGTGAGGCTTTTACTAATGAATACTTTCATCAGATATTTATGTATTCAGATAATTAAATAATACAAATAATAGAAACTGTCAAAAATTGTTCCAACTAACAATCATAAATGACTGAAGTTTAATGAAACAGTCAAAACATTCTCAAATACATAAACAAAGCTGATGCTCATTAGCCATCCATTTACTGTCAATATTCTAAACATTGATGACAGTTAAAAATAATTAGTAATCAGTTCAAGAAAAAGTTGGACATTTTGGCAAAAACACTTTATAACGAGAGCTAGAAGAGATTGATTCCAAATGATGTCCTGTACGTTAAAAACACAGCAGTCACTTAGCTTAGCACAAAGACGAGAACATAGTCAAAGTTTCCAAAAAGCATTTTCTGTTGTTTTTCTTTTTGTTTCTGGTGTTCAGAACAAATCATTTTTAGCTTCATAAATAACAAAACTCACAGATGCCCAATATCATTATATGTTATATACCTCCTACACCTTTATACTTCCTAAAGTACAGTAAATACAAAGAAGAGTTGATATTTTTTACACTACCTTACATCTTGAGGCGCACTTACACTAGGCCCAGTTGCCCCGTACAGTGCTGATTGTATGCACGATTGCCCCCTCCTCCCAATTCCCCCGGTGGCCTGCACTCACACTGAGCCTGCAGTTACCTCCTGTACATAACGTTGTAATACAACACATGCATGGCTTTACATGATCAAGAAGCAATCTAAGTGTACAAGACAGGCGGACTAAGAAATACAAATAATTAAAAAGGGACTTGTGGTCAAGTCCACGTCCGCACATTGGAGAACAGCACAGACAAAATGACAGTTACTCTACTGACTTTGTGGCTTATTTTGAGTAATTTAAGTCCGATACACCCATAACACTCTGAGATGGGAGTGGGGATCGATTATACTTCATGTCCACGTTGTGTACCAGTGCTTGTGTTCATGTGAGTAACTGTACAGTGTCAAAGCACACCTCTTCCAACCGTGCTAGGACCAAGGAAGTGTACCGTGAACTCACACTAGTCAAAGGAACTGGACTGTGAGGGTTTAGCATGCTTAGGCATGATTCTGATTGCCTAGTGTGAGTGCACCCTGACAGGGATGTTCAAGACATGTATTCTACTTGTAGGTAATAAATGAAAATTTGGTAAATTTCAATGGATAAATTGGATTATGTATGTTTGTGATGCTATAGACATACCTTTCATACTTGGTTGATGTACCAGGGCTTGAATTGGCAACCCTCAGACTCCCAACCTAAGTCCCTACAGACTGAGCTACTGCCGCACCCCAAATACAAGTTGGCCTTGGTTGCCCAAAGGTTCGATGTTGGTACATGTGTCAGAAAAGTAGCCAGTTTGGTCCCTGGTCTAGGAGGCTAGATTTGGGCAAGGAAAAGGTGTTTCTACAGCAGAACAGAGAGCACAGCAGATTAGACTTTTGTTGTACTGGTGGTCCTGGTGTGAATATGTGTTCCTGTGTGAGTGTGAAGATGGCATCATGTTAACAGAAAATGAAGTTTGAAAGAAAAAAACTGCAACCCAATGTTTTTTTTTGCCAAATCGGCCACGTGGATTAATTAAGGAACAATGTTGGGTCAAGCATTAAGTGTGTGAGTTTTTTTTATTTTTATCAGGCATGCCAAGAAGATTATATATGAATGAATATCATGCTAGGCTACATCACATGAGCTTGTTCAAACGGTTCCAAAAGCCATACACACAATTAACCCACATTTACCCACACAAGCTTCAGTCTGTTCCGCCCTCCTTTCTAACGACCCCTTTCCCATTCCCATAATTTCTCCCCTCATCTTTCCCCTATATACCTCCTCCACCTTGTCCTCCCCCCTTTATTCCCCTCTATTTTCCTCTCCTCTTCATCTTGTTGTCCTTATTCATTTATCCTCCGCCTCCTTCCCCCATTTCTCCATCTGTGTGTCCATTCTAATCAGTCTCTCTACCAACCAGCGGTTAAGATACCGTCAGTTTGTCTGATTCTTGTTGGCAGATAAAGTGTTCGTTTCATCTGAATCTGCTGTACATTTACATTTACCACTACTTTGGTTCATACAGGCTCATTGTGAAGCAGCCTGGGAGATCCGAACCCATCTACCTTGCTAGTTTACTCCACTTTGAAAGGCACTTTCTCATCTCACCCCATTCAGGTTGACATGTTTTCATCTAGATTGCCTGTCTAGGCCCAGAAAGGGCAACCTTTGCTTAGTTTACCTTTGAAATTGGCTTTTTGGTTTGTAAATTGAGTCGGAGTAATAGTCTGGGGTTTGTCTTGAATTAAGATGGATGAGGTTTGATTTGGACAAAGAGGAGGGTGTATTGGGTTGGAATAAATGCTTTGAGTTTTCTGAGTCTGTCCATTCCTTGAGCAAAGGTTGGAGCACCTAGTATTGGTGTTTACTGACTGAATGGCTTTCTAAATCATTGTATGTCTAACCCCAACACCTGTTAGTCTGCATGTTCTCTCACTGTATTCAAGTGTGTTTGTCTGACCTTACAGAGCAGCTACAAGGCTGATGTCATTGTTGCCTGTGTGTCCCATTGTGCATGGCAAAGTGCTTCAGATTAGAATCAGAAGGCAGCTTATGAGTTATGCTCTGGGCTTATGACTGCCCAGGGATAAAAGGAGAACACATGAAACTCAATCCCTTCATCAAAGAGGCGACAGGGAGTGGAGAAGCAGACCGAAGAACGAGAATGAGGGGAGAGGAGGGGGCTGGTAGGCCAGCACAGAGGACTGAGGTGTCACCAGGTCTAATACCATGGCATGCGAGGAAGGACAGCTGAGCAGCCAGCCTCTCTAAATGGTTAATATTAAAACACAGAGGAGCCAGAACTACAGAGGTGCTATAAACTGGTTATTCATCTTCAGAAAAAGACTAAAAGGAAGCTAGAAGTATTTGTAAATCTTTCGGACTGCTTTCTGAAAGTTCTTGTTCACATTGCATTGGTAACAGCATGACTTTTTTTTTAAATTACCCTTCACAGCTTGTTGTTCACAAGATTGTTACTGGAAGTCAAATTATCGGTTATTAGAGGTCTTTCCACTCCCAAACAAAACAGACGCCTTGATTAATACCAGTTGAAACAAAATACAAAGATGTTTATCACTGAAATCAAGTATTTGTCGGGTGTTCGTTAGCAGTGGCTGGAAGCTAGGTACTGTTAGCGTGTTTGAAGATGCTCAGATTAAAGGCAGGGTTGGTAATTTTCTCCGGATACAATTTTTAAGATTTTGGTTTAAACTGTTTTTAGGTCTTAACTGAAATTCATAATTCATGTGCTCTGGAGCAACAGCAGTCGTACATGTTAGTGTGAGGTATGGTTTTTGAGGGAGCACAGAGGGGAGGGGGTGGGTGTAGACGGAGCACTTTGGGAATGCTACTTTCAAAATCATGCTAGTTTTCGAACATTACCAACCCTGCCTTTAAATAGAGTATTAATGGAAATACCAGTATTGGTATTGACCTCTAGTACAGCCTATGTGTGGAATCTGATATTGTCTGATGCACTTCACCAAAAAAATTAGACTACAAAATGAGTTTAACCTTTTATTAACAAAAAAAGATAATCAACTAACGGAACACTAACTCATGATCAAAGTAATCACAGTGAACAAAAGAAAACAGGATTCAACAAAAAATATGGCGACCCAGCTCACCTGTCTCCTCATCACTAAAGGTGAACAGGTGACTTAAATCAATACAACATCCCAGCCCATACCCATGTGACCTGCTATCCCCCAGGTCAGTATGATCAATATGATATCATAAATGATTACCCAAAACGGTACAATAACAAACAACAGTGCAAAGGTTGAACAACATATAAAGAGAGTCAAAGCAAGCGAACATTTTAGCAATCAGAGTTTCTCCACTAGTAATATGTAATTTTTGATCTAGTCCCAGAAAGTTACTTTGTAAAGACAAATACTCAATCTGTATCAGTATCTGGAAGGAAAATCTCTATCTTTTAGACTACTTTCAGAGACCAGACAAGCCTATTCAGCTGGTATTTAGCAGTGGAAAGCTATTATAAACATGTGTCTTATCGGTGAATATAGAAATCCAGTTCTGAGTAAAGCCCTAAAATATGTATCTATATCTTATCTGTAAAATATGCAGGTTCTACCACATGTTGGCTCAATTACAGATTATCAAATAGTTCTGTTGCAGGCTGGGCACCAAACTAGGCTCAACTTCCAACTTCTCATGTGATGCTTCATGCATCAAGTGTTATATAAAATAAATGTATGTGATTGTATCAGTTATGGCAGTTGTGTGGTTCTCTACAGCAGAGAAGCCAAAGGTTAGCCCTTTAGCTGGCTTGATGCCTAGAGAGTAGTGAAAGGGTAGTTCTCAGAAAAAAGAAGGCCGACCTGGTGAGGAAGATGAAGGCGGACAGTCAGATCTCTTGGCTGGAGCAGTAAGAGAATGATTTAAGTAAGTCAGACAGGATAAGTGAGAAGTGCAAACAAGCAGCTTCTGGGTGTCTAGCTGAAGATTCTTGGATGTAGGGATTGGGAGAGAAAGAAGGCTGGAAGACAGGTCAGTCAGTAGTATGACTGAGTGAAGCAGAAAGAGATAGGTGAAGTGGAGGGTTTAATCCTGTTTGGTGATTCAGCCTTTACCCCTGAGGGTGACAGGTTCAGGAAGGTGGCAAGTGAAGATCAGACAGCAGAGAAGTAGGTGATTCTGGCCAGCTGTACAAAATTGACCAATTTGTAGATGGCATGAGTGCGGACTAGGATGGCAGAGAAATGGGAGAAATTTGGTGCTTGCAGAGTAATGCAGGACGGCAATTAAGTAGTTTTGTTCAGGTAGAAAGTTTGAAGTTTGGGGGGCAAGGCTACAGGCAGCAACATTATCAACCTTAGTGCACAAATGTTGAGGCTTACATCCACACAAGTTGGATTTCCTTTATTACTTCTTTCTGTAATATGTCACCTAATAAAGTAACACAAATATTGGTTGCAGTCCAAGTGTTACATTTGTTTTGGTGCTAAACAACAAGAAAAAGCTGCCCCTTCCCTTTGGGCTCAATTCTGCTCAAAAACAAGTATGGCTAACCAGATCAACAGAACGTCTAGCTAAACATGTCTGTATACATGGACGTATCAATGACAGTTTGTCACCTCAGTATTAAGAAAGGAATGCAACTGAACACAGAATCAAACACACTGTGGCTATTCAAAGGCCTAAATCAACCCTATTTAAATCTTCCACCTGTTAACTCTTACCTGTGCCCATGTGGAGTATGTTCATCATGGTTTGCCTCTATGTACCTGTATAGATTTTACCCTCTTAGAGGGTTATTTCTCTGTAAGGTGGTGTTAAAGCATAGCATGGGGCTTATGCTGTAGATGGATGTTAACATTTGCGTTTTTAAATGCTCCCAAGGACATTACTTAATATGCTAAGGCTGATGTTTTTCAGCTGATGGTTCAGTTGGAGGTTTTTGGTCATTTACTAAAGTATTGGTCAAACTGGCTGGACATAGGTTGAAGGAATATCAGTTTACTTATTTATGTTGAGTAAAACATATGTCAGTATGAAATTTTTAGTTATGAAGTAATTCACCAACTAAGTGAGGCAGACAAGCAGTCTGAGTTCTGTTGCCTGGGAGTGAGCTCATATGTTGCAAGCTAAAGGAGCATGAAGGAGTCTTGGATAAAGACAAGACAGGGATGAGCCAGGTTGAAGAGTCTGACCAGGCAGTGATCATGAGGGCAGAAGTGGGGAAAGAGGGTTATGTAGGGGGAGATGGGTGAAGCAGCACGGTCTGGCTGGTTAGATGGATGGATGGCTCGCTGGCTGGCTGAGCCTGTGACCATGGAAGGGATTAGACGGGATTAGCTGTGGGGTAACCTTCCCAAAGTGTCAGTCTGAGATCCAGAGCACTGTGAAGCTGGCCGCCTGGGAATCCAGCCCAGGGGGCCCCATCCCCGCACAGAGGTTTTGTTTAACACAGACCCCTGCCACAGTGGGCACCACAGACATAAAGCACATAGAGTAGCAGGTTCATCAAAGTCCATACAAACCTGTTAATAAAGTATCTATGGGCAGATCTAGAACTATATTAAATATTAGTTTTGCAGAAAATGAGTCTACAGGATAAAGGCCTATTTTGAAATGTTTGTTCCCTTTTATTTTAGAAAACCTGAACTGTTCTATAGGTCGTAACTCTGGGCTGTGGGCCTTGTCGGCACAGTGAACCGGCTGACTCGCTGGGAAAAACTTACACAGAAGGGAAGGAGAGGAGGGGTAAGAGGGGGACGTTACACATTCATGGAATGAGTGTACTGTACTGTAACAATAACACACACTCAGAGAGCTTTGGAAAGCGTTTCCCTCCCACCTTGAACAATTGCAAAATAAGGCTATCAACAAATACCTCACATGAAGAAAATATGTTTCCAGTCTGCAGGGAGTTACCCACAGGGAATTGCACAATAGAAAAGAATAAGTGAAGTGCTGATGGAGAAACACAGAAATGTTAATTGAAGTATTAAAGCACCATGAACAGATTTTTGGCCACAAGGGGGCAAACTTTTTTTTTAACCCAAGTTATTTCAGCATAATTTCAATAGTTTCATACTTCACCTTACTAATTGATAAATTTGTGAATGAAGACTCACTGGTATTGTACTAGTCAGGTTTGATGGTGTGTCTGAAAAAGAAAATCTGTTTCTCCAATTGCCAAATGTTTCAATTTTTTACCAAAATGTTGCATTTTTAGTACATGCATGAAAAATACTGTTTAAAGAGAAAAGGATGACGTGCAGCTCGGGTTGCTCCAAACTTAAACTATGATAATAGTAAAACTGAAACCATTTGATAATTGTTTGTAACCATTGTAACAAGAATCAAAGTCCTAGGCAACAACTACTGGACAATATCTTGTTTTTATTTCCAAAGTTTGCAGGTACTTCCTGCGCACTGTCTAATTTATACAAATTTACAAACATTGCCAATGTATTTGTGCATTTTAGACAGAGCTCTCTCTTTTGCAGACAGCTTCTGGTTAGAAATATGAAAGCATCCATAGTTTCTTTCAAAGCTTAGGTACCTTGATTTGTAATATTAAAACCACCCAGATTTTATCATTTTAAAACACATGGATATCGGGGCGCCAGTAGCCTAGAGGTTAGTGCGCGCGCCATGTGTGGAGGCTGTAGTCCTCCAAGCTGGCGGCACGGGTTCAAATCCGACCTGTGGAATGTCATTCCCCACTCTCTCTCTCAGGTTTCAGACTCTATCCACTGTCCTATCTCTAAAATAAAGGCATGAAAAGCCTTTAAAAAACAACAACACATGGTTTTAAAGTATCGAACACTTGACAACCTTACAAGATACATGTCTCATAGAATTCAGTGTATTAATTTCCCCCGATGGGATTGATCTTTGCTTATTTTTCTTATCTTAAGTCAAAACAATGGATTTTACAATAAAGTACTAGTGTCTGCGCTAGTTGATGTCTTCATGTTGATTTTAAATATTAAACCACGGTTATTAACTAAAGACAGTTCAGATGTGTTAAAAGGAAGAATTTGCTTCACTCTTGTCATGTTGAAATAAATGATCACAAATTATCTACGTTTTGAAAGTGGTATGATGTGCACGCATAGTAGACACTTCTTCGCTTCTGTTCTAGGTTTAGAAGCAGAAAAGAAACATATTATGCTAGTGTTAAACTTACCAGAGGTTTCATGCGTTTTCCTCTTCCTGTGTGCAGTACTTGTTGGAGATGAAGAGCCTGATCCTGCCTCCAGAGCACATCTTGAAGAGGGGTGACAGCGAGGCAGTGGCATACGCTTTCTTCCACCTGCAGCACTGGAAGAGAGCAGAGGGAGCCTTAAACTTACTACACTGCACGTGGGAGGGAAGTATGTATAAATATTCCTCCTTTTTTCGAGACTAAGTGTGTTTTTTCCAATGGTAATGATTTGTTAGAACTTGAGATCGGGTACCTCACCCACTGTATATTAAAGGGAACACTTTCATTCAGTTCTTTAGAAGAGCTTGGCCATTCAAAAGTTTCTCCCATTGCGTGCTGCTCTTTGTTTTGTTTTTCTTTGTTGTGTCATGATTATTCATGCTTATTACACCCACTAATACTCTTCTGGAGATTATACAAGGATGAGGTCACTGTTCCAATGAAGCACATTAAGATTGTTAGTGTTATATTTTATCCGGATGTTAGGATCTTGTCACTCTGATAAAGAGTTTTGGCTACTTAGATAATTTACTGGAAAGCTGTGTCTTCTAGATACAGTTTGGAACACCAGTTATGTTGTTGAAAATAGTTTTTACTTTGTACTGAGTCATTTTTGGTGTGTTATTTCTCTTGGATTAACTTTCTATCTGTCCGCCTTCGCAGCCTTCCGGATCATTCCCTACCCACTAGAGAAGGGTCACCTGTTTTACCCCTACCCAGGATGCACAGAAACAGCAGATAGAGAACTACTGCCATGTAAGTACAATAGTCTAAGTCAACATGCAGTCAATAAATGCACAATATTGCTTTACATGCGACTGTCTAATTAATCACCTCACTATCTCACTTGTTTATCTCCACTCATTATGTGTAGCTCTGTTTTCTGATGGTTTTCTTTGTTTCTGCAGCATTCCACGAGGTGTCTGTGTACCCAAAGAAAGAGCTTCCCTTCTTCATCCTCTTCACAGCAGGCCTTTGCTCGTTCACTGCCATGCTGGCCATGCTCACACATCAGTTCCCTGAGCTCATGGGTGTCTTTGCCAAAGCAGTGAGTACATGAACTACACATCTCAAGATGATCTCAAAAGTTACAAGTTAGATGATTATTACACAAGTTTAACACAGATGTGTGTGTGGATTGGCTGACCTGCAGATTCATCTTCCATTAATCTCTGATTTTCACATCTATATTTTAAATTCATGTTTTTTGTTTTTTTTCGGTAACCTGAATCTTTTGACCCTTCCAGTAATTGCTGGCTTCCATCACTGTCAGTAACACTGGAGGCTCATGGGAGTCGTAGGCCTATAAAGTCTATGTTTCCCGCCAAAACAAGCTGTTGTCCAAGTCAAGCTATCAGTGACCACAGCTGATTAATGCAAGCTTATCACCACAGCCAACACGGCGTACTGCCCAAAAGATTGAGATACTTTAAGTGTGGGCATGGCCTTTCTTTCACTGTTTATGCATCACAGAAGTGTTGTTTTGTCTGTTTTTAGCCGGTTTGGCACACTCCTTACTCTGGCTAATCCTTTGTTTATGGTCACTCTGTTTATTAGGGCCTGCCTCGACATACACTCGTAGCAAAAACAAGGCCGCACAGAACATCTAGTGCTCCTCCTTTTGTTATGGGAAAGATTGAGTGCAGATAGGATTTTTACGGCAGCTCCAGCAAGCCTGGTTTGTGTAATGCTCAGATGGAGTGCATGAAAACTGTTGAGGGAGGAACACAGAGGTCCTCTCTGCCTTCTGAGTAAAAACAGATTTCTCTGAATCTGCTTCTCTTAAACAGAAGATCCAAGCAAGGCAACACTGTGGTGGCTGAGGTGGCAGTTTTCTTTCCCTTTTATTTATAGATACCAGACATGGAAAACGATGAGTTGACTATGTTTCATATATTAAATGAGATTAGAGGAGTACTTAATTTGCACTTGTCTGGCCAGGCTGATCGTCCACTTATGAGACTATAAAAGTGTCAAGTGTATCAAGCACACCTCAAGTAGCTTCAGAAAGAAACCGTATTTAAATATTTTAGAAAGCATTTCACTGTAACTAACCTATTTAAATCCCTAGCACGTGCTTTTCATATACATGAACTAATGTACTGTAAGATAGAGATGAATTGTTGGATGTAGGTGGATATATGTCCTGCTGGTGATCATAAAAAAGAGAGGTTGAGTTGTTCCACTTGGGTTCTAATTTTAAGAATTGAGTAAAAACTGAAGGCAGACTGAGTTATGAAACAGAATGAAAAGGATGCCGATGACCCACTAAAGAAAAAAGACCATCTGCGTTAAGATAGATCTTTTCTTTAATGCAATTACAAGTGCCTTAAACTGCTGCCAGGGGGTATGTATCAGAAGACGTGATTAACAAACTCGGCTGAAACTGCCATTTTTCTTTTTTTTTGATTTTCCACAGCAAATAATTGATATGTTTGATTATTAAAAGATAGCAGAATGTTTATTTGTGTAATACCTCTTAAACATGTACAGAGCAGAGATAAGGGGAACCGTTGTGTCAAAAGGGGGCAGCAAAAAAACGACATATTCTGTGAGTAAAAGTCAAATTAGCGTATTACTACAGAAGTAGAAACGTGTTTTGCTATAATAATCGAACAAAGCTCATTGCTCTGTTGTTTTCCCTTGAAATCTTACATCATAAATAACCTTGAATTAGTGGTCGGCAATATAACGATCTTAGATCGTGAAGGATTTTAACATGCGATCTGCCAAAGCAGGGAGATCGTAGAACCGGGCTAATGTGTTTATTCAATCATGCTGCAGTTTATGCTCCGACACAGACTCATCCCTCTCTCTTTTGCTCCGCAGCGGTGAAAACGAAACTTAAAAGTAAAGTCCGCAAAAACAACTCCATCCCGGTTATATGCAACTGTTCTGATATTTTTCCAAACTGACATGCTGTGAGCAACAGTTAACTTATCTGTATAGTTTGCACAGTTAAGATTACATCTCTGATGGCGACACGGAAAGACGTTAACAGTCAGAGACAGACAGGGCGGAGCTCAGACAGACAGTGATGGGAGATATAACCCCGGTGTTTAAAATGTTGCTGTCTGTGTTTTCTGCTCTCTCTCAGTTTTTAAAAGTTACTTATCAAGCCTCTCCACCCGAAGCTCACCTGTTGTGATAACGGGACCTATAGGGATTAGGCTAAACAATGTTACAAAGCAGCAGGCAGGTGAGAGTGAGTAACCATGGTGACTGTCTGTCTGTCAATCAATGATGTCCCGCCCCCTCTATGAATTAAACTTCTTTCAGTAAAACTTACTTTGATCATGTGTCACAGAATGAACACATTCTGTATTATGTTTTATTATATATAAACAAAACTAAAGTTAGTCCAATGATGTCATAAAAACAACAAAGGCTGCAGAGCCGATATGAAGCTATAGCTGTAGGAACTCTGCAGGGCTAAAATAGAACAGAAACACAAGAACTCAAAGTTTACGTGTTTTTAAATGAATGCATCACTCACTGCATCACTCGCGTGAAAATGCTCCTGATGAACATAAAAAGAGGACACATAACTAAATCGTAATTTCCAAGTGGTGAGGAAAACCTTCAAATTGTGCATAAATATTGATCAAATCAAGGGAAAGACATTTCTGTTGGCAGATGATGTTCTGGGTGAGACCTCCAGACCTCCTACAAAGATGTTTTTCAAATAGATTAAACTTGTCAGTGCAGTTTTTGTGCATTTTAAAACATTATACAGGGAAATAAGTTTGGTTGAACTGGTCAGTAACTTACAAATTTGTCTAAAGATCAGTATGAAAAAAATTGTTATAAAATCGTGATTTTGCCCAAAAAAAATCGTGATATGATATTTTTCCCATATCGCCCACCTCTACCTTGAGTGGATCGTTTATTCTGGTTTGGATGTATGGCTTGCCTTTTACCAATTCTGTATGTAAAAAAAAAAAATGCTTTAAAAAAACAAAAACATTTATTTAAAAATGTCTAAGACGGAAATGGAAACAGATAGAATTAGCATGATTGATTTGATGTTCAGAGTATTCTGACATGTTAATCATGACTTATAATGTATCCACCAGATCTTTTTTTTTAACAGTAAGGACTAGGGATGCACTGATGCATCGGTATCGGCCGATATTGGCCCTGTTGACAGACATTGGCACATCGATAAGTAATGTTGCATGAACCGATGTCAGTAGCAGTAGCCAAATCAATTTAATGTTAACGTCTAGTACACCTTACTCTGACTCAGAGAAGAGGTTTATTTGTTGGGTAGATTAAGTCACTCATTGAACATACTCTGACTTGATTTCATAGTTGTATTGAAATCAATGGTGTCATTGTGGAAGTCTTACACCGAAAGAAGTATCAGAATCGGCAGTCAGCTCAATTGTTATTTCAAACATCGGTATCGGCCCTGATTTGCTCAATCGATGCAGCTCTAGTCAGAATTGTAGCTTAAATAAACTATTAAAAATGGATATACTCAGGTAATGCTGCAGGCTCTCTCTACCTTGTATTCGTGGAAGGTTCTGGATTATGTGTACATTATCAGCTGTTGCAAATGCACGCTTTGTATCATATCAAAATCATGTAAACGGCTAGAAAAAACAATCCAGTGTTTCTGGAGCTCTTAGCTCAGCATTTCTTTTACTTTTCCTTTTAAATCACAGTTTGAGTAAATCTCCAAATGCTTTCAGAGGGAATATGTAAATCCTGTAACATTGTGTCTGTTCATTGTGGACTTGGATACTTTATTTGTGGGATTTATTGAAGTCTTATGCATAAACATTATCCACTAATGGGTGGGAAAGTGTTTTTACTGAACACTCATTCTGCTTTTTCTCCCTTTCAGTTCTTCAGCACACTCTTTGCACCCCTGGGTTTCTTCGCAGACAAGATGGAAAGCTTCATGCCGTCCAGTTTTTGGCACCAGCTGACTCGGATCTGACCCCATCCCACACACACACACACTTACACACACACACACACACACACACACACGCACACACACACTACACACAGATACACACACCAATACCACTTCAAACCCTTGGACAAAAAGAGTTTGCTCTCCTGTCTTCAGCATTACTGTCCACTTGCTGCATTGTTACTGATTATGTTGGCTGAGGTTGTATCAACACGGCAATACCACTCTTAAGATGCTCTCCCACACTGTTTGAGCTGCCAGTGTTTTTCCAAGACCACATTTAGCGAATAACATTTGCAACGATTTCACAGGGTCAATCATTTGCTCTTGTGTTTGAATTGGACAATTTGAAGTTTTTAAGGATCCCTCAAGGCCTGGCTGAGGTTTTTTATTTGTGGGTACAAAAATTAAAAAAGTAATTTTTTGAGAGGCCCTAAAACCAGGGATGAGGGGGAGGTAGTTAAACATAACTTGATGGTTCTTTAAATGTTGTCTTGTCAGAATAATGTTTAAACCAGCATGTAACTGACATCAAGAAACAAAAACAACTGGTTCATGAAGAATAAGTAACTGTTGTGATCCCATAGCCCTATGTCCCCTGCTATTGTTAGTAAATGCATCAAAAGGTCCCATTAAGTATTTTTGGATGGGAACTTGTGTGTCCTGTATCAACCCTAAATGCCCTGCAGACTTCCACTAAAGCAAATTCAAAAGTCTGTAACATCTCCTGAAAACAGGGCTGTGATTTATGGCCTCCGAGTGCCTGCAGTGTATACAACGCCTCTGCGGTTCAGCAGTTGTTACCATGGCATGACACCTCAGCACTATATCACTGGAGCAACCAACGCAACCCCTGCAACAACGAAAAAGTTAACGGGATCATCACTGGTCACAGTTAATCCAAATGAATCTGCCAATTGCTCTACAGCTTGATGAGTCAGTGGGTTAGTCAACGTTAAAAAAAAATATAGAAATAAGACTCACATTAAAGGTTAACTGGCAATTTAACTATTGAAGTAATACACATGATTACTGTTGTTCTCAATGCACTGACCACCCATCATAGAATCATGTGGAGGTAGTGGGTAAAATGTACTAAATGGCTCGCTCTGCCTTTAACTGGATCTATTCCTAATGCCAGAAATGTGTGGAATAGTACAGTAACTGGTTGACATTTTGTTTTCCTCTGTGAAAGATTTACGGTCTGTTTTATCAGACTTAACATGCTGGGATATCAGTTAACACCTTGGTCTAAAGTATATTCTAAAAAGAACGGGCTGATTATGTAACAACTTGTCAGAGAGATATGTGTGATGATAGAAATTGTAAAAGAAAAAAAAACACCTTTTTATATACAAGCTGTCCTTGCATAACCCAAACCTACAGGATGAGTAGCAGCGTGGTATGTAATAGGTTCATGCCCAAGAATGATATCCCATTCCTCCTCATGTAACAAAAAAAAAGTGATAACAAAGTGCCTTTTAGTACATCACAAAAACGCAACAATTTGAATATAACAAGTAAAATAAAACCATATTCTTCACCTACAACAGGATGTGAAGGTTAGTGCCAATTCTGCTTAATTTCGACCCCTTCAATTTGTAATCAGATACCTTTGGTTATCTCACTATATTATAACTCAATCATCTGCTGTACTTTATATTGCAACCAAGTGAGGCAAATATACTGGTACTTGTAAAAGAGAAGAAAGGGAGGTTGCTTGTTGTGACTTACGGACTCACACAGACATGTTTTACTGCAATGTGTTTCAAATCTGGTTAATATTTTGAATAACCCTGATTCACTCTAAACCTCTTCATATTTCCACCTGTTGCCTGTGATATCTGTCTGTTCAAATTAATGACACTTGAAATGTCTGATTTTGTAGCATGCAGCTGAAATGTAAGAGTACATGCTGGAGACAGGAGAATGTTTGAATGGCTGTAAAAACCCTTGGATGAGTTTGGAAGCAAAACTCACAATAAATTGCTCTTTCAGTGCTTATGCCTCAAGTGATATACTTTATGTTCCTCCTTGGTTTCATTATTTATCTAAATTCATGTGTAGATGCTGGATAAGACATTTAAAACGACATAAACCGTCCCATAAAGAACATTAGTCTGATCAGAAAATACAGCACAATTTCAACAGGCAACCATACCCTTGTGATCTGAAAAGCAAACTACTTTCAACATTAAGTGGGTGACATAAAAACTTTAATTTTGTATGATGGATCTCATCTTTCTTCCTCTTTTAAATCACTGCTGTATTGACAGCGAGTTGGTATCTTATTCAAGGACAAACGACTCACTCTGCCAGCCTGCTGCTGCTCCTGCACTATATAAAGCCAAGAGCCATCTTTATGATTACACCACTCCACCACCATCAGCAGATGCTTCTGTGTGGCATGTTCCCAGTGAACCACTGGTGCCATAATCAGACTCCATACACTCATTCTTAAGTGGTGAGCAGCAGTAATGAAAATCACTGAGGAGGACTGTTGACGGATGCTCAAGTGTTTGATCTCAGTGCCAGAGCGTGGTTATGTGCTGCACATTGAAATATGAATAGCTCATTGACCTCTGTAGCCGAGTGTATCAAAGTCAAGGGAACATAACAAAAAGAAAGAACACAGAAGTAGCACATTACAGTATATAGGAACCATAGCCTGTAGAGTAGGTACAAGTAGACAGGGCACATTTATGTGATGGAAAGTAAATAACGTCCTACACAGACACTCTTCAGACGCAGTCTTGACTTTCTATGAAGTGTGCTAAAACCTGCTGCTCTTCCATATAGCTCACCAGTTCTCAAATATGACTCTTCTTGTTGATAACCAGATTTTTTTTGAGGGTCAAACATACGCCTGCAGTATTAAAAAAAAAACATACTGTCCACATGCATGTGTTCACGTCTATCCATGGGTCTGTTTTAGTTTGTACAAACAGATCCTTCTGTGGAAAATTGGTGTAAAATATTTTTTTTAATTGGCAAAATGTGAGATATAGGCTACAGTAGCTCATTGGATTGTTTTTTTTTTTTTTACCTAAGCCAAGAACTGAAGCGCTCGCTATTAGTTATCTGTCCCTGTTTTCTAGAGATCATTGGTCATATTTCAATATCTTGCAAAAGCAGACAGACAGATCAGGAGGAGACCTAAACATCAGTATGCAGAAAATGTTAATTAAAGAATCAGACTGCTCTCCCCTGACAGTCTTGATTGTGGTCTCCGTTGAAATAATCAACTGAACCAGACACTCACTTGTGAGTTATCTATAATTATACAATTATCTTAAGAAACAATTGTTTCGACATGATAAATTACCTCACATCTCTTCAAATTAAACCAATTTTTTTCTTGAGATAAATTAACCAGTTATCACAAGAAAATTAGCTTTGTTATCTCAAGCTATCAAAATAATTAATAAATTACAATACCAGACTTACTCTTGCTTCAGTAGCCTGTTTGCCCTTTCTGATGCCCACACATTGAGTAAGTAGGAAGATAGCAGTGAACAGACTTTTTTTCCTCCTCTCAAATGATTTGTCCATCATATCTGAACCACTTCAACTAAAAAAAAAAAACGTGCATTTGACCTTTTTTTAATTAAACATTGGCCTACGCTGTTTTCGTTTATCCAACGTGATGAATAAGAATAACAAAAACAATCTTGGTCTGTGTGTCAGTATTTGCGACACTAGTGCTGGCTCTTATAAACAGTCTGTGGTTCAGGTAATCACGTGACTTACGTATGGCTGACACACAAATCTAACGCACCCCTGCAATGTCTGCTGCACTCCTCCCTTGTTAACTATTACTAAGTTACTATTAACACCACAGTACCTTCTGCTGCCTTTTCTGTATTTAATTAAAAAGCTTACCTGCCAACTTTCGCATCTTTCTCTGGGGTTTAAGGTGGCAAAAAGTTGGCAAAACTTATCGAGTAAAAGTGATATTTTCCTGCCGAAAATAAACATCCCCGTAGTTCAGGTAAGTGATCTGGCTGAACCACCATTATACACCGGAAGTTGTATACCAGAGTGTGGTGTCAGTGAGTCAGGTGATGAACCCATGGCAGGAATTTCCCATGATTTTGAATTCTTCTTTAAGCCTTCTTTTCTTCACTAGGTAAGCTGTTTTCTTTGACTGCTTCTCTTTTGTAATGTCTTGGTCTTTGTGGCCATTTTTGTGCTTGGCAATTATTCATAATTTCATCATTATATTGATGAATTGTGCCACTGCTAAAACTGCTGGCTGTGTGTTTTTTCTGTAATGCTGCTTTGAAGTACCACAGGTTATTTTTGAGTTTTGATTGGGCCAGTAATTTATGTTGCTTGTGGTAAAAAGAAATTGTGCTTGAGTGCTTACGTAGAATGGTGCAGCTGATTTTTGTGTGGCATATCTCATCGACTACAGTTGTTTTGGCCTGAATTATCTTTTCAACAATATTGTATGGAACTACACCAGGATTAACATTAGACTTTAGCTTGCAAAATAAAATTCATATAGGCTAGTGAAATAAGCATTGTGTTAACCGCAGTAGCCTATGCTTTATTGCTGTAATGGTTTATGATTAACTAGGCCTATCACATATTGTATGATCAATATTATGTTCACATTGAGGTACACGTTTGGTTCAACAGGAAAAAAGCAACAACAAACTCCTGGATGTGTATTTAAAGGTTCCTCTAATTTATTTAGAACGGACAGTAATGCATGTTTTTTTGTTTCATCTAGTGTCATTTAGAACTACCTGGGATAGTTGGTAGTGGTACAGCCTGTACATTAAAGCAAAACAGAGGAAATCAAAACTAATTGATACAAGAAAAACAGAAATGAACAAGAAACAGAAAGAATGAATAACATCTTCAATTTGAAAATATAGAATAAATACAATACAATAGGCTGATATAAAACACATTAAAATACATACCTTAAGGAGAAATGTATTATATATTATTTTGGAGTGGCACATGGATGGGACATAAGGGACAGAAGCCGGGGTCCTCTACATCTGTATGCGTGCATAGCCTTAAAATGTATTAGCTTCAGTGATGTCTTCGATCCTCTCTGCTTTCACATCCAGAGGCTCACCTTGCAACCATATGTTACTCTTATTGTGTTTGTTTGTTGTTTAATTACCCCCACCAGGATTGGGGTGTGTAGACTGCCATGTGTGACTATCTTTTATCTCCACTCAGACGTATTTGTCGTATGTCTGCATGCGCCAAGATGGCACAGAATATTTACACTTGGAGTGTGGAGCTAGCATTAAGGTTTATGTTGTAAAACAATTTAGTTTTCGGGACTTTAGTGCATTTTTCAGTATTAGAGCAACATACTATATTTAAGATTTGTAGTTTGATTTTACACTTCTCTGAGTTAAAAATGGGTATGATGTCACTTGGCAAGGAAAGTTAATGCACTAAACTACATCAGCCATAGTCAAGTCCAATTTTATGTCTGCAAAAGCTCTTAATTACAGCCGATAGGGTCTTAAGGGCCACCCTCTTTTCCAAGAACAACAGAGAAACCACTCAGACCGTTCTGCCAAACATTTTCAACAACTTCCCTAAATAGCCTGGAGAGCAACAATTTCACAATGTAAGCACATCAACACGATGCTGTACATCATACATATTAATCATGTAATTAGGTGCAGTGCAGTGTTTTGGATTGGAGGTCTTGTCAGACAAGTTGAAGGATAATGCTGAACATGTTTAGTACATAACTGACACACCACTGTATTGTGTTTGACTCATTACAAATTGTAAGCATGGATTACAACATCCCTCTACTCTGGTTTCCTGAATGTGAAGCATCCATGTGGACCACACTGTTAGTCTGTCCCTCAGGCCAAATTTAGTTTTGAAATGTTGTTACATTGAGATGCCCATTTGATATCACTTTGATGGCAGGGAATGCCTACAATGCAGCTCCTGTTATTTTTACTGGATCACACTTTGTGGGGGGACAAAGGATAACTGATACTATGACAGCTTTGAAGATCAGCATGGTGTTATTTATCTTCTCTCTAGGGGAGAAACGAGGCTAATTGCTTGACGTTAATGTACCAAGAAAAATCCTGTTGTACCATTCTTATAAGATTCTATTATGATAAGAAGTCTCTACTTCATTTCTTTCAAAGCCCACCTTGTGCCAATCAGTTTAGATTTCTCAGTAAAATATTTTTGGATTACTTCGCATGTAAGACGCGAGAATTGTCCCCAACTAGGGACAATTTAGCAATAGCTATAAACTCTCTGTGCAGCACATCAGTTAATGCTCTGTATTGAAACAGTATTACATTTCAGAGCTGGGCACACGTCCGTTAATCCGTTAATTATCTGCGCAAGTAATTTTGAACATGGACATTCATTTGAAAAATGAGGAACTTTCAGTAAATTCTGTCTCCATTAATGTTATCAGTACCCTCACCCTAAGGAACAAGGGCTAAAACAGAAGAGACATACGTTTGTAGAGAACGGAAGACCTCTAATGGGAGTGACAGACGGTGGATTATCAAGGTTTATTATAGAGCCAGTAAGGTATTTTAGGACCTGTTTCCCCTTTCAAGGGGAGAATATCCCTGGACAGGAAGAAAAACTAGCACACTGTTTCAACAAACAATGGCCGAATATTAAATTGACAATGTGGCACCAAGCCTTAACAGACAAATCCAACCTGTTGAGACATGACAGCACATTGAGATTTGTTTTAAATGAAAAGTGCGTTGTATTGCATATACATGTATTATTACAAGATTATTTTGTTGAAGTGTAACTATTGTAATGTCATGTCAGAGTTGTAAATAGATTCAGCTGAACATATGACAACATTCACCCTTAACCATTTGATTCCAATGCACAGATTAATGTGGGGTTGAGTGGATTTAGGCATCACATGTTAAATCTCAGAACAGACAGAAAGTGTGGGTGTTGTGCTTTATTATACTCTGTACAACTAGGGAATTTAAATATACATTTTTCAGGCTTAGGTTGGCCCCCATTGTGTGTGAACAGCTCTCACCTTTCTAATCTTAAAGAAAACATGGCCATGGTGCTCCTCATTTACATTCAAAACAGCCTCTTTTGTTCGCAATTAACTTTTGACTTGTGAACGTTTGACATGGTGTGTCACTTGGCCTCATACAAAGCACTCTACTTTGGCTCCCCTTCTCATTACGTGGACGTGAAAAAATTTGTTGACTCTCAGCATCCACAGCTTGTTGTCAGATTCATTTAGATCTATAAATCCCTCGGAGGGCTGTGTCTCCAACGGCCTAACGTGATGTCGGGTCACACTACCAGATGTTTCAAAGCTAAATTCAGGGTCTTTTGCTACCTCACTGCTTATTCTGCAATGTCTTCTTGGCCAGGTTTCACAAAATACTTCACTTCTCACAAATCAAACATCCAGCGCCAGCAAATGTGAGCACAAAGGACTGAAAGTTGCACGAGTCAGTGATTTGTCTGACCAAATGATTAGAAAATCTACATACATTTAGATACAACCAAACACATACGTTGGAAACACAGTGTTTATAATCATGACTGGTTTAAAAACAACAACAGAACTTCATACATATTTAAGCTCTCATGAACAGGAACCTTTTATTTTATTATCACCTTCTGTACAATTACACTATGCAGCTTTGTACATATCTTGCTGTTCAGTTTGTTAGGTTGTATGAAAACATAGCAGCATATAACTCACTTTTATCACGCACTCTGTAAGGCCTTCGTATTAAAGGGTAGTAGCATTACGTTGTTGTCAGCAGTGTGAACTGTTGACACAGCCGTTGTCTGCTGAATGTGGCAGTAATTAAGATGATGCTAATTAAATATGAGCCTCATGCAACTGCATCATTTACTGGTATCAAAACCAGACGTTTTTTTTAAGTTGCAGTTCAACAACTGAGACCAACCAGCACCCAGTTATAGAAGAACCAAACCCCTACCTGACCATCATGAAGGGATTTTATTGGAAACATTGGCCACAATACCTTGTTAAACACAATGAAACATATCAGCAGCCGTCCGTAGCTTTAAAACCTTAAAAACGTGTATATAGATTGAGGGGATGGGTACAAACTAGTATGGTATTGTAGCATTATTAAGTTTAAAAAAATATATTTCCATAGCCTTCAGCATCTAAGGACGAGGTGTTCTAGAGTTGACTGCCATCAAAACAAGGTTAAAAGGACTGGATAAATAACAAAACAAGTGCAACCAGAGAAAAACTGTGGGTCGATTGTTTAAGGTTCCAATGACATAAGATCCGGCTAAAAGATTATCTAATTGGGTCGTTAATGGATTTTGGCAGCTGAAGACCAAAACTGAGGGGAGGAAAGGGATCACCAGATTGTTTGTTTTTTCTCACTTGACTTCAGGGATTCTGTGTGACCATCAGGTGAACAATGGAATCACAGTATAGGCGCATGTGGTCGGCCTACTCAGCGTTTTGCTGAAAAACTGTGGTGGGTTGCAGAAAATAGTTTTTTTTACTAAATACCTTTTTTTGGTAGCTGCAGTTCTTTTTGATGAATGCAAGGACCGTAGGATGTGAGTAAGTGTAACACTGAAACAAAGGAGAACCAGAGGTAGAACTGACATTTCCTATAAGGCAACACAGTCAGAATGTGTTGGAACAATTACAGACTTTAAAAAACTGTTAGATACTGTATGAAAACAGCTCATGATCCATGTGAAGCTTCATATTCGCCTCTTAGATTTTCCTTTTTGTCTCACAAAAAAAAACCTTCCAGAGTTCATTGTGTTGAGCTGAAAGTGCTGCCACTTTAGCTAAAAGTCTGAACTTGTCTTTGCTTTGCTTGTTGCTCTTGTTAGTGGTTTTCGCTTGGTTCACAGTGTGATTGTCTGCTTTTGTTCATATTTTCATAAACACCCTCTGACTTTGTGTGAGTTCTTCAGAGATGCACTCATCAGCAGCAGCAACTGTCTTTTGTATGTGGAAGATTTCCTCGCAGTAACATAGAATGACTTCATATCATTTTGCATATTAAAATGTCAATGTTCCTACACTAGTATGAAGGGTCTCTCGTCTTTCTTTATGTCTCTCCAGACTAAATATTGCTATAAAAATTGTCAACAATTTGCGCTATGTCATGTGCTCACACCTTCTTAATATATTGCAAAACAAGCAGATATTATCTCATATATCTGCATCAACCAGTGGTACATAAAGGTTTTAAGAATGTCTTTAAAAAGTTTGGAGAAGTGGTTCTTGGAAACAGTTTTTAAAGCAGCACATTGTCAGTAACTGGTTCTAATTTCCAGTTTAGCCTCAAGGTCTGTGAAGTTTCAGTTCCAGGAAGTGTCGAAAGATCGTAAGCCAGAGGTATTACAGTTAATAGATCCCAATTACATATCCTTTAATAAAATTAGTGCGCAGGTTAATGGTCAGTGGAAACTGTGATAGGTCAGGTCTCCTTCTTAGGTCACGTCCAGCCAATCAGGTCGCTTATGGGGCTTGCAGGTGTGAATGTCCACCATGTCCTCACAGTATTGGCACTCCACAGCGCAGCACCACTTGAACTTGCACTCACACTTGGTGACACGTTTGACACGCATGGTGTCGTAGCCCCGCCCACAGCACATGACCTCACAGCCATCTGTTCCTCTGGAGGACTTGTTGCACACTCTGCCCGCTGTTCCCAAGGAGCCTGTACAGAAAATGAATTTAATATTGTTAGGGAGATTACATCTTTTTTTCTAGAATGGAAAAATATGAAATCTTGTATTTTAATGAATAATGTCAATGTAAACTGCATCCGGGAATTATTAGCTTATATTTTAGTTTTTTTTCATGTAGATGATAAATGACAACAAAGTTATCACAACACTTTGTCCTAAAGCTGCCTGACCATGAAAGTTTAATTTCTACCTGCATTTAACCCAATTACAAAGCAGCAAGGCGGGTTAGAATGTAATGAAATGTTATCTCTGACGGCTTCAAAAGTGGTATAGCAGGTTTAGCCAAACGGAGAGCATCAAAGAAGCAAATAGACTGGAGTACCGCCCACCCTTATTATGGCTTCAATCAAAGATAGTTTAGTGACCTGCTTTGTGAAGTTTACAGCCAATCATGCTGCTGTTTGTGCATTTCTGGTTGTACTATGATGTAGCTCCAAAAGAGGAGAGATTACACTGACTAAAGTAATAAACTCAGGACACGGTTAGCTGTTGGTTGAAACACATCTTATGTTCCTAACAATCCCCAAGACATCAGTCAAGCAGCAATAACACATTTTGCTGAGAAATATATGACATGAACAGTTAAAGCTCTTTTGTCACATCTATGTTTTTCAATCATAAAGAGTTATAAACATAAGATACAGTTTCGATAAGCAGTATTGCTGTATTTGTATTGATATACTGGTATCATTGCTCTCTTACAACACCCATCCTTACACAGACTAACTGCTGACACTACAGGATCTGTTAGGGCTGCATGGTACATTTTATCAATACATTTAGTTTGTATAGAAAATTGAGACTTTCTCTTTAGCTTACTATATGCTCGCCTTGGGCTCCCTTAGTTCACATCCTCCCCTCACGTTTACTTCCTACAGAGTGCCTGGATGGCCCCAGGTACCTGCCACCCAGGGCACATGCCATCGGACAGAGCAAAACCACGGCGCAGAGGAAAAATGGTGCACACAGCAGCTGCTGCACTCAACTCCCTTAAGACTGGGAATCTTTGAGTGTCTCACAATTGGATTGGATTTGGCTTCTTGGGGTTACCATACGAATCAGAATCTATTTTTGATTCAAAATGGTTCATGGATACATGGATTCAAAGTCTATTCTTGAATTAGTTCATACTTCAGGGTCTACTACTGTCATCTGTGAGACTGGCTGAATTTCTTGCTGCTCCATTTGGCCTTCTACTGAGTTAAAGAGATGGCATTAGCACTTAGCAGGGAGTGACTGATTAGCCAACAAAATAATCGATTTTTGGAAGTTATGATTCTATTTAAATCTCAGAAGATGAAAATCTTGATTTTTAAACTCCATTACTTTTTTTTCCATTAATGACTCGTTACCGACGGTCAGAGACATTTCAGCTATTTTCTGATACTATAGATGTCAGGAACTGCTAACTCTGGCATTTGACCTTGTGTACACAAGATCATTTGATGCTAAAAACTGTCACTGTAATTTCCACAGCAAAGTATCCCTTTTCCCACACTCTTCAGCTAGGCATTGGCTTCCCGACAGGCCTACTAAATAGTCTCAGAGCCCAACACAATAGTGTCCATGTTCTCAGGTGTTAATTCTAGGCCCAAGATCAGGTACCAGGTCTAATAACAGAGCATCCCCGAAGTAAAGAGAAAAGGATAAGAGCAGTTATTCCCCTCAGGCTCTTGGGAGTGGAGCTTAATACTGACCAAAGGAAGGATTTGAAAAATAAGCCTGCATGTATCCCAAGGCTGTGAATTCCATTACAATGGAGATTAGTGGCGAGGAGGGTCATAAGCTTATTTTAAGATCACCTTTTAACAAGAAAAGACAGCTTTTCCTTTGAAGAAACACACCTTCATTAACCCTCAGTTGTCAACCAGCAACAGGGCAGAGTGGCAGAATCTGATAACTTCATGTCCTCTCCTGCTCATGTGCACTCTATCTGTCCTACTGAGCCAGTGAACTCGTTCACGCTCTACTAAAGGAGCTGGATTGGAGGACAGGGACAGAGCTTAACAGGAAAAGCAAACACTAGGAATTTAAGGAGATGTTAAAGGTCAAATCATTGAATTTTAAGCTGTGAAGGAATGTAAGCCTTCAGTTTAAAAGTCTCGGACTATCAGAGATGTTGTTGAAACCTACATAGGGCCAAACACCTGCTAAAAATTGAACCAGAAATTAGAAATTTTAGCATTGCAAGATTTTACACTGAGAATCAACATTATTTAACACTAGCTAAAATATGCTCGGCAAGATTCAGAATAATTGAAAATGTTTCACTGATACATATTCTGTATAAAATGTACATGAAGTCATTTTGAAATATTTTACATGCTTTGGTGTCCAAGATCATAATCCATGTTCTTAGTAAAAAATGACAAACAACTTTTTTTTCACTGAGATATTTTTGTGTGGATAACAAGTACTGTGATAAAAAATTAATTATTTATATGGATGACAGTAGCTCCTGAAGTTAACCGGATACCCAGCTATCTTTTCTAACTAGAGCAGTCAAACCTGCATCTATCTCAAAACCCTTGCATGGCCTAAATACATCAGGATTGTATATTCTTTCATTCACTCACCTGCTGAGCGGTCCATGAGACAATAATCTGGAGAGTTCTCGACATAAACCAACTCGTTCTTGGTGCTTCCCTTGAAGTCCTTGTCAGCCACCATGAAGCCCGCCCTGTCCTGCTTCATGGTCACCTCAGTGTCCTGGTTCATGGTCACCTCAGTGGCTGTGTTGTACTTCTTACGGAGGTAGTCTCCAGTCCGCCTGAAGTCAGACATAGCCAGCCAGCAGGTTCTCAGAGAACAGGAGCCGCTGACCCCGTGACACTTGCACTCCAGCTTCATAAAGCGCTTCACTGCCTGCAGCACAAGTCAAAGGTGACGAGGTGTTAAGCCTATGATGCTGCCAATAGCACGATCTAGGTATGATCAGGCCTGTTCTCACATTATGTTCTGATGTTATGTTGTACTTTTTGTAAAAAAAGCTCATCAGTGTTAAACCTGCTGTTGAATTTGATCTCATTTCATTACCTGTTGACAGGACTTTTAACTTGACAGGAAAGCAGAATGATATCATATTGTTCTTCTCTTTAAGCTCCTGTAACGTTGGTAACATAAACAATGAACGCTTGGCCCAAACGTCAATCGTAATCGATCAATTGATAAATCAGTTTTCAAGAGCATCTGGATAATGTTGAACTCTTGACTGATGGTGGGACAAAGTAAGACTTTTGATTAAAAGTTGGAAAAATATAGAGAAAACATTTGTCAGTGATCTTCTGACATTTTAGTGACCAAAAAATGAATAAGCTAAGAGTGAAGTGAAACATAATCCTCATAATCAATAACATATATTGTCATTTATTGAATATGGAAATATTTGTATTTTGCAGAACTAATTGAAATATTACCTGACAGAAGATACGAGCTGTTAAAAACTGAACTAAAACTTGCTTAACTCTATAAGCAATGATTCTTAATTGAGGACTTTAAAATTGTGCTTAATGCATCCTGTATGGAAACCTCTGGAATTATTTATTAACTATTAAAATGCACTTTTGCAAGATTTCCTACAGTACAATCATCCAAGACAAGCCAATGTCAGGGACGGCCAAAAGAAAATGTCTTTCTAGAAAGAGCTGTGAAGCTTCTTCTTACCATCCGACCGCAGCGGTTGTTGTGCAGGTTCATCGATGCACGAGCGTCTTTTACCATCCTCTCTCGGGCGTCCACAAAGTCCTTGGCGAACTTAATGCCGTAGTTGATGTTGTCGCTGCATCCGCCCCAGTCGAAGGTTCCCCTGTCGTCACTGGCTTGGCCTCGCTTGTGGCCGTCACAGCTGCAGATCTTTAGCTCCCCCTGACTGCAGGCCCTGGTGATGGCGTAGACCACTCCGGCCGAAGAGATGGCGTACACGAACGCTGCCTCACGACTACCTGAGTGCTCAAAAAGAAGAACATTGCTTTAAGTATTTAGGCTTAATCAGTGCAGCAATTGACTTTCTGTGTTGTGTGTTTCTGCTCTTCAACAAAGCAGCAGAGGAATCAGTGTATTTATGGTGGATGGTCCGGACAGAGGGAGCAGCGTGTCAGCTATAACATCACACTCCAGCCGACTCTCCTTTCACCTTTTTTAATTTGCACAGTTGGCAGCTTTCTCAGTCACTGGGCTGTGTTTTCATTTCAGACAAGAGGAGATTTTCTGGGGTTATTTGGTCTGGCTTTCCCACCCACCTCTTGTCCTCCTTCTTGCTCATGCAATGAAGCAGAACACAGGCGATATGTCAGGGAGTAAAGCTTTGTCTGGCTGCCAGAAACATCTACCCAAATATTTACATCTCTGTATTACTGTTTATACATCACTAGTATGGTGATCTGCTACTTATTTTCGGGGAACATCCACTTTCCCAATCTCATTCCTGAGAAGGTAAAAAAAAAGAAGCTACAGCCCTTTCTCTTTCTGTTTGTACTCCAGAGCAAAGTTGGTTTTATAAGACACCTATTAATTCTCTGCTTATCTGGCAGCGGCAGAGACATTTACGAGGATGATTAACTTGATTGTCATCGACATAAACAACCACTGTCACGCACAAGCACACAGATAGAAACCCCTGTCCCATGTGTGCTCACTCACTTCGCAGCATCACCCGGCCAAACACGGTGTGGTCCCGCTCCAGCGTGCTGCAGTTCCAGCGGTGGTGTCTGAACTGGTGCTGGCACTCTTTAATCCACTCTTTGGCTCCCTCGCCAATGGACTGCATCACGTCCGGGTGTCGCTGGCACAGTTGTCGCTGCTTGTTCACCAGGCCGGGAATGTTGTCGCAAATCACCCGAGCTCCCAGCGCCCCGATGTACCTGCAGACACAGATCGAACACAAAATGAATCAAGATCAAAATAAAGGAGTATTTTCCCAGCTGTACACAAAGTTTATGTTCATTGTAAGTCTTTAAGAGAGATTCTTAGTGTTGTAGTAAATTGCTGGCTCTGGAGGAGGTTTGCCAAGTCTGAGAAAAAAAGCCTTAGTGATGTCGTAATTATTTCTTCATGGTTATCTCAGCTTTTTTCATTACATATTCACCAAGTGCAGAACTTTTCACCCTTAGCTAAAAAGTAGCGTTATCAAATGTGTACGGTTTTATACTTGACTTCTCTAACTTTAAGCGTAGGCTATGATTGCCTTGCAGCCATTTTGCTAATGTTATGCTTTTTAGGTCCTCTTATCAAATGGGACATACTGCAATTTTACTCATAATGACAAGTGAAGTTGTAGTTGGAAACATTCAAGAAACCACACCTGGTCTGGACAATATATATGAAGTGCAGCTGTAAAGACAGCAAACCATTTGCAAATAAGTCCATGTCACATTTTTGGAAGATTTCTTGCCTTCATTTACTTAAACATTTCAAAGTCCCGCTGATATCACAAAGTCTGCCATGATACGATTTTGCTTTGATTCAAATTCAGGAACCTGCAAACGATTTCAGACGACGTTATTTACCCATATCACACAATCAGTTACATTTTACCTAGAGAAAATGTTTTGACGATTTCATTTCTGAACCTAACTTTTCACATTTGTTTCACCATGTTGAATTGCACCAAACATTTTAAGTATCAAAATATCAACTAGTTGTTATTGATACATATGGTAGAAACTAAGAATGCATCTCACAATGCGTTGTTGTGCGTCATAGATGACATTAGGGAGAATATGTCATGTTTGGACAGATCCTAGGCTAGGATAAGTTAGGTAGCTGTTGAGTAGCTTCATGTTTGGTTAAGACAAGAGCAATGTGTCAGTCTTCTCTCAACGCTCAACAAAAAAAGGAAATGGGGAAGCCAGTATATTTTCCATATGTTCAAACTGTTCCTTCTGTTCAAGATTGATGATTCGATTTCTATTAGTTTGCCCACCATCCAATAGTCAAAAGTTTCTGTCTACCATTGAAGACCATTGAGCCAATTAAACAAATACACTGCACTCCTGAAATTGTTCCAGCTTGGTCATGGAGGGTAGCATTATGTGAAAACAAAATATCCAAATCTGCTCACCCCAACTTCATACGGTTGTTTCCTTGCCAGCCCCTACGTAAAATGTCTGTAAAGTTGGGGTGACCAGATGTGTGAACACAGCAGGTATAGGAACATTTTCCACGAAATAGTGGATGGGTTGATGACTTTTACACTCGCCCTTGTCATATTGCTAGTTCAAGGTACAATATTTACATCCCTGTAATGACTGATGGTGTGATCAAGTCGTCCCATTGCTGTGCAGGCCTCAGTAGTAACGGAGGCACTGCAAAGCAGCGGAGCAGGTGAGGCAGAACAGTGCTGTGTGTGTGCATGTCTGAGAGTGTGTATGTGGAGCTACCGCTGTTTGTGCCTCTCGTGCCACTGCAACACAGTATCACACTGTGAACTACAAACTGGGACACTAACATTACTGTTGCGGAATCAATAGATAGTACAAAGACATAAACAGATGCCTCTTCCTCAATCCCCTGCATGTCCTACCCAGGTGCCCCCCACTTAACACCACCACCACCAAAACAAAATAGAGTATTTCAAGTTCTTTCTTTTTTTGTTGTTTGTTAGGCTTTTTGCCTTTATTAAGATATAGGACAGTGGGTAGAGTCAAAAGTCAGGGTGAGGGAATGGGGAATGACATGCGGGTAAGGAGCCATATGTTGGACTTGAACCCAGGCCGCCCACTTGAAGGAATAAACTCCGTACATGAGGTACAGCGTAACAGCTATGCCAAGAGCACGTCAGACACTGCCAATCTTCACTGCTGTGAAATAAATTCTTGAAAATTTTCTGGAACTGAATATCCTGAAATTGTCGGGAGTTCATGTGTGAAAGGGGGCATAAATTCAGGATGTGGAAGAGATTATTAAATTCCTCCCGTTCAGTGAAAAACCACTTGTTCCCTGTGACGGGCCTTTGCCTCCTGCTCCATTCACACATAATCCCTAACTTTGGAGCAACTCTTAAAAGGGCGGATCACATGCTGCTGCTATTGTGACAGTGGGGGGCCTCTTATCAACAGGACATGAGGACAGTCATCTACAGTGCAAGTGACCGCTCAGGCCTTTCCCTCCCACCTCTCCTCCCTCCCCCTCTAAGCCTGCACGCTCCACTCTCCATCCGGATATCATTATAGTCCCTAATCGCAGCCACATTTGTGTCGCCTGGCCACCGAGACAGAAACGGACGGAGCAGGCAGTTTCCACTCCCGTTATGGCTGTTCCCCACCCCGTTCTGACTGCGACTATCAGCCTGTGCAGTAAAGCAGAGCAGAAGCACTACTAGTGTTTATTGTGCGTCGTACATACCGGCTGTGCCAAAAGACCCCTGACTGTCTCCAAGAGGACACACACATAGAGAGAGAGAGAGGGAGAGGGAGAGAGAGAGAGATGGAAGACAGTCCCTGTACAGAAAGACATGTGCTGCTCATCTAAATCATCTCAGTGGTTAAAAATAGGTTTGAACATTACAAACCAGTATTTAATAAGTTTGACTCATCTTCTGTACACAGCTTCCAAACCTCTCATGCCCGCTGTATCTCTAGAAATTCTCGCAGATCTAATTGCTTTTTTTTTCAATATGTATTTGCATAACACTACAAAAGGGATTACACAATTGCAAATAAGATAAAATATGCACTGGCTCTCTTGGGAAATTACCATTCATAACATTATTTACAAAGGGTGCATTTTTTTAATCTAAATCCATCTGTTTTACAGAGTGTCATTGTTTTGCAGTGCAGGGCCATAATTCAATAAAATGCTTCAGTGTGGTTAGTTAATTATAAAGTACACATTAAAAACAATTTCTGTAAGTGTGACCTGACACATGAGAGCACCTTTTTCAGGTGAGTAGGAGAGGGAGGGGCGGGGGCATGGTGCTCACACCCTTGTGTGTGTGTGTGTGTGTTTTTTTCCCACCTCTGGGCGTTTTAAACCTCAAGAGAAATCATCAAGGAGCATTTATTCATGCTCCAGTGCCTGCACCTGCCACTTACTCTGGCCAAGATGGATGGATAGGGGAGATTCCCCCCCAAACACCATAAATCTTCATGAAACACATGACACACGCTGCTGAGCTTAACATCTCACTCTTCACTGATGTTTTCAAAATTAACAACCAGCAGAAAAAAAATTCCCATGCAGAGGTGATGATCAATTTATGTGATTGAACTACAGATATTTTACTACATTGTCTATAAAATAAGGTAATTATTTTGTGACTGTTCACAGAATCAAAATGAAAGTTTTTGATGATAGAACTTAGTTTGAGTAAAGTTTGATCAGGTTTTTAGACTTCATGAGAACAGTATTTTCCATAAATCGTCAAAATGGATCAAGGACCTCTAGGTTGTGTTATTTATTTGTTCTGTTTTTCAGACTGTTTTTCTACCACTGCGGCTATTTATTTTTAAAAGTATTCAAATAATGAATTGTCATTTACACCAAATCCATGTCAATGATCTCACTCACCACCACGATGAGTCCACTCTGGGAGTGAAGATGAGCAGCAGCAATATAAAAATGGAGAATATTTTCGAGGTGGGTTTGGAGTGATGTTGGCTTTTTGTCCCATGCCTGATCCCCATAGCCCTGCTGCTGTCCGATAAGCTCCGAGATTTCATCAGACAAAACATAGTTCTTCCTTTCATGTGTTGGCGAAAGCTGCGGAGTCAGGTGTGAAAGTCCTCGACGGGTGTCTGTCGTCCATCATTAAAGAACTGAGGGAACTTCACACGGAAACAGAAAAAGTGCTTTTAAACTCCATCAGTTAACTTCTGCTTGTTTAACTGTTCCATGCAACTCTTCACTAAGTCTTCAGTACACCCATAGTCTTCATCGGCACATTGTAGCCTCAATAACGAGCGTAATGAGTTCTCTGTCCCTCACACTTTTGTGTCAGCGTAAAATTCAAAAGTCCTCCAAAATATCAGTTGTGAAGCACAAAATCCGTCACTGGAAGAAAAGTAACCGAGAAAAGTCGTTTGAATTGAAGTTCAGTGGAGACTTCTATCCGAGGATGGGACAGGCAGTGTGCGCACCTTTCCTCCTGTAGCCGGAATGAAGATGCGCACAGAGACACGCAGCGCTGCGCCGCGGTGCGTCAGCTGTCTGTGCACCCCTCCCTTCCCCCCACCCCTTTGTCAGAATATTACAAATGTGGTATGTAGAGCAGCAGACAGCAGGACAGGAGATGTATATATTTAGTTTGTTGGAAAGTAGTCCCCGTCTGTAAAGTCTGCTGCGTGAAACTCAACGCATCCAACTTTTCATTACCACGATTTGACAGCCAATGAAATTCATTTTCTTTTCTCACTAACGATATAATGGGGAAGGGTCCCTTGTGCTTATTGTATAGAGTTGTAGCTATGTGCAGCATGTATGAGCTTTCTGGAATTCATTTAAAGCTCCCACTGAGTTTCTATCTGGTAATGATTCCGAATGATATTAATAACTGGGTGATTGGAATATTATGAAGCTGAAGCATTTCTGTGTAGCACTTTTATTTATGTCTTTTTCGTTGCATAACATTGAAATACAATAAGTTCAAATCCCCTGAGGACTGAACCAAAAGCTTCTTGTGGCAGACATTTTTTTAGAAAGTATGCTATTCATTAATTCTAGAGCAAAATGTGTGTCATTCCAATACAGAAAATTGGCAGGAAAGTCATTTCTGATGTCCATCATCAGTGTAGAGGAGAGAGTTTTGCTTGGGAAGCTTCAGCTATGAGAGGTCAAGCTTGCATGCTTTGACACATCATTAAACAGGAACTTGGTGTCTCCATAGAGATCAGTAATCCTTCCCAGGAGGTATTGATTAATATGGCTGGTGGTGCATTGTGACTGGGCTTTTTCTTTGCAGAATTGAACACTTGAAAACAGATTTGCCGTTGTCTAAAATATTAACTATGAGCTCAGGTTGAAGAAATCCATTCAAATAATGCTGATATTTCTGTCCAAAAATAACCTGCTCTATGTTCAAAGGGTTCATAGTTGCAGAAATAGTAGGACAAATTTGCCTCAAAGGGCTGTGCAAGATGGGAACCTGATCGTCTGTTAGGATCAGAAACAAGCCAAAAAATTGAAATAGTAAAAAAACAAAGGAGACATTCCTCTTCCAGAACGGACAGGCATGTGCAGTGTCATATGTAAGGAGAAAAAAACTCACAAAAAAGTCAAATTACACTATGAATATACAGAACGACAGCACATTGGTGCCACCTAGGTAGGACTTGCACTACATGACCTCTAGTTTGACGTTAAGATCTGAAAAGGGTACTGGTGGTCGCTGGTTTGAAGGGACAGTAGGAGCAGCCTCTTAGATTTGAATGGTCATGACTTTGACATGGCTTATATCTGTCCTGTGCTGTAATGCCTTGTTTTTCCATGTTTGGTATGGGGCCCAATATAGTACTTTTACCTTTAAATATGATTCATATCTTCAAAGAAAGTTGCCTTCATGCCATACATCTCAAGGTGGTGGAGTAAATGATACTTCCTGTCAGCTCCAAGCACTTAAAACCCTCCTGTAATGCCAGCGGAGCGCATGTTTGTAGTTCAGCTCATATCAACCGTAGTGATCCAGAAACAGGTTGGTCTCACTGAGCCACTGTGGAAACATGCAACCCTGTCCTCAAGGACATGTCTGGCTCATACCCTCGCGACTTCTTGGACACATACTTGGTGCTATGTGTTTCCAGCAGGTAAAGACAGACACTGACAAGCCGCTATGTGCAGAGTATGTGTGTATGAGGGTGTGAGGTCATTTTAATCAGTGCAAAGCCAGGGGCGTTAGTTAAAGACCTAACGTAAAGGTCAATAACAATGCAGCTGCCTGAAAATACCACTGCACAGAGAGCAATGTAGGCTAACAGTGTCTTAGTGAATGAAAACTGGAACATTAACTTTATATTTAATGAAAAAACACCATATTTACAACGTAGAGCTGGAATGCCGATATAATGTCGTACTGAAGTATTTCAGGTGGCCAATTTTTGGTAAACTGACAAATTGTTATAGGTGTCCCAGTGTGTGATTTTATTATATTGAGGCATGAAACAAACACTCTTATAAACACATTTATGTCATCTAGTCTTAAACAATTTTGCAGCAGTGGGTGTGGATCAGTAGTAGACACGGTCGCCTCTCAACCGGAAGGTAGGGGGTTCGATCCCCCATTAATGCAGCCACATGTTGACGTGTCCTTTGGAAGGACACTTAACCCCAAGTTGCTCCCGCTGCTTTGGCGGCATGTGAACTTGTTTGAATGTATTGGGCTAATCAGTCACGCCCTGCTAAGCGCTAAGGCTAGCTCTTTAACTCAGTAGAACGCCAAATGGAGCAGCAAGAAATTCAGCCAGTCTCACAGGCGACTGGAGAAGATCCTGAAGTATGAACTATTTCAAAAAGGCTTTGAATCATGAATCCAGAATCGTTTTGAATCGGAAATAGATTCTGAATCGAATAGAATCGTGAGACACCCAAAGATTCCCAGCCCTAGTTGTTTGGGATCGCCAACCCCTTGCTCCTCTCATCTTATTATTGTCAAATGGCTCCAACAAACCAACTGGGTGGCAGCCCATTCCTGAACTCAAGACTTTAAAAAGAATCCAAGTTCACAAACCTGAAGGGGATGTAGCTACATCCATTTCATATTACAGTCCATGAATAAGGCCTGTGTCTTTTCCCCTGTCGTTCTGTATCACATAGACCAAAACCCACACATAGCCAAGCTATTTGTCCTTTGGTTATGTCATATCTGGATTTGGAGTGACACTTGGATCCTCATTACATGTGACCCTGTCTTTCTTTACCACAGGACAAGCTATGGATATTACAGTGACAACTCTATAACAAACTGCTTTACAGGGAGCAGGTGATGGTGGCGATAACGCTCGTCATCCGGCCCTCCCTCTCCTCCAGTCTTTCTTTTTAGCTAACTCCAGCTGTGGTCTTTAAGAGGCTCTGTGTTGGGGGGACTGAGCTCCTATTCTAGGCCCATCTCATGGTCTGGGCTAATTTTGGACACAGAAGAAGAGAGGATGAGAGAGAAGAAAGAAAAAGAGCAGGAAAAGGATCAATTATTATGACATTATTGCTTATTGGAAGTGCAGCGAGTGTGTCATCAATGATGCAGACAGGAAACTGATGGCTAGTAAAGGCTGCAGTTTGTGCAACAGGTCTGAAATGACAGGGTTGTAAATTTGTGGTTTGACCCGTTACATGCTCCCGCCTTGACCTCAGTTTTGTCATCTCATTTACACAGCATGACACTGCAGCCATGAGACCATGTGTCTCATTGTCTGTCTGCTTTTGTGCACCACAGTCATTAAGTCCTGCACTCACCAAAACTCATGTCTACTCCAAGAAAAAAAGAGATTTGCCAACTTCTGAGTTTGGGCACTTAACAGAAATGTAATCTAGTACTCTGAGTTTTATTCTAATGGAAAAATAGTTGGCTAATTTATTATTCCTCTGTTCATGTTGAATCTTAACAAAAGGACAGCCAAGATCCATTTTGGGGCATGATCCATAGCTTGAATTAAAGTTTTAAAAAGGCATACTTTTTTATGCAAGACATGCAGGCCAAAACTCAGTAGTCAGAGTAAGATTATGAAGTCAATGTTTAAATATTAATGTGTACAAAGATATTTCAGGTCACATGCAGATGTGTAAGACATCCAGATTCATTCAAGTGAAACGGAATGACTTCTCAAACGAAGCCAAAGTTGACAAAAAAAACAGAATGTATGTACTATATAAACTGTCATTCATGCTTATTGTATTAAATAAATATGACTAAAGGCTTTCCCACAGCGCTCACACAAGGTTTTAGAGCATTCAGATATCTTCTGCTCAGTGTTGGATTGTCTCCAAGATAAGGACAACAGTAAAGTGAGCAGCAGTCATGCTGGCAGTGACGGCAGCAAGGACGTTGGCCCCTCACAGCTCATCAACCTGAGCCTGTGTTTATGGAGGCTGAGAAGGATGGGGCTCTGCTGGAGGAGCAGGCATGCCTGTGCTGGATTTGGGATGCGGCCCTGCTGTCCCACACAGGAATGTTAATTAGGTGAGCTGAGCAGAGGTGACCCGTCCCAATAACCAGCCAACCCTTCCTCAACCCCAGAGAGGGGGGTTTGTGTGACAGTGGACCCAGTCAGCGTGTGCTACGCATAAATCTGCTGGTCATTACTGTATGTTAGTCCACATTTTCACATCTGTTAGTATAACTATGTGTGTGTTTGGCAGAGACACTTTACTGTAACTTAACAGGAAGAAAAAGGTGTATGCAAAGTGTATTTTTATTTGTGAAATTGTAAACTCATAGTGCCGCACAGTTTCTCTCATAAGTTGTATTATTTAAATGACACCACGCGATCACCTACTGTTTACATTTAGTACAACTCAGGCTGCAAAATAACAAAGTGCTTGTCCAGTAAAGAGTCTCTAGACTTAATTTGCAACCAAACAGGATGTAAAGGTGAGATTGTTCTTGACAGCATCCACATAGTGTCAGGCACACAATAAACACTAAAACACCACACGTGAATAAAAATAAAGAGCGCATAAAAGTACGCTGCATCTCTCTACCAATGATAGAAGAAGTTACTTAAACAAGAAAATCCACTGTACACAATTGTATAGTTAAAAAAAAGTCTAATGTGGTATAAAGACACAGTACAGTACAGGGTTATAGATCTTTTTTGTATGTGAGGGAAACCTTTGTTTTTATTCATTATTCATGTATGTATACAATTCCTACATCTTCCTGTTTTCCATCATGCTGTCAGCTAGTTGGTGTATCTATTTACCAAACAGTGACCTCTAGAGGAAATCTTGTGGCAGTACAATACTGAAAAATACTTTCTTCTACATAGCGGAGATTGGAATATAAAAGATATTCAATATTATTGTGAAATAATTACCTGAAGGTTCTTTATTGACAGAACAAAGCTTGTTTATAACTTTTCTATGTAAAAGTATGTTTTGGTTTTTTTATTTGTAACTGTATTGATATAATGTTACACACTCGCTTTCTTGGCCAAAATCATCATCTACTTATCTAGTGAATTCAAAACTAATTACCGGTAGATGAGTTGATCAGTGAAATGAGAAAACAAACTGCGGACTACATTATTAATAAAATAATTCTGCACTTAATTAAACCTGAAGACCCTTGTTGGATGAATGATTCTGTTTGTATTTATATCCACACATCGTCCTACTAGCAACATATATTTCTGTCCTGGTTTAAATAAAGACATGAAAACATGACAATCTTTTGGATTCATTTATTAAATCTGTCTCTCCCCAGAATATACATTACTGGATCTGATTAAAAAATAGAGATCAACAACACAACAGTTGAGTTATATTATGAAGCCATGGTTGATATAAAATGCATTTTAGGTTTTTCCTATAGATGACAAAAGTTTAGCATTAGAATTACTGATTTTTAAAACAAAATATTGCACAATGGATCCTGCTTGAAATCGGAGCCTATCGGATTAACATCACCACTGTGCAACATTAAGATTATACATACTCTGTCTGGATTGGATATCTGTTGTGTAAAACTTTCATACTTTAAAAAAATAGAAAATTAAAATGAACTATACATTTGTATAAAAAAAACTACATTTGAGTGCACACAAACATTGGTCCAAGGACTGCTTGTTAAGCTGGTCTGAAGATGTATTTACAGAAAAAAGTTTACAATTCTTACTGTTGAATTAAATGGCAAGACAAATACTCAAAACAGAGTAAAGGGGGAAAGAACAATTCTTCAGCGGATGAAATGATTGGTGTTTGGAAATATGACACTATTAAATGGTTAAATATACTGAAACAGTATGGTATGCCTTGAATACAGTATTGGCACATTTATAACTATCCTTTGTATTTGCTCATAAGTACCAGCCCATTCACTATATAAAATACATGTAGCACCTTATCGCGTATTTGTTTTAAATCTAATAAATACAGTTATAACAGTGTTTAAAGGGCCCTTTGTAAAAAAAAAAAAAATGCATACTGATATAAAACCAGTCACATAACATCTCAGTCATTATAATGAGAGATTGATTAAACACCATGTAACAAGCAGAGCAGCAGCTGACTGATTTATTTATGAATAAGATGATCGTTTAATTAGAAGACACCACCATGTCCAGTTCTTTGACTCCCTCCTGGCTGGACGTTAGGCCACAGCTGCCTGAGAGGGGACTGTCTGAGAAATGGCTGTTTGACCTGGGCACTGCGGCGGGGGAGGGAGGGGCTTGTGCCAGTCCGGGCTTCTTAGGTGGGATGGGTGGAGGGATACCCCTGTCTGCCCGTGCGATGGTGGGAGATCTGATCCCCTGTGGGAGCACTCCTGCCGCTCTTCCAATGATAGGAGACAAGGGTGCTGCCAGGTTTCGGTAGTCCGTACCGAAGGGTGAGTTGTTGGGCGCTGCCAGTTTCGGTGCGACACTCTGCTGGGCTGTGGTGAAGCGGGACAGGACCTGAGTGACTGTGCTCCGCGCCATCTGCTTCACTGGGCTGGCCTCTGGGGAGGGGCTGCTAGACACAGCCGGGGTGTCCTTTGGAGAGAGGGGAGGCTGTGTGGCCTGTGGCTGGGATTCGGGGTCAATGGTGCCCTGGAACTTATGGCGGGCAGCGTGGAAGCGCTGGTTGATCCCGGCCTGGTATGGAGACTGGTAGCCTGCAGGGCTCGGGCTGCCTTGTGGGCATTTGGCAAGAACAGGAGAAGCACAAGGTGAAGACGGAGGGAGGGTGGAGAGTGATGTATGGGTCTGGTTTTCACTTTCATTCTGTAAACAGATCTTCTCTGAGGTGGTGTCTGGACTCTGGTTCTCGTTTGTCTCTATCAGACAGTGGTGACCGTTGGTGACTTTTTGATGCACAGGTTGTGGGTTCCCGTCTTCCTCAAAGTCCTCAACCTTAATAGTGTCTTGCTTCCTCAGAGGAACTTTTTTTGCCCACTCCTTTTTTTCTGCCTCCTCTGGAGCTGGAACTACGTCCGTTACATTTCTTATAATGTTCGAATCGTCAAACTTCCTTTTCAGCTCCTCTACCTGAGAGCAAAAGGAAGAAAAAAGATAAATGCCAGAGTGAAAAAATGGCTCCACAATGCAAACTCATTTTAAACCGTGTCCAGGTTGTGGCTGCATTATATTTGAAAGACCCTGTAATTTGCTTTAACAGTGTTTGTCATGTACAGATATACAATTATATATAATATTTTGCATTTGTTTGTTCTTGCTGTTGTTTATGTTCTTCTGTGTTTGGTTTAGTTTGCTTTGTTCTTGTTTTTGCTGTTTGTCAAAGCACTTTGTAAACCTGTGTTTTTAAAAGGTGCTATATAAATAAAGTTATTATTATTGTTATAATTATAAATAACCATTTCCATAATTTTGTTACCTTAGAGAACTGCAATGTTACAGGATCCTTTTAAATGGATGAGTGTGTTTCAATTATTTAAATTATATGCAATCTACCATTTCCACTGACATTCAATTGATGATATTTCTGCTAAAAGATAAACAAGACTCACAACAAGGCAGAGGTGGGGAAACTTTCAAGCTTTTCAACTTGCATTTACGATCTACCAACATATGTGAGTTCTGATTGCCCCCATGGACCATGACTTAAAAAAAAGCTGCTATCTTGAACTGCCTTTGACTCACACTACAATGGTTGTGCCCTCCCAGTGCAGCCAAAAAAAAACCATCACTTAGACACAGGGGAATCAAGCACAAAGACAAGCTGCTGCTAAAGGCTGGCCTCAAGCATCAAAGCGACATTATCCGTGACAGTATCGATGCGCTTCTTTACAGGCAGGTGTTAAACAAACTCTGCATTCCCAGCTGTAAATCAACTGACAATATATCATGCGGCCCTAGTTCAAGGCTTCACACCTGTTGCTGAAGCTGACAACAGTGAGCCTCTTCTTTCTTCAAACGTGAGCGAAGCTGCTCCCTCTCTGTGTCGAACTCAGCCAGCTGCTCCTCCACCCTCGCCTCCATCCTCAGGGCTCTCCTCCTCTCCTCCTCCAGCTCCATTCTCAGGGCCTGACAAGCCTCTTTCTCCTGCAGCAAAAAAAAGAAAAGCCAGAGTGTAAAGAATAACCACTGGGATACATTTGTAGCAACAAAAGGAAATGAATCGCCAGACTTGGATTGAAGAAGTCACTACCTTGTCATGTTTGCGGCTCAGCTCAGTCAGCCGGTGACCCTCCTCCAGAGCTCTGGCACTCGCCCACTTGCACTCTTTGGCCAAGGCGCAGGATAGCTGTTTGTGCTGAGCCCGTTCTTCTTCCAGCTGGTCAGTGATCCGCCGCTGTTCTTTCTCCAGCCGCCTAACCTGGCTCCGCTCAAAGTCCAGCTGCAAAGAAACGGTCCAGAAAAAAAAAGTGTAAGAGGAAGTAAACTTTTTTCTTTTTCTTCAGACTGTCAAAGCTGTTGACACCTTTTATTTCAGAGCTTCAAAACTCCTATTTGATTGATCCAAAAGTATTTGTGCAAACAAATAAAGTGCAATCAAAACCATTATTAACTTCAAGGGTACCTGTTGTTGTAAGCGCTCCCTCTCCTTCTCCAGGATGTAGGTGACATCATCTCCCTCTGCTGTGTCCTCAGCGTGCCTCCTCCTCTCCTCCTCCAGGTCTGCAATAACCTGAAGTTAACACAGCGGGGAGACACAGAGTCAGCAATAAAACCGCCTCACATGAGTTTGTTTTCTGCCTGATAACAGAGCCCATAATTGTTATTTTGAAGTGATATGATTACAACGTTGTAAGCAAAAGTGCCGATTGCAGTAAAGTTTACCAAAGACGTGTTTTGCTAATCTAAACTGATATCCACCGGCAGTGGAAAGTATAGTCCTCACTCTGTTGTTATACAACGCCTTTAATGATGGAGCACTCTGCAGTGGTAATGAGTGTAATTCAACACCACAACAACTCTTTGGATATTGGAATGTTTTTGTTTTCAAATATACTTCTGGTCCCTGATGGATTTCACGTCAAACTAATGTGATATTAATTAGGAATCAAAGGAACTTCAGGATCACACAGATTGGACTTGATGTCCTAATGTGTACATTTAGGAGATACTGGCCGGTCACACACTAATCTTCAACTCACACGAAACTATAGAAAAGCTTGAAATGTAATATCAGTGTGCAAGTATTTGTTTGTTTCTTTGATTGTGTTTGCTACCCTGAAGTACTTCTAGTGCCTCTTTGAAGTACTTTACCCTGAGGACAATGCTGTTTTCAATTTCTTACTCTGCTTTTTTAAGTAAAGGGTTTCAATGTATGATCATGAAATCAAACTAGTTTTGTGCATTTGTTATATATTCTAAATTTAAGAAACAAATTCTCATTGTACTTTACTGGCCGCCTCCTCTAGTAAAAACAAATCATACAGCATAACGTCTTTCTTATTTCAACCATTTCCTTTAAATCGGCCATTTTCTGCCTCCTATAATGAAAAAGCACAAACGCACACCCACCCTTCTGTGCCTGCTCTCTGCTGCAGCCAGCTGGGCCAGCATCTTCTCCTGCATCCTCCTGCAGTGGCTCACCACCAGTTTGAGTACTACTAGAGGGTTGGAGGTGGGGGATGAAGAGCCTGTGTCCTTGGTCTGACCCCCGACAGCCTCGGTGTCTCTCTGCAGAGCCAGGAAGGGGTCGCTCAGGTTGTACCTGCTGTATCGCTCCTGGATGTACAGCTCTTTATGCTGGGCCTGAGGAGGGACAGAGAGAGGTCAACAGATTGATTAACTACTTTGTGATTGTTTATATACAAACACATATTACATACATGAGAAAAACATCAACTATACAATGCAGTGCCATAGAAGCTGCTTTCACTCTACTTTTACCAATAACTAAGGAGTCTAAATTTGACAGGGAATGTCAAATTAAACATAAGTGTTGCATGCTTTGTTGAACTACAAGTCATATCCATCTTATGTTGTGGAGCAGAAGCATTTACCATTGTTTAGGACTCACTGCTTTTATTGGCAGTATTGATTTCCCAAATGCAAATTTAAGCATGCAAACAATCTGAACTTAAATGATGAAGAGGGCAAATATAACACTTGCTAACATAAAACATTTTGCAATCCCTATAGTAGTCAGCAGTTGGAATTCAGGCTCCTCTGCTCCGACATGCATTTCTTCCTAATTTGGACATTGACTCACATGGAACAAAGAGCTGCAGACAATAGGGGAAGACAGGGAGAGGAATAACAAAAATAGAATAAAGACGCCGAAGAACTACCAAGAGGAAGAAGCAACAGATGGTGTATGTCTGTCTATCTTTAGCAGGACAGCTGCTCTGGAATGAGCCTTGGCCGAGACATACCTGCTTTCTGTTTAACTCATGACAAAAGGAGGAACAAGAGCTGCCAGACATTTCAGGTTGAGCAGATGCCTTTTGGACATGCCATGAAAAAGGGATGAAGTGTATGTGTACGTGTGTGTGTGTGAGAGAGGAGAGAGGAGAGGAGCTAAGCAGAGCTGGCAGTATGTTTTCGTAAGGGTTTCAACAAAAGAGGATCAACAGATTAGAGAGAACAGTATCCTCTCCTGCAGGGTGAGGACAGGGTTCCTGATGACTGATACCCAGATTACTTAAGAAGTTTAAAGGGTAGTTAAGAGTTTAAATGTGCCTGCAGAGAAGTATTTAGCACATGCAACCTTTTGTAACAGAGCGTTGAACTGCTGACTATGTGTGTGGGTGTTACGCAGGTAAACCTTGGCTCCCTCCAGACTGCACTACATCAAACTGTGACATCTTTAACCAGGAATGCTTCTCTCTTCCAACACTGACTCTGATACCTCAGTTCAGGGAATCAGCCAATACAAAGTACTGATCTGATACTATAACTTCATCATATCTACTTTTAAAATCTTAAACCCTGTAGTGTTGACGTTTTCATAAGAATACCTTTATCCAAAGTTACACAAGGCCAAGGATTACTATGGTGTTAAAAACTCAGGTAACCCGAATGAATGCATTCTACTGATACAGGAAAGACGAAGAAACTGATGTAATATGGATTAGAATTTTTGCGATACTGATACTGGTATCTATATTTGCCCATGCTGATTTAAAGATCATTACATTTTTAAATAACGGAAAATGGCGGCCATTTTTTACATTGCCACCAACACGTATATGTTGCAATTTGCGACATGCATTTCTCTGCAGACAAACAATGTCAAAATGACATGAAGGAACATTTTATACAAACACAAGCTGCTGACAGGTTGCAATTATGCCAAGATCCACCGTTTCGCCATTGCACTTACGCATTGCATTGGCAACAGCATAAAATTGGTGTCCAAGTACAGTATGCGAGCATGAGAGGCAGGAGCGTCGTATACACAAAAGCTTAGTATGCACCCACACAGATCTGAGCCACCCTGACGTTACACACTGCCACCATATCCCCTCTGTTTCGCCTCTATAATAACCTCTGATAGTGGATCGGGGGCGTAACAACTTCCCCCCACCAATTCAGCCTCAGTCTGTTACATTTTGCATATTAAACAATTGGAAGCAGTATTGAGAAAGAAAAAAACCCTAAAAGCTTAAACCTGTTTTCAATAGCACTTTGACTCTATAAAACGTAACAGGCATTATCAGAGGAAATGTAGATATTCTTCTCGGTAAATAGAGTAAGACAGAATCAAGGAGTATCGATTGATGACTACACAGGCTTTGTGATTGTCTTCTCCACAACATTGGCTCATCAGACACAAAGACAGAAGGGCAGGGCTGTGAGACTCTGCTGCTGTTATTTGATCCAGTCCGCCGAGGATGCTGTGAAGGCAGATCAAACAGCATAGAGGGGTGAAACAGGAAAACAAGAGATGCCCAAGAGGATTCAAAAATGCCTCTCAAATGTGATTGCACATCACCTCAACAAGTCTGAGTGCTATGAAGAACTTCTTATTAATGTGGCATTCAGTCCATTTTTCATTGTGTTTACAATATGCAAGTTTCACATTAAAAAAAACAGCATTTTTCTGTCAACAATCATTTCTGGATGCATACTTCCGATTGCTTTAAATAGTTAAGCTAAACTATCGATGTTTTAAGAAAGTCTCATTATTTCTAGAATGTAGATTACTACATTTAAAGAGAAATCATCAAAGATAAATGTGTCGACATACTTGGCCTCCAGCCCTCCCGTCGTCCCGTCAATGACTGTCTGCTCTGATGTGTCAGTTTACAGTCAAAGATGAAATGAGCTTGAATCAGGTTTTCCATTCTTGTAATCTTTGCCTGAGGACATATACTCAGTTTTGCTTTCACCCCTGCAGCACTTGCACTAAGCTCAAAGAGAAAAAACACCTTCATTTGTAGGCTGTTGCTTATTAAGTTGGAACAAATTTTTTTTAAAAACCTAATAATTTACAACAAAGAGGGTACTTAAAATAGATTCATGTGTTAGTTTTTTAAAAGGGGAGTTCATATAGAGTTTCACAAGATCGCAAAAAATTTACATTTTTCAAATTCTTTGGACTCCTATCAAACAAAAGGTTCACTCATATACACAGACTGTCTCTTTTTCAGCTTGCCTTGCAGCCCTTGGCTCTTCCACAACACAAAGAGAGGCTGTGTCCTCCACATCCATCCTCCACTGCTGCACAGCGGGATGAGGAAGTTAAAAGAGGGATTACAGGAAACACATTTCTTACATGACTTAATACTAAGCACCCAAATCTACTTTTCATCACATCATACTGTACGTGCACAATACACATCAACATTCAGAGCATGTCTGCTACGCATCACAGTCTACCTCCATTATTCATGCTTTTGACTGTTGGCTTCACTCATTGGCACCCTGCGCGCTTCTGCTCGGGAAGTCGTCTTTGTGCCATGCATGTACTGGGTCAAATCCAGCTTATCTTTTGCTGACACATGCCTGGATTCTTTTAGTCATGCCATGTTGGCGACAAAATCTGTATAAAACTGTGGGAAGATGATATTTGAACTTCTTACCCCAGAGTCCTATACATTTCAGAGCCGCTTAGGCAGATTACTAAATACCCTGAAATACTCCTGCATGCAAGGAAAGGGGTATCAGAAGAAATGTATCCGACTCAATCACATGATAGAGGATAAATGCAATGAATGAAATGAGCAATGTGAACAGCACAATTATCTCTATTTTAGCATTAAATAAATCTGTCGAATGTCCATCAGGAAGCCCCAACAACCATATCATGTGAACCCAACAGTTAATTAAAAGGCTCATTTTCATACTTGACTCCCTTTTCAACTTAAAGTACTGACTGGTATTCCTTTCCAAAGGGACTACTGGATCACTGCAGGGCTTCCTGTGCCAAATCAGAGCATTGCCAGAGACTCACTTCCTTTTGAAAGCCACAGATTGAGCAGCTGCAGAAGTGAGTCACGAGTGGAAAAATGCAGCGGATAGTTAGAATGCCATCGATAGTTCTGGACAATTAAATATAGAAAAGCGTAAGAAAAAAACACATCATTAACCTCACATCCTGTGCTTATTTATAGCCTGTGTAAAGCCATTGATACAAACGTTTGATTTAAAAAGAGAGAGAGATAGAGAGAGAGATGAAAAATTATACAAGACAAAACTTGTTGTTTGCAATACTCATGATAAGATAAGAAGAGTCAGAAAAACCAAAGAAAAGAATGGTTATACTGTTGCCATGGTGATTTGTGGTTGAGCTAAACATTTCTTGCATGACACTTAGTGTAGTGGTGACACGTCAGTTCAGACCAACAAGAGGAGGACTGAAGCTACTTCTCTAATTACAGTTCACAGAGGTTCTGCTTTCAGGAGTTTGACTGAGGCTAGGAGAAATGATCCGATTAAAACCTGGCATAATAACACTGGACTCCTGTTGCTTTAAATCTTGATTCAATCTTGATTTTGAATATTGTTGAGAGGAAATGGTTTAGTTCAGTGGGTAAAGCAGGCCCTTCATGAACAGAGGCTGTAGTCCTTGTTGCACTGGTGCCCCACTCTCTTCCTACATTTCCTCTATCTACAGCTGTCCTGTTTGAATAAAGTCATTAGTCAATAGTCAAAGAATTATCTGTTATCTGAAGCATATATATTTGATTACTTACAGCACTGACTCATTTATTAGGTCTCTTCTTGCTCCAGTGAACTCACTGAGACACTCGTACGTATCCTTTCTTGGTTTTCAATTGTCCAAATTGATGCACAAATGTGATTATTGAAGTGGCCTGCCTGAGGAAATCAGGACTGAAATCTTTATTTCTTTTAAATCACTTTACAACTTGTTCTATTGCTTTGTACTGATGTTTTCTATTCTTTTTTGGTTTTCAACACACAGCCCTTTTTTATTGTAAAGCACTTTGTATCTTAGTTGTGAGAGATGCCACATACATCTTTTTTTAATTATCACACTTCTGTGTGCATACATATGTCTTACTGTTGTAACAAAAGTCTACAGTTGTTTCAGCAAACCTGTTTTGAGTTTATGCAGAGCTTTAAGAATGCTTACATGCTTACATTGGCTGCTAACATGCTGATGCAAGCAGTTTTAATGTTTACCACACATTCAGTGTAAACATGCTAACATCGGCTCATTAGCACTACACAGAGTGTAGGTGAGGCTTAACTACTTACAAGAAAGGTTGATTACAATTAAACCATTAGATTCATCCTCTAAGCACCATGCTGGTTTCTTAAAGTTCCAAGACAATCCATCCATTTGCCATTTCAACTAAATATTTTATCCAGGGCCGACAGACAAACACTGCGTACCACCACACAATTCAGTATGTGTTGATTTTACAGATAACAATCTTGTTTCATGTGAAGGCAATACCCCAGATTCCACATCGCCTATTCCTTAACAGAAGATTAGCAGAGAGGTATGAAGTCATGTTTTAGAGATCAGATTTCACTCACTCCCTGTCATTAATTTTATGTATGGTTAATTGAAGCTTTGAAAGAGTTAACACAGCGGCATTGATCCACTCACAGCCCTGAAAGGGTTAACAGTTTGTGGCATGAAAAGAGCACAGCCATATTCCCCTCAAGCTCCAGTTAAGGCTAATGTTTATTTGTTCACTCCTACTCTCGCTCACATTGACTCATTGGGCACTGAGCATGCTGTAAGTCTTCTTGCCTTAGATGGGCAGATCCCAGGAGAGCTGTAGGAATGCCGTCTAGACACAACACATGAACATTCAGCCATAGGCTCTAAGAGGCGGCTGCCCTCTAGGTCACTGGCTGCCTCTCCAGTTTGTTTTTTCAATGATGCATTTTACACCAGGAGAGTGAAAAGCATTCCTAGAGCATCGACACTGTAAAACTCACAGTTTAATAGTAACAGTAGAGTCTGCAGTGTGCATGAATATTTCAGAGAAGTACTGGAATCTTGTGCAGAAATGCTTCATTTTTAAGGCAAGGCAAAGTTTAAAAAAGTCTTAGGTTGATGGTCTATTAATGGTGGTTACAATGACTCAGTGTTGCCAAAATAGGTTTACAGCTGTTTTATCAAAAGCCAAACATCCTTCAGGCTATTGAAACAGTCACTGGCAGCTCGAGTATCAGGGCCTGTAGGACACAGCATAGCAAAGGACATCTTGTGGGAAAATAGCTTGAAAATCCTTTAATTGAAAGTCAGCATTAACCCCGCCAAAGTAAGACATCATACGGTAGCGGAACTAGGTCTAACTCTGTGTGTGAGATTGTGTCATCTACTTTGAGGCTATTTCTAATTGAGTTTATTTTTAAGTTCACTAGAACAGGTGTACTCATTTAAACTTTTTAAAAAGGACTACGGATTAAAGAAAAGTAGTTTAGTGTGAGCAAAGTGAACAGATCCTGAGAAATGATAGTTTGACAGACTCATGGCTTTGCCCACACAGAGACGGTTTTCACAGGAAATGACTCGGATCAAATCCAGACTTTCTCTTGCTGATTTTTATCTTGTGGTTTTGTTGCTGGATCCTTATGTACTTAAGGTCCAATAAACCACAACTGAATGTATGACAGATATGTAACATATGACAAAAACATTATACTGTATTCATAACAAACATAGTTTATCAGGCATCCATATTGCCCTTGCAGTTTTGCGCAGGTTCACCTCCTATAGGCCTGAAATGTTGCTGTTAAAAGTAGAAATATCGAAAAAGAGACAACTTTTCAAATCAGAAATTTGAAGTATCAAAATGTCTTTGAGACAATTTCTGCAGCTTAATCAAAATCTGCTCCCAGTATTTATGTTTACCACAAAAATAAACCGAAGTTGCTTATGTTTCTAATGATTGACAAAGACAGATAGCTCTACAATACCTACTACAGAAAGAGGCATGCAGTGTTGTGGCTAGCTGCTGCATACAGGCAGCAGTGGTTTGACAGGTTCCTTATCACAAGTTGATTAAATGGATCTACATCTTAAAACATAATGATTGGACAGTCACTTTGCAAGCCCAGATGGGTTCAGTTTTCCATTTAAAAAGAAACAGTATTTTCCGAAAGCCATTTTAATAAAGTTATACTGATGCTATCAGCTACATTAAATGTACCTTTAGAGCATCAATGACCACGTCCCGGGCCTCCAGCTCTCCCTCCAGGATGCTGAAGAGCATCAGCAACTCTGGCTTGGTCAAGCTGTCCATATTCAGCTTGGACTGTGAGAAAGAAAGATAAACAGGAAAACTGTGTTACCAAATTGAATGTAAAATGTTATTTCTTCACATTGATAAACTCTATTCTAAACTTTGATCAGTGTTTTCCCAGTGTGCAATTATATTTCATTACAACTTGAAACAAAGCTCTGCGTTTTCCAATTCCCAAAGACTAGACATCCAGACATACCTCTGATCTATCTGCTCTAACCCACAGATTTATGAGCTTTATGTGGATATGTAGTTATTACCTTTTGGAGGAGTTATAAAATGTAGTTACTTTTTGTTCTTCTCATGTCTGAAAAGATGCAAGACAGGTTTTTGGAGTGGCATAGTTTAGGTGCACAATTGAAATAGTCAAGATGGGCTGTAAAGTTTAAGATCCTTATCCAAGAAGACTACAACCTTTAAAAATAATAATTTCTATCTGAAATTGCAACAGTGAAACTAAGATATGGGGGTTACGTTTGCCTATCATCAATTATCATTAGTTTGCTTTGTATGATTTGGATATTTTAGCTCAATGAGAGATGGGTATTTATAAGAATTGTGTAAAAAATAAAACGGTTGTATTGTTTCTCCAGCTCCACAAAATGAATTAAATTGGTGTTCTTTGTCTGATGCAACACTATTTCACTGAGTTTCTTGACAAACGGGCCAGGAGATATAATTTTATCCTTCTGATAAAACTGACAGATGAACACCAAAAAAAAAACCTACTGACAACACCGTTTTCTAAGATAATAAAAGAGACTCATCTTTCAGCATGCAACTGTTCTGACATCTGTGTTCAAACCACACAGTCAGATAGACAGCTTTAAGCGATTAACTTGAATGTTGAAAATGATAATATCCAATGACTTTGTGTTGTATCCCACTGCATGCTCCACTCAGAATGGGGGCTGTGGTGACAGTTGGTTATTTTGTGTTGTGGATGTGATGTGGTCTCTTTGTAGTGTCTCTGCACTCTAATCTCACAGCTGTGTTGGTTCTGCTGACAAGCCCTGCGGTGTCCACACCTCAAACATCCAACCGCACTCAGGCCATGTAAATGTTATGAGGGCCCGCTCTTTGAAATAAGATCAAAGATGTTGATGGTGTAACACCAAGCATCCTTTTCACATGCTAGCCATCATGGTGGACGTGAAGGACACATCATGTACACTGAAGTGGATGACTTCTTAATCACAGAAGTGCACTTTTAGCTTAACTCAAAGAAGAAATATTCCGTCTGATATGTGACTGAAGCGTCTTAAAAATATTGCTGTTTACTGGACTTTGATCCACACCTGAACTATTAAACAGACCCGGGCTCTGTCCCAGGCAATCTGTGGTCAAACACAACGTTTCACAGCATGAAGCCTTTGGAGGGGGTTGGAAAAATCTCTGACAGCGCTGGTTGCATAATGAGAGACAGTAGCAACTGGCCTTCCAATATCAGAGCTAGTAGCTGAAAGATTTCCCATGAAACTTCAGAAGAATCAGCTATAGAGGAACCTGGTTATGCCTGGGCAATGACAGTGTGACTAATCTTGATAAATATGTTGCAAATATTTGTAGTATTTGATCATAAGGTGGGATGATTCCAGATGGTAAATCTGTATTTTTAAAAACTGAAAGATCTGTACACGTTCATTTTGTATCATTGTGGCTGTGTTTTAAGAATCCCAGCATGAGGAACAACAAAGTAAAAAAAAAAAAAAGATGGTATTGAATGGTAGAGATGAGCCTAGCAGTTAGGTCGCACACTCCACAAACAGAGGCTGTAGTCTTCGAAGTGAGTGGAGGGGGGTTTTGTCCCCCCCCCCCCATGTCATTCCCCACTCTCTCCTCATGATTTGCAATTTCATCCTCTGTCTTGTCCTCTGATATAAAAGGCGTAAAAGCAAAAGAATGTGTTTTAAAAAACCAAGGGGAACAGGTTCAGAGTTCTGTATGAAATAAAATTGTATCCGCTACCTTTTTACTTTGGCCAAAATCTGGCATCTTTGCAGCCTAAACTGAGTCTAACTGCAGCTGTTTCACAAGATTTCTAACATGTTGTTTACATGTCAGATAAAGGTCTTACCTAAAGTTATTGGTGTCCCATAAAAATGTTCCAATAACAGAATTAAAATTGCTTATAATTCTGGCTAAAATCAGGATTGGTATTTGCGACTATGCTTTACACAGGACATTTACAGTTGGGCCCCTGGAAAAAAAAAAAAAAAATCACTTGTGTGCATGTGCCTGACTTTTGCAAATCAAAGGTTACCATCTAGACCCGACCCTAAAGAGGAATGAGCAGTGACCTAAGTGAACTGCACCTACAGCATAATCCCTACAGCAGCGCCATGCCACAAAGAAGGCACACAGACTGCGAACTTAAACACAGTTGTGCACTCATGGTCTGCGGCTTAACCACAGGGCTAAAATGCTAATTAGACTACAGCATACACACCTCCCTCGGTTTGGGTTTTACAGGCTTGCTTGCTAATTTCATAGGCGGCTGTAATCACTGTGAGAAGAGTGAATGTTTTGTTATGAGAAATGTCTGGCCCAGCAGGGGTTTACATGTGTCATCACACTAGTTTGAATCCTCATCATCTTGATATTATTTCTTCTAATCCCCCTAGTAAGAGTCGGTAATCATGAGGGTATACAAACACCATGGCATAAGCATGGGAAATACAAATATTCCCACACGTTGTCATTGCTCCACTTCCGATGACGAAAGCCTTGTGTCCATAATCCTTTTATCCCTTGTTTGTTTTAATCCTGGGCAGCCATGTGCCTGCTCTGCAACACTGTAAACTCATTAAAAACACAGCAGCCTTGACTGCAAACGCAACATTGTGTCAGGCAAAAGAGGCCCAAGTTTGTGAGCGTGACTCTTTTATGTGTACAGGGTGAGTGGGAAATGATCATCCGTCACCCAGGTCATATCATATCAGCAAAATCATAAGGACTGTTTATTAGACTAAACTGCACATAAAGAAGATAGAAAACCAACATTTCAGGGTTTTTTTTTTTGGTTTTATTACATCTTCCCTCACAAACATCCTTAGACTGCTATTGCAGGTAAGGGAGGGGAAACCATTTAAAATGTGCATATAAACAAGGTGTCACGGGCTGAGAAAGCTCTTTGGCCAACAAACTTTAACATGAAAAAAGGGTCAAGTGAGGGAGAGAACAGACGCAGATGTCTCCTTGTTGTAGTGATCAGGATGTCTGACCAGAAGCAGCATGTCTAGATACTAAATTGGATTTGGTTGCCAACCTAATTTTTGTCACTTAGGTCACTTACTCACTCAGTCATGTTGCTGCCCCTACTGGCTTTAATAGTCTATTTTTCAAACAAAATTGAAAATGTAGGCTACATGAAAAAACTAAAGTGTGAGGACTTTCAATAAGGCGTCACTTAACATCTGGAGCCTTTGTAGAAACATTAAATCAGCCGTATTTAAGAAGATCAAAAGGACCGCATTGGAGAGAAAAGATGTCACTGTCTCTTTTCTTCTTCTTGTTATTATATGTTTAGACGTAGTTTTGTACTAGAGAAACACATTGTCGTGCATTTGAATCCTGACATGATGCAGATTTAACGGATTTGGTTGGAGACTTTAACACTTTTTTCAGGCTACTTGGCTTTTCTTCTGAAGAAAAGTGTAAACACGGTTAAAAAAAAAAAAAACGCACATTAAAGTCCGTCGCTTCACGACGCCGACATAAAAACGTTTCCTGTTGGTGTTCTTACCTTCATGTGTCCCTCCGAGGTCTTTGAAAACTCCAGCATGAACTTTTCTTCTGTCAGCAGATTTGTTTCACTTGATTTGCGTCCTGTGTTCCCAACGCAGCGGAACACTGAACGGCCAAGTAGCGGTTCTTAACGACAGCTAACCCAGCCAATAGGTAGGCTGAGCTCAAAGCGCCGACCAATGAGAAAAGAGTTCATGGAAAGAGAGGGGGCGGGATCAGTGATTTCCCACTTCTTGGATTTTGGTTGGATTTCTTTGTTTAGTGTTTCTTGAGTGTCTGCCTCTTCGTCGTGAGTTTCTCACAGTCACGTACGAAGTTTCAGCAAACTATGGCTTTTAAAAGTAGCCTACATTGTCTGACGAAATGTTGAACGATAGGCCTATGTGCTTGTATGATAAAATAACATGTTTGTTACACTTGTATACGATACCGTAGTAGGCTATAGCCTCTTTGTTTTGTTTTTTTATCCCACGAGCCTATATTCCTTAAGAGGTTTTTTTGTTTTGTTTTTAGACCTATCGCAGGGATGTATACAGTCTAATAACATCTCCTATACCCAGGTGCTGTAGCCTATACTTATACTTTTATGTTCTGCCCTTTTACGAACACTCCACTTTATTTCAATTGCAAATAACCTATTTATAGGCCTATTTGTCTGACAGTAATAGTTAGCCTAGTTACATGTTAGTTACCAACATAAAAAAAAGATCTTCCTCTTCTTAGAGCCAATCAGTAGTGCATTATTGGTTCTTAAATTGTATTTGAAATCTGTATCTCTCTCTATATATATCTGTATCTCTATCTGTAGCCTATGTAAAATAGAATATATATAGCCTAAATATATAAATTAACAGGTCATCAAAATAAAAAAAATACAATAGTGGCCTTTTTTCTTTTCTCTGAAATGAGCAATTCTGTAAAATAACTATGTTAGCTTTCGTACCTTTATATTGATTGTTTCTAATCTTCTCTAGGTCACTGGCCTCTTCTTTGGATGATTAAATGCTGGACTTTTGTTTGTAACAGAGAATTTCTAAATTGAGGTATTAGTTAAAGACTTTTAGCCCACAAGATGTCGTGATCAAATAAACTCTCACACCTTCACTAAAGTAATAGCCTACCTGATTCTAACTATGAGGGTTTTTTTTTTTACCTAGTCATGTTGTTGGGTCTAGAACAATGCTCCACATGTGTTCATTTGATGGACATGTTATTGGCCTTCTAATCTCATGAAGTATAAAGTATCTGAAAAAACACAACTATAAGTAAGGATTAAAAATTATACTTGAGTATAACGTATAAAGCATCTAAATTAAGGCACTTATAGTTTCTTTCAAGCACAAGTTAAACATTTGATTTGATTTGCACACACCACATTACTCCAAATATTCAGAAACAAAAAAATAAACAAAAAAATCAGATAAAATGAAATAAACTGTAGATATCATGTTACACAAACAACATGTGTCCAGAAGGTCTTGGTCATTTTTATTAGGCAATGTAAAATGCACGTGTGGGCATGCAGTAAAATGTGTATGTCCAGAAAAAATGAAACCAAAACAATACAAAATAAATAACATGTCACTATATAAACCATCTGTTGACCGTCTTTGAATAATCCACTCATTTGTTTATTATTTTAACTAAAGCATGCCTCACACTGATTCCTGGATTTGTGGGATTACAGTATTATTGACTGCCATCTGGTGGCACAGTCACTGTACGATCCTGAGAGCCTGGTCTGCAGAGCTGTTAGAGACATGCATGCTTTATAAATGTCAGTGAGTTCACCTGGGAAATCAAATTCTTTGGAGTGTAAACTCACTCATATCAGCCATCTTCAAACTCTGAAAGCACTGAAAGCTTCACAGGAGGAACTGTTGGAGGTATTAGAATGACATGCTGTGATTTTCTTTGATTTCAGACTTCCAACAACTCCTGCATCTGATTAGAGACACTCTATAATAAATCATGAATTTCACTATGGGGGTTTGAGTCTCTAGCAGGATACAGCTGTGATGTTGTTTTTGCTGTCAGCTGGATAAAAAAATAACTCCAGATGCTGTGTGGGAAGAATCAGATGAGGTATTTATTTGTGCTTTAGACCTTAAAATATAGGGTTGTCTAAACTGCAAGCTGTAGCCCTTATTGTAGTACATAATAGCTGCCAGTAGAGGGCAATGCTCACACAACTAAAGGCAAAGTTACGGTATCAACCAAGGAGCAAAGAATATAAGAAATACAAGAGAATACAAGCTTTTACCAATAATAACTATGGAGTAGCATAATGAACAATGCAGCATTTTTTTTTATTTTAGCGGTTGTAGTTCTACTAAAGCACACAAGATAAGTAACAGCAGAATGAATTAAATCTTAATACAGCAAAACAGCAAAACCAAGTGTGCTAAGTGAAGCAGTTAGGTTTGAAGTTATAAAACAGTCCGTCATGTGTCAGCTCTAAATTGGCACAGTACGCTCACATGGGCCCCCTATCAATGACTATGCAACATCTTTGAGCCATGTAGTAATTGTGTCCCTTTCTCTCTCTCTCTCTCTCTCTCTCTCTCCCTCTCTCTCTCTGCTATCTTAGGGTGTACAGAGAGCTGAGGCAGAGGATGGTGGCTCTTGATTGGCCGCTGGTGCAGGGAGCCTCCTCAGCCTTCTGAGCTCTAATAGAGCAACTCTATTTCAGGCTCTTCAATTAAGATGCTCTGTTCAGCCTGCTGACTGGCTGCTGTGGAAAATCTGTAAATCCTTGGAGTCTTTTGTCCCCTGTCCTTGTCTCCCTTTTTTTCCCCAAATAATTTACAGTGAAGATGTTTTCATTGAATAAATCCAAATACAAACAGTAGATTATTGGTCTACGAAGTCGTACGATCTAGAAGGATATTTTCAGAGTTGGACTGTAAAACGTGGGGTTAGTGTTGTTGTGGAATCATAGAAGAAAAAACTTGATTTGGTTTGATAAATTAGTTTTATAACATTAAAGGTAGTTTTTAAGTACGTAGATTATTACCTCAATCTTAATACTTCTTATCTAACTCAGAAGGAGACATATTCCCATTTATTTTTCAAACTACAGTTATTGTTATTTTTTTACTAAAAAAGATTATAATTAGATACAAATAATCTCATGTGAACATGAATTAAACTGCTCCATTAATAAAATATTGAAATAATGAGCTCTAACTTAAACTAAAAAGGGAAAAAGCTAGAAGACAGCTTTATTCATGTAGCACTATCAGTATAATAAGGTTAGCACACTCAAGAGGACACTCAAAGAGCTTTACAAATAACATGAAAAGCAAGGACATGTATACATTCATTTATAGCTTATGATACGCATCGGGTGTTTTTACTTCCTACATTATAAATACTTCTCCCTTTGATACTTTGAGTACATTTAGCTTTTAAGACTAAGGTGATGTGTTTGTGTCTTTGTCTGTGTGTGTAGGCTCATTTGTTTAGTCTCAATCATTCCTGGTAATTGGCACCGAGGTGCATTGTACTTGTTCCCTTGTATAGCAGGACCCAGCCATAGATGGCTAAAAAGATTCTGATTTATATTTTCTTTTGATTGTCAAAGATCGATGGGTAGGTAGGTAGGTAAATAGGTGGATGGCTGGATGGATGGATAGGTAGGTAGGCAGGCAGGTAGATAGATAGACACTGTGAGAGGAAACAACTTTGTTTACAGGAAATTACTTTGTTAAAGCAGCAATAGTCACAGTTAAGACACCACTTCTAACAATGAACATAAAAAAGTGTAATATGTCACTGAAGTTTGGTACATTTTTGCATAATCATGTCATTAAGAGCCCTTAGCCTCTTTGTTGTCTCTATCTGCTCTTTTAATGAATCATTTTCGAAAGTCAGTTAAGTTTTTTAAAGTTCATTTTTCCAAAGAGACTGTGGCTTCTAGTGAGATTTCAAACATAACATTGACATTTACCTCAGCATATAAAAAGTACCCTTTGACTTTCAAAGTAGCTGCTTGTGATAAAAATAAAAAAAAGATAAATTCCACTAAAGGTTATGGTATGCTCAACCTTGATAAAGACAGCCAACAGCTCCAGTTTCCATCAAAAGAAAATATTTTAAAACTTACCTGTGGAAAATCATTTAAGACCCAACAGCTGAGGCCTAAATCAAACCTGAATGAGAACGATACACAACTTCAATCTCGCGTACTACTGCCACACCATTCCCTGCTAAAGTGAAAGTATTCTGGCATTCACAATGAATATTTCATCTCTGTTTCACACCTGGAGCTCTGTCGTAGAAGCCAGACATAATGTGGAGATGACACACAGAGGTGGCACCATCAGAGGCGGGATGAAGGGAGAGAGGGAGCAGTAAATATAGCATCACAGTCTTGGCAGGAGTCGACGACAATCTAGGACCTAATCTGAGGCAGTTATCAGCATCTGTTGCCTGGCACCCAGTTCTGTGGGGGTTTTTAGTCGTTCATCTATTGCTCCATATCTGTCACTTTTGCATCTGATTCCCAGCACAGATGATGCGTTCAAGAGAGTGGGAGGATGTAACCTCTCGGTACCCCTCAGTGAGTCAGTCTGTCAGCGATGCTCACGTCTACGTGCTCAGCTCACCGGATTGCATGTGCAGCTCTGATAGAGGTCAGGGTTGGGAAATTGATTTGTTTTGCCTATGGCCGTGTTAAATGTAAATTGCCCGAGTGCCTGACCTTGAAGCGGTCCTGATTAGTCATTAGCATATCTCCGGAGTGCTAATGTGTCTTCGAGCAGCAGACTGTGACACTGTGTTACTGATGTATTTGTTTCTAATCGTTTGGCAGCAGCTGGGTGTGGAATTCTAACGGCTGCTTTGTTATTCATGAATTCACTTTATAGAAGTACAAGTTGTTCACTTACAACGTTTTGATGAAAAGCAAGGATCGACCCTAAAAAACGGGAAAACATTTATTATACAGCTACAGTCGTCATCAGTTATATTGATTATAAAGATTTTATAGAGGATGCGAAACATACACAAGAGCTCATAGAAACTGATGATAACTCAAAATGTAATAAAATATAGAAGAAATAGCTCTATCTTGACTAGGAATATGCATATCTCTAAAAAGAGCACATGAGGTAACCCTCCTTGCCAGACGCCTAATATCATTTAAGTGGAGATCCTCGACACCCCCCTCACATGCGTTATGGATAAAAGAATGCCTTCATATGGCCAAACTAGAAAGAATAAGATACTGTGAATGGCTCCCAAAGTAGATTTTGCAAGGTGTGGGACCGATTTCTTATGTATGTACAAGAGCTGGACCGCTGCGAAATCCCTGAATAGCTGGTTAATATTTTCATTACATTTAGACATGATGGGTGGTAGATTGACTGACAATGACTGTATGCTACACATTACTGTTATTATTGTAAGCATTCAGATGTGTGTGAGTATTTTTGTGCTTTATAAATAAACTTCTATTCTATTTGTGTGTGTGATTTTATGTGTCTGCATATGTCCATGTTTTATTTTGGTATAGTTACTGTCTCGTATATCTTGTTTGATTACTACTTGTATCTTTTATCTGTTTCGTTGTTGTATTGATAATTTTGATGTATGGGTTAGACTGCCCTATTTTTATTTGTTCAACTTTGAAAATGCTAATAATAAAGTATGGGGGGAAAAAAGAGCACATGAGGCAATTCAAACTGCTTAACTTTTAGGATGATGTATTGCTTCCTTGTTATGTTTTATCAGCTTCACTTAGCAATGTTGTTTTCTCTCTGGAGGTAATATGTGATACGTTAGTAACGTGTGTTGTTGTGTTTGTGAACTTTAAACGCTGTGATGCTTTTACACAAATGAAATTGGTGACAGATAAGTGAAATATAGAAATATTCGTCTCTATCTGGATCAGGGATGGGCAACTTTGGTGACAGCAAGGGCCACGTTCATTTAATTCTCACTGCCAGAGGGCCAAATTAAACGATTACAGTCAATTATGTCTCAAATTAACTCAACATATACCAGCGATCAAATATTATTATGGACATATTTCTGGTTTTCATGATTTCATGGCAGATTTCATCATGTTTTCTTCATGTTTCCAATTAATTGATGTGTAAAAAATTAACCTGAGGGCCACTTTGAGGGTTGATGGGGGCTGCATGTGGCCCCTGGGCCGCCAGTTGCCCACCCCTGATCTGGATGGACAAAAGCAGGAAAACTGCAGTGTAGGCAAGGTAGAGGCAATGAAAAGAAAAACATGACAATGACTCAGGAATCAGTGATAATACATAATAGTAGACTCATAGGTTTTTTTTTTGATACTTTGACCACTTTGCGGTTTGAATACATTTGGCTAACTAAACTCACTTTTTTCCATTTCACTCACCTCCAGATAAGCGTGGCGTGGCGTCTGGAAGGATTCACCAAAGAAGATATAACCAATCCAATTTATGGTCGAAATTACAAGAAGTCTCTGAGCTCGGGCATACTTCAGCCCATTTATGGTCCAAGCTGACAAACATGGAGCCCACTACAAATCACTAGCTTACAAAGAGAACAGAGTTATGGAGGTTTTTGGCGTGTTCAAAGTGATTTATCAGCAACCTGGGCGACATTTGGACCAACTTTCTGGTCTTTTATACCAAACTTAGACCCACCAATCACATCCATTTGGACGACTTCTGCAGTATTTGTTCTCAAGACTTGTGAGCTATTAGACAGGAGTGTGTTGATTCACAAGGTGCCTCAGAGAGTTTTATGACCCGGCCTGTCTGAGATGAATACACTTCAGCTCATTTACTGAAGCAGAGTTCTTTACAAGGAGAAAAGGAGTGAGTTAAACTGATACGAAGGACTGTAGGGCCAACAAAGTGTAATTTAATCATGCTGGTGCAGCTGGAATGGTTGGCATCTTAAACTGAAATACATCTATACTTAAGTGGCTTTTCAACCTCGACTAATGAGTCATTCATAATGAGCACAAAGTTTAGAGAAAAAAATAGCTTTACTGCATGAAAACATCTGAGTTTGAACAAGTTTGCTTAAACTTTCTTGGTTTCCTGGTTTCACTGGTTTCCTCTATGCAGCCTGTAACCTTAATAAAACCATATCAAATTATCAAGCGCACAAACGCAAACGTCAGTGACAGTGTGGGGGTATCAAGTCTCTTCTCTTCCAAAATGACTGCCTAAAACCCTCATTTGAATGAATAACGCTACAATACAGCACATGCATATCTCTGATGGAGGAGGCATTCTGTTTATCCCGGCGACAGTCCGGGCTAAAAGCACCAGATATCAAAAATTATGAATGGTAATTTAATCACATAATGGCTCCTACACTCTCCAAAAAGTCTAATTCCTTGTGTCTGCTCCTCTGTAACAAGTGTGCTGCGTGAATGATAATGATGGGTATTAAGGACAATTGTTTTATTCCATTTTAGACGACTGTTCAGGACTGAAAATGAGCTTCAACAGATTTGATGTAATTACTCAAAGGATATGAAAGCTATATTACAGTATCTGTTTCGTATTAAATATCTAGGCTATCGCAGCTCAAAGAAAGACCCTTTGTCACGTCTTTATGCCTTGTAATACACGTCGTAAAAATAATATAATGATAATGCGGTTAATTTATTAAAAGCTTTGTTACATTGGGATGGACAAAACCTAAAATCCCAACATTAAAATACAACCCGAAAAAATACAGATTAAAAGTCTTTGTAGAGAGACGTTTCACACAGTTGGTGAGATAAAGATTTTTTATTTAGAATGGTATTAAGTACTTAAAAACTGAAAGGAGATTACAACCAGAGGTGACCTGAGAAAAACAACTCGGCTGCTGTTTCATGAGAAGTTTCAATATTTGTTGTTGACTTAATGATTTATAAGAATTCAGTCCATCTGTGACACTCGTCATTCAGCAGCTGTCTGCACAAAATCACACAAAATGAACTTTTATTTCAACTCTTATCACCATGCAAGAAATATGAATATATATTTAAAACAATGCTGAAATCATTTTTCCTTTCTCCTTTTTATTTTCCACATGGCAACTAGAAAATGAGTGCTGTTATAAAAAAAATATTACAATTAGTGACCAGAGATGGTCAGGTTACTGAACATGTTTAACTAGTCACAGTTACTAGTTACTACTGTCAGAAAGTGACTGAGTTACCAACTGAGTTACTGCATCAAAAAACTAGTTACTTGGGAAAGTAACTTTTGTGTTATTTATTTTTGCTTCCCTCATATTAATGTACAGATTATTTAGTGTCGCTGTGGCAGTGTGAGAGGAAACAACTTGCACATTTCTTATAACCTTGTAGCCGTTTTCATTATGTACTGTAGGTATTTTGCTGATTAGTTCTCTGAAGGCAACAGACTCAACATTTGATAAGAAGCATTTTTTCAACAACATACCTTGCTATCAGTTTATTTAGTTCAGGCCTACAGATGATGGAGCAGGCGGTGTTTTAAATGAAGCCTTGTCTGTTTGTATGGAGAGTCTCCTCCTCCAGAGCTGCACCTCAGTCTCCGGTGTTTGCAGCGCGGGGCTCTCCGACGACTAGTTTAATAGATTTGTGTTGTTTGGTTTGGTGCTTCGCGCCAGTAAAATTAGTTTAACCTTTAACCACACCTGCCAAATGAATGTCAATAAACCTTCATTCAATATGTTTGCTATTGTAAATTTAAATTTCTGTAAACGTTACGAGGTTGGAAAGTAATTAGAAAACGTTAGTTAAAGCAAATAGTAGTGGAGTTTCAGTAACATTGAATTAAAGTAATGTGTTACGCTCAACACTGTAGGTGTCACATTGATATGCTTCTGTGTTGTAACTATGAATCTATCCATCTATTTTTTGTAACTTTGGTATATTATATGTCTTCCCCAGTTATTATGTGTTTATAATGGGACCATTATTAACCATGTAAGACCATGTGTTAAAAGGCTAGCACTTGATTGAACCTGCTGTGTGCAAGTTTAAATATAAGCTAGTTTGAACTTTTTTTTTCTAGTTTAGTACTCTTTACTTACATTTAAGGTGTTGCACTAGCTGAGGTACTTCCAACATACGCAGAAGTCATAACTTAAATCTAACACCTGGCTTGGAGTGTATAGAGTCCTCTGTGAAATCCTGTTCTTATGATGTTTCTTTTTGAACGTTGGGATAACTTGATGATGAGGTTTTACCAGCTGTTTGGTGCTGTCAGTGTGTTCTCGGAGATACATTATATCCCTCAGACATGAATGATGACTTTGTTTTTACTTTTTTAGCTGCTTTGTTAAGACTGCTGGCTGAATGAAATGTTTCATGTTTTGATTTGAACATGTACAGCTTGTCTTCATAGATCTTTATGGATCAACTATAGTTTACATGAATGCTTCTACTTAATTAAACTTTGTGGTCAGGTCGTAGGTTGTCACTGAACATAAATTGTGATGTTCTGAATAATAGCTTATTCCTGATTGGCACTTATTGTAGCGCAATGTAGACATATGAAATACAGCACAGTTAATCCTTTACAGAACACTTTGTAATCAGCTTTTCTGTTAATTGGTTGCTTTTTAATGAGCATGTGTTTTTTGTGTATATTTTTTACCCCTGTGGACATAAATTATATTCAGTACTCCCTCTAACTCTCCCTCCCACAGATTTTGGCTGTAACTAATCAACAGTCAAAGGACAGACTGCTTTTTGAACTGGTGGAGGTATCCCACAGGACAAAAAGTGGCAGGGTGTTATTCAGTCAGTGCCACTCTGGAAGCCTCTCACTTTTATCACTTTTTATGTTGAAATGGTGGCACTATCGATTCATGGACACACATTGGGGGGGATTTCAAAGCATCTCCCTACCCCTCTCTATATCAAAGACCTGTCTGAGGGGATTTGCGGGTGTATTCATGGTAAGAAAACCATAATCTGAGCAATCACTCTGACTTGTCAATGAACAATGTTAGAGCCTTTTTTTCCCCCAGAAAAAGAGCAGCAGGTGACAAACACCATCCCAAGTAGAACATTGTCAACATATCCAGATGAACAAAGTTTGTTTCTCTTCGATCAATTTCATGTTAAGATGTTTTGAACTCATGAGGGTGTGTGCCAAACACAATCAAGCTGATCTGCAGCTGGGGTAAACACATTTTCGACATTGCAGGTGAGTAATTTTCTCTCTGATGTGTAATCGAGGCTGTGACTGCTCATATAGTGCAGTGTTTACCTCCAGCTTTGTCATTATCGCTCGGCAGACAGATTGATTCCAAGGCCCAATCAGGCCAAGTTGAATTAGATTGTTTGTGCGTCTCTCTGGCTTTGGGTATTTGTGTGCAAGCCCTTTTCAGTCCTTGAAATAGGCCCCAATTTCTCACTATGGCAAAGATCTTTAGAGTAAGCACCATATCATGTTATTTTCATCAGTGGAAGAGAACATTGGAAACTCTGGGATGACGGACAAATTGCAGAGTGAGCATTTGCTTCTTAGAGAAACTTAGAGAAAAATGAGAGAGTGTTCTTTTAGCAAATCTGAGTTTGTTAAAATAATTAAAGTGCCATAGCAGACAAAGAATACATCTGGTAGGGGGGCTTAAAATAAAAAGATAAGGCATTTAGGTAAACTTACTGTGAGGGACTCTGTTGTTAGTGCTCTGTGTTGTTGTTAATCTCAAAGCTAAAGTTAGCTACAGTTTGAGTCTGTTAATCAAAACAAGGCTTTACTTTTCTTGATTGTTATTGACAAAACGCTCACTGTTAAACTGAAACAAGACACACATTCCATACTGAATTAGAAAATTTCACCAATTATGAGGCACAGTGTAAAACCAGAATTATTATTCTATTCTATGAAAATACTGAGTCATAGCCTACTGCTGGACACTGGAGCTACTCACAGCTCTTCTGGATATATAAATGGTATTGACATGTGCCCTTGAGCGGACAAAATCTCGCAGCTGTACTTTCCTCTAATATTACAGAAGTCATGAAGAGATTACTTGCTGACAAATAGTGCCCAGGGCAACAGTCTGAAAAACAAAAAAGGAAAAAAATATGCAGCAGAAGCAAGTACAAGCTGTACCTCACCACACTCTATTGGCTTTGTATGCAGGGGTGGCTGAGGCTCAGTGGTGGAGTTGGTCGTCTCAAAACATGTCAACCTGCATTGCAACTTTTAAAAAGGTGCAAGAAATCAAGCACTTAGCTTGCAACAATCATTTATTATAAATAAATGTTGATACATTACTGTAGGTCTTCTTGCTGTGGTTTTATAGATCCTTATAGAGGCAGCAGTATTAATTCTGGTTTATTAATGATCAGTTATAAACTCCTCACGGTACGTTCCTGGTATTTCCCTCATCACACACACACACACACACACACACACACTGCCTGAGAGGAAATTGAACACGGCCAAAAATGTCTGCATCCCGCTGGCCAAAATTTTAAGTACTCAGTCATACTTCACTCTAATCTAATTGAGTTGGAAATTAAAGCCCCAGAATAAGATTAGTGACAGAGCTTATAAATGAGGTTTAATAATAGCCAAAGAGAATTGGATGGAATGATATCATCAAGTCAGTGTAAGGATTACCGAGTCCTACGGAAACTGAAATACCTGTCGAAAAAGTATTCTAAAATTGTGTATATTTTTCAAGTGTGTGAGAAATGCCACTCAAACATTCAATTCAATTCAATTTGCACAACACAATGACTCAGTGTGCATGAGTCACATTCATATTCATACCTAAATGTGAACGATTTGAATGCCTTTGAAGAATTACTGAAAATAAATGTCATCACAACATTCCTCTTCATCACTGATGCATTCATTACCTGAAGGAGGTCTCATGAAAGTAGTCCATTGAATCACTGCTCCATGTATGATAGAAATGTAACAACTGGTGTGAAACCAACACCATTCCCATCAAAGAAACACATTCATGTTGGGTTTTAGTTTGATATCCAAAACCTTTCAAGTTCAGAGATTGCATGCTTTCACGCTGAAATTTTACTTTGTTCATGAAAATATCATCGAAATGTCATCGCATGTACTCATGACCCGGAGCCGATGGGCCACGTTCACAAGCTGTACCTACTGTACCGTTTTCCTTGATCCTTGTGTTTCAGTACTTTGAGTTTTGGTCTCTGCATCTCTGTCACACACACACACACACCTACACACTGATTCTGTTTTTTTTTTTTTTAACTTGCAGCATAACAGACCTTCTGAAACTTAAAATTCCTTTAAAAGAATTATAAAGTCCACTGCCTGAAAATTCAATATACCTTTTTTGCATTGTTATTAGATCTAACGCCTCGTTTCCACTTATGTATGTGTACAGAGGCAAACCACCAAAAGTCCTTTCATTCCAATGGGAATCTCTGTGCTGTCAGATGTGCCTGTGAAACTCCTCCCCTTTGTAATATTCAGGAAATTGGAAATGAAAAAGCTAAGCCAGTTAGAGTAGAGGAAAGTTCAGTGTTTAGGTTAAGTAAGACTTTACTCGGTGAAACTCCTGCAGTCAATCCACCCCAAATGTCTTTCCGCACAGAATTTCTTGCTCTTCATGAGACAACACCTCATGTGCTTGGCGCCCTTTAAAATTGCTCTTTACATCTCATATTGCAGTATATGTGCTGATGACACTGGAGTTAGATGAAAGCCCATGCATCTCATACAGATACTGTACATTTAGGTACTTTGTGTGTCATATGAGAAGGTTATCTGCATGACACATCATCTGTATCTTAATGTGTGACAGTCTGGACTTCCAGTTTTCTATCCAGTTTGGTCGAGACCTAAATATCTCAATGACTATTGGCTAGATTACCATGACTTTTGTTAGTGTTATCCATTGTGCCCAGAGGATGAGATTTCATTGTCTTAGTGATCCCCTGATCCATTTTCAAACGCCACCTTAAGGTTGATTTCAAGTAAATTGAACTGAACCACTGGAAAAAAAAAAAAAATTTGGTTCAGCCATTATTTTCTCCCATATGATTCATTTCATTTTTTTATTATCTCATGGCTTTTCATTCAGTGCCAACAAAAGGACCAGTTTTTTGTTTCTTTGACTACTTTCCCATCATAACTTGTTGAAATTCATACATCTGTTATTTAAATTATCAATCAACACTTTGTTATTTTGTTTAAATATCTGAGGATTCCCCCATAGTTGTTCAGCCATCTTTCCTCCTTCAATCTGTCAGTCTTGCGTTGCTCAATGCTTTGATGTGTCTTAATAGCGGCGCTGCAGATAATGACGCAAACCATTAAACAGTAACTGGGTCAGGACAGGAGAGACCCAGTCAGGCTTTAACAACCTCCATGCTGTCACATTTTCATCCATCAACACATCATTGAGTCTATGTGCGGGTTGGATTGTTGTTCCTTTCATATAACAAAGATGTGCATATTATGATGATTGAAAAGGAAAGGAAAACTCCTCTGGATCAGATCCCATCTTAGCTGTAACAGGAATGATGTTTGTCTCATCGGAACTGGTTGAGGCTGATGATTTTGTCAGCGAGGACCTCCGTAATTGAAAATATTCATTACTGGATGTAATTTATTACTTTGTAATAAATCAGCCTTGGAGTCCTTGGACCATTCACTGTGCTCATTAGACTTTTAATTAAAACACTGAGCTATGATAACGTTGCAATTTTCTGAAGGGTGATGAAACATAAGAGAAAAAGTTATATCGCTGGTTGTATATTTTGTTTTTGAGCATTATACTCTTTAAGGTATCGCTAAGTGTAAAATAGTACAGTACAGTAGTGTAGGCCTACTTAAAATGTTGTCCTTCAAGTGAGCTAATGGCATCATTTAGTGCGTGTATGACATAATAGCTCAATTAAATGTATTTTATTCAGTTCAGTGAAGGACACCGGCACTGTGGTGAAAATTGAGATCACTCATTTATGTTCTCATGCATGCTATGTATTTTAAATGCATTCATCTAAAAGCAAAACATGGTCCGAACCATTAAATATAAAAAGTATGCAAACAACTTAAGCAAAGATAATTTTCATCTACATTAAGAGTGCTGTACCATCACATCTTTAATGTGTAATTTGTGAAATGCAGCAGAACTTAACACACATTTCCGGAACCATTTGCTGTTGGTTGTAAAAAACAAACAGGTTTTCAAACTTTGCCATTAAGAAATCTATACATAATTCCAGTGATACTTACTGCAGTTTGTGTAAATATGCTAATTCCTCCTCCTCCCCCACCTGATTTGAATGTGTGTTGTGCGTGCTGTTTGCTGGGATGAGCCTCACATTGGATTTTGTGCACTGTTTATTTGCTCTGCTGCTCAAAGCCTAAGAGATTCCCACATAGAACATCATTTCTCTCTAAGTGGATGTCTTCCATGAGCAGCTGCAGCCTGATGCTGTTGGTCCACACTGTATTGGATTATTCTCTTTGTCTCTGTCTTTGTACATTTTCTCTGCATTTTCACAATAGGTCGTATCAACAGGATTCATGCTTTTTTTTCTCCCCCTGTAGTGGGGTTTGTGTTTTGGATAATGAAGCCATGGCTTGGATGTGATTGTAAGTGAGTCAGAAGAAAACTGCTCAAACATAATCAATGCTGCTGGCTTTCATCTAAACTCATTTATCCACACCCACACTGTCTCTTTGGGTCTATACTCCATCAGACTGATGGTCGGCGCTGCTTTTCTCTCTTTATGATAAACATGATTTTTCATCACAAAGCTTCACACAGCACCATCTTTCTTTCTATTAGCCTTCTGCTTTGTTATTTTCCCTTTCTCCCTCTCTGTGTTGCCTAAAGTACACTTGTGTCCCATGTCCACCTCATTACCCTTATTTCCTTTTCCTGGCCATCATGTTTCTTTTCCTCTAAATATAATCTTTTTTTCTACCTTTCTATCTGGATGATTGTTAAAACTGGATTCATTGCATTTTGTGATTAAAAAAAGAAGAAACATTACCTCAATTCCCCCTTTATACTCCCATGAATTTCAGTATTAAAACACTTTTTTACTGGTGTATTGGACCATTTTTGCCAAGTAGAGAACATCAAACCTGATTTATTTCTTATGATAAATATTCAATTGACTGGATCTTGGCAGAAAGATGACAGGATATACTAAATCATTAGCATCCTCTTGGGTCACATATCAAGGGCTGCTTTCTGTTTTTAAAAACATGTAATGTGAAATCCTGCAGATTTAATTATGAACAATACTTTTTAGTTTGTATCCCAGAATTGAGGGATTTTAAATAATGTTCTGAGGGTTAGTTTGTTGAATACTGGTTCACTTTGATGTGAAAATCAACTTCGCAACTACATTTAAGAAAGGAGCTCCAAGAGTTTTAAAGAAGTACTCCTCAGATTAAACTTTGTGCACCCGTAACATTATGGGACTTTAAAGTTTAGAGTATAAAAAAGAAAGGTTCACACTTCATGCAGCCAGAGGGATTCTTTTTTGTAATCCATTTATTTTTCTTCCTGGCTCTGACAATGCACCAAACCTGCCAGCCTACAGTTCGGGGAGCGTCAGGTGTGTAATACAATGCAAGTCGAAGATTACAAAGCCTCCAACTGCAAGCCTCAGATATAATGAGAGTGCAATATAGTTCTAATAAACTCTCATTCTTTCTGTCTTTACACGCCAACATTTTCATTGTCTCCAACTGTTTTTCACTTCAGACATGTAGTCATCATCGTCGTAGTAAACATAGCCTCAAGTGACATCACAACACGTGTAAAGCCAATGTATGTATGTAACTAACACATCATATTTGGCAAATCAAAGTCGGGTAGGTTGTGTAACAAAGGCAATTTCAAGGACTTTTACATTGACCTTTAGTTTCCTGAGGGAATCAAACCCCAGTCACCTGGATGAAAGTAGAGTCTTGTTGGACCTATTCAATGCCCTGGACCACCAAGGCATCCAGACTTTGATGGTCATCAAACTAGGTTTGGGAAAAACATGGATAAAGCATTATATCAATGTTCTGATCAAATCATTGGTGCCAAATATAAGTGCCTATATACAGTATCATAATGCATCATTATATGATTGTCTTACAATGTGTCAATTATCACACAATCACTTTAGAGATATATCGTCATTGTAGTGGGCAACATGAATCATAAGCCGTTTTCACATATGCACTCCGGGTAATATCAAGATAATTACAGGAAGACCGCTCCAGAGATTCTCCCGACCTAGCCGTTCGCATATATTCCTCACAGCGGGAGACTATCCCTGTCAGAGGGGAGCGGGGGCGGGGGATTTCTTGAGGTAAGACGTGACGTAAATAAACAATGCGGAATTAGCGGCCGAAGCAACAGAGTCCGCTACACGACGTTATAATGAGAATATTTGCCTTTATATCAATGCTATGTGTAATCCAATGGAATGACAACATCCACAAAAGAGAGGAGAACAACATACTGACGAACAGAAAACATAATGCAGCCGTTTTTATGCACCGTGCGGCAGTCACTGTATATAAATGTAATTCTCTTCCTATTAGCTCGAGGTGAATTCTCCGGAGAATATGTTGTGGCGTTCTCGCATCAGCTCACTCTGACTTTCTGCGGAAAAAATATCAGGGGTCTGGCCGGAGAAACTACAGCTGAAGTTTTTTTTTTGGGCTTCTTGTGCGTTTATTGGAGAGATAGGACAGTGGATAGAGTCGGAAATCAGGGAGAGAGAGTGGGGAACGACATGCGGGAAAGAGGCCACGGGTGGGATGTGAACCCAGGCCGCCCGCTTTAGACGACAGCCTCCATACATGGGGCGCGCGCTAACCATTGAAGAGTTGAGGGTGAGGAAATTCTTTATGCACGTAGATGTGTATTTTGTCCTGTATGTGGTAATTACAGTTTGAAAAGGTGGTGCGCACTGCTATGGAGAATTCAAGGTATTTTTTATTCTTTAACCCATCTCTATTTGCTTTCGAACTGGCAGGATGTTATATTTTCCCTGCAGAATTAAGGCCAAGGCTGAATAATATAGAAACAAATCTCTTGTTAGTCAGAGCATGAAAACCATGAAGGATAGGAAGCCGAAGATGGAAATAACCCTGACAGGTCCTGACATAATGATGATCTAATGTCTAAATACAAGATCTTATTGTGGAGGTCTGATCTAATCCATATACCCAAATCAGAATGAGAAACAGCTCACAAATGGCAGCAGATAAAGTCTTCATCAGCTCATATACTCATGACCAGAGTCAGTCTGAGTGTTAGCTATAACTCATCATATGTCGCTTTTTTCCAATCAGAGGGCTGCAGCCTCAGGTGAAGGACATCCAGAGGAAAAACACTTGTACATCTCAGCCGTTGCTTTAGCTTTAGTAAACTGAAAAAGGATGACAAACTATAACAGCAATTATGCAAAATTACAGTTTATGATTTAAATACATGATAAGCAGTGATCGATTATACCTGCATTTCTAAATGTTGAAGACACGCATATATTAAATTACACCTCATCTGTGTGAGTTTGGATGTTTGAACTAGAGCCCGACCGATTAATCGGCAAGCCCATAATATCGGTCGATATTAGCATATCCGGTGACTATCTGTATCGGCTAAGTTCATCAAAGATATTTGCCATATTATCACCAGCCAAATAGCATTTAATTTGAGTATCATTGTATTACACTAGCAGTTCTCTTTCACCAGCAGAGTTTGTTTTATGGATTACTTCAAGCATTATCATCCTCCAGAGTGTCAAGCCGTGATATACATACATGCGTAGGTACTTTCCAGTTGGGTGACTATCTTGTCTTCATTGTATATCTTTCCACAAGTGTTTGATAACGACATTTGAGGGATCAACAAAAAAAATTGGTATCTCTATCTCTTCAGATGAAAGATTGATCCAAAAAAGATATCGACTGATGTATTGGTATCGGATTTTTCTTCTATGTAATATCAATATCGGTATAGGCCCCAAAATAAATATCGGTCTGACCCTAGTTGGAACGCACATCTTTGTATTACCTTGCCTTTAAATCAGTGGAGATCAGAGAAATCAATTCTAAAAATTGGACTAGAAATTTCAGAAATATGTCAAAATAATGATTTGCTAATGAGATAAATAATCATGCATTGTTTTGCTTACACTTCAAGAACTGATGTTTAAGAAAAGTTTGCAGCTTCTGTAAAATAACAGCAAGAATTTAAAAAACTGAAATAAGGAAATTGTATCATCTAAAAGAAATGTTGCAATAAAGAAACAACTGACATACGTTGTATTGGTTGCAAAGCTGTTCATATATTAGTTTCCTGCTCTTGAAAACACTCAATTCTGTTCTTTTAGTAGCATAATATTCTCTTTACTGTAGATACCCCTCCTCTTTTTTTTTGAAAATTTGAAAGCCTCTGCTGTCATTATCTCATGGAAAGTTGTTTGTAAAAATTGAACACAAGTGTTTTTCTGTAAGGTACAGCTGCCACTGCAGAGGTTTGCACATGTCACAAAAAGGAATAAGAGTGCAAAAAAGTATCCCCAGTGCAGGCAGGGAGTATTGGCATTTGGCAGATTGAGGTGACAGGAAAAGGGAAAAAAAGAGTCCCAAATGAGAGAACAAATCTGCCGAGGACTGTGATGGCAATGTCAAACTTCATCGTTTCATTTGACTTGAAGCTGTGCGTACATCTCTAATGTACACAGGGAAGCTGCTAGAGCAACCTACATGAAGCGCAGTTTGTGTAGTCTGATTTTTAATAGTTTGGTAGTGGACTATGGTCATTGAACAAGAACTATTGCTGCAATAGAAGGAAATCATTGTTTGAAGAAAAAAAAGAGAATAAAATAACTAGAAATAAACCCACTCGTTCTTTGACTCGGCAGCTCTGTAAGACCCCCGATGCAAACAAGAAACAGCGAACCTCTTTTTTAAGAGACGCTCTGCAACTTGACAAATACTCGAAGATCTAATTCATGAATTTTTTACTACTTGTGCCAGAACTTCATCTGAACATCTGAATCTACTGGAGTCCATCAATAGCCTATCTGTCTTAACACCAAGGCCACAATCTCTCCCTCTCTATGTCTCTCTCTCCCCTTTTCTTTCCTCTCACTCTGCCTCCTTCTCTCCTCTAACGGCCACACACAAGGCCATCCATTCAAAGGCCCTCCTCATGCAGCCTCAGAGCTCCCATGAGGTGTGTGTGTGTGTGTGTGTGTGTGTGTGTGTGTGTGTGTGTACAGACCCAGGCTGCCGGGAATTGAATTGGGAGAGAGGAGGGGGAGCCAGTGGGGTTGCTGCATCTTCCTCTCTGATGATGAGGCTCTACAGGGCTTCTTTTGAAACCTGCTCTCTGCTTTTCTCCAAGTTTGATGTTGAAGGCTTGTTTGAGAAAATGATGGTGGATGGAGTTTTAGTATTGGTCTTACACTGTAACGCTGGTATGAGAGGCTTTGTGGATAGACATTTACACAAACCACGTAGTAGAAGTATATTTTTGATTGCAATTCTGCCGGACACCTCAACCTCTCGAAAAGTCTGCTCTGGATCTATTTTGTTCTCACACATTTTGCAGTATTTTATCCTTAGGCTCTGCATATTGAAATAGTTTAGTTCATTTATTAATCATTTTGCAAGAAACTACATTGAATCTGACCAACAGAGTTTAAAGTTATTGCATCTTTAATGAGTGCTGCTATGAAATATTGAAAATTCTGAGCTTAGATGTTATGCAGTACTACCCTTAATATTTGAGGCCATGATGAAAAGCCCACACCAAGAAAAGCAGGTAACTGATCCGAGGTCACAAAAGCTCTGCTGCATGTCAACCATTAATGTTCTGTTTTCTTCCTTTTTCTCTGAGGGCGTCGTATGTCATACAGATTGTAGAGACCTTTAAAAGCAGGTGTGTTTTATGGTACCTGGCTTCATAAATAAACTCTTTGTTTCTTACTATATGAAGTTCTGTTTTTGGACTAATATGAATCTTGCTGACATCCTCACTGATGTTTTTTACATGTCTACTCATTCAGTTCTCTGCATGTGATACTGGTAATGTATATAGCATATTCAGTTTGAATAGTCCTAATTAGCATTTTTCAGTTGTCTCTACTCAGGGCCATGTCCAGGCGTTTTTGACTGGGGTGACCCAACTGGGAAACTGACTTATGCAGGGGTGGTCTGAAGTTTTGTTATGTGTGCAGACACAAAAAGAAGATTTATGTTCAAAGTCACAATTTAAAGTACTTCAAAAAAGTGCATGAAAACTCCTGCGCAGTCTAACTTGCAATGTTTGGTCCTGACACATTGCCAATCAGATTACTAGGGGACCCATGCCACCCCTGGCCGCCCCTCTGGACATGCCCCTGGCGCTACTTAAATTCAACTGAAAAATTTGTTTTGATCTTGGCGCCCCCTGTGGTCAAAGCAGTTAATCTTATTTCTGCTTATCTTGTCCTAAACATTTGGAAGTCATGTTTTCTAAAGAAAAATCATTATCATTATCATGCTCTCAAACGTTCATAGCTTTTCTGTGGTAAATGCAAACAAAAGCTCTTTCTGTAGAGTGCAGGACATCTCCTTGTCTGACACCGACCTTTTGACAGCAGTAATAGAATTTAAAAATAATGATTAATCTTCTCACTGATGGTTTTGCATTTTTAGGTCATACAGGGGCATCAGTATCAATTTTGATCTGTTTCTTAAAGGTCCAATATGTAAGATATGATGTCTACTAAATGAAATCATAGAATGACCTTATGATATAATCAGACATCAAGGAAACCTGCTCTGTTGAAGTGCTGGTTTCTCTGACAACAACGCAGCAGCCAGTATGTCCTCCTTCTGTTTAGATTCCGGTCCAGTCTGGTGAGAGTTTGTTTGGACCAGAGAAAGTAGGCACTTTTAAGGAAACCCAACACGACCATTTTGGACGCCCCTCGGTTTGCCATAAATGAGACCAGTTATCACGGCAAACCAACACGTGTTGCAGCAATGGAAGTGGGCAAGTGAACTTTTTTCTATTGAATTCTACCAAAACTAAAAAAAGCCTCTGCCTTTTTCCAATGTTTTGAATTTGGACTGCACTACCAAAGTTAAACAGTACGTGTCAGAGTTACATACTGCTCCTTTAACCATCAAAAAATAAATGTACAATGTCGATATTATAGAGGCAGTAGAAGCTTTTTCTAGTTGTGTAAAAACACAGTCAGTCAAACTTCTCAATTGTGGATTTACTGCCGTTTCCTGACACACCCTTATTCATCAGTCATCTAAACAGCTTAGTGGGAATGCCACATGCTTACAAATGTAGTCCCTGTGTTCAAATCTTATTTATTTTCATTGTATTTTTGTTGCTTATTTCTAGATACTGTGTTTTTAATCAGCTACCAGCACCAAAGCAGTACGATCCAAAATTAGGGAGAGAAGAATCTGTGTGATTTGTGACTACTCTCTGAAGCTCCTCACCCTCTTCTTTTTTACTCTACAAACACATAAATCAACTCATCCTGTTCTATATTATAGTTTTTCTTCACTAGCTGACTGTTTTCAACTAAGATACAACTGAACAGTATCAGAAGTACAGTTTCCAAAGTCATTAGCCCCCTTTCACCTAACCTCTCAGACCTCAACAACAGAGCAGTCACACTCACAGCACTCAGCATAGCAAATGACACTGATCACCCACTCAGTGCACACTTCACTTTACCTCCGTCTGGACTCAAATCAAGGGAGAGATGGCAGAGGGCCAGCTCTGGCACAAGTTTAGTCCCTTCTGCTCTAGCAGCTCTGAACATAGTACCTTACTGATTTCTATACTTGTGTGTTTGTAAGTCTGTAAATAGGCTACATTTGAGAGCATTAATATGTATAACCATATGTCCATTGTATTTATTCCATATAATGTTTTTTTTTTTAATGAGACATGAACATGTGTTGATTGTGAAAACAAATTTCCCTCCTGGGACAAGAAGGCGGACAATCTGCAAGATGAAGTCTAAAAAATAAAATAATGTAAAAGTTGCTTCATTATTTTCATTCTCTTTCATTCTAAATGAACAGTTATAATCTGTAAACCCACCAGCTGTCCTCTTTTGTCAATTTACCCTCTGGAGAAGAAGACAAAGTGGAAAACAGATATAAAAGAAAATACCTCCTATTTGCTGGTTTACAGCTCCAACAGCAATAAGACCAGGAAATGAAGTTAGAGTTTAGAGTCCATACGGACATGGCAACCAAGATTGTTTCACAAGTAACCGGTTTACAACCAGACAACAGTTTAAAACCAGTGAAACAACAGATTGCTACAACAGAGATTGCATTACAGTGTCAGCAAATGTGTTCTCCTTCTATGCTTCTCAACTTTATTTGTTTTACAGCGTACAACTTGCTCAATTGGATTGTTAAAAGAGGGATTACCGACCATAGACTGCAAATATAAAGTGGCAAAGTATCTAAATTACGGGGGTTAGTGCGCACACCCCATGTACAGAGGCTGTTGTCCTCCATGCGGGCGACCTAGGTTCTAATCCGACCTATGACTTTTCCCGCCCTGTCACTCCCCACTTTCTATTTTCAAGACTTCTGACTTTATCCACTTTCAAAATAAAGGCATAAAAATCCTGAACATAAATCTTTAATATAAAGTATCTAAATTTCAAAAGGGAAGCAAAAGCAGAACTACCTTGAACTTGTATACTTTCTTATGGCTGGTGCTGAAAAAATAATCACGATTGCGTTGTAACAGGTATGAAAAAGACCTTGCCTCTCAATTTTTTTTTCTGATTTATTAGAATCAGAAAATAAAATGTCTTAATCACCAGTTTCAAATCCAGCTGTTCATTTTGATAATGGGTCCATCAGAGAAAAAAATACAATACAAAATAATTCAGGGTATGAGTCACTGTATGATCGCTGTGCAACCTGTAAACCAGGATAGATATGTAGCAATGAGTTTCCAAAAATAATGTCTGGTCACTTCTGGCTCAATAAACTAAGAAACAACATAAAAAGATGGAAACAGCTGACATGCAGACTTTTGAGCTTGAACATGTTAGTCTGCAAATAAGAAGGTGATGTCAAGGTTGCTATATCCAGTTCTTATTATGTTATACAAACAGACTTATTGCCTACGAATGCTCTTCATAAATCAAAATATTCTCCCTCTTTATATTATTGAGGTGTCTGTTGATACAAACTGTTATATTCTAGCCAGAAATAATGGGGGGGGTTGTAGGGAGCCCTATACCTCATTATGCCCTGGGCCCTGAATAAGTTTTATCCGGTTATATTAAAACCCTTGACAATGGAAAAGTGTGCTAGGATTTCCTTTAAAGTATTCGTTAACTCGATTATTTTTATTTGTTTGAAGCGTTTTGGTACCTGACATATTATAATGCAATAACGATTTTACTTTAGAATTACAGTTTTTTGGAAGCCTCACTGTACCATGCATTAACCAACAATGGCATTTTCTACTTTAAAAATCAATAAAACATATTGAATGTGACCAAAGTGACTGTCACTGTTAAAGTGAGGCAGAGGGAAGGAGTAGTGATGACACGGAGCTGCACAGTGAGAGAGACGCACATTATAGTCAGTGCTGGAGAAAAAGGAGGCGCGCTCCTCCTCTCTTCACTTTCCAAACACTGAGGAGTAAAACAAAGGAAGCAAGGATGTAAAATCCAGTTTGAACGTACACACACCTTGCTGCATTGCAGACTGTTTCTTCTCCTGAGTCTGGTGCTCTCTCAGACTCGCTCATCTCTGCCGCGTTATTGGGGTTCTGCTCGGCGCGGGAGTCTGTAGAAGAGACCGACAGACGCGCGAGGAGAGGAGCTGCTTCCCGCTGGATGGACTCGAGCTCTTCTTCACACACCTGTGCTCTGTCTCTAAAGAAACTCTGAATTTCTAAGGAAGAGTCAGGAGTTTGTCCCCCCCCCCCCCCTCTACTTTTATAGGTGAGTGTGTTTTTTTTGCCCTTTACTAATCAATTTCACTCTTTTTTTAAAGAGATTATAATGAAAATTGGTTAAAAATTAATTGACGTGATATACGGCGTTTGTGAGACAGCTACTGCACGTGCATGGAAACAATTAATTACACTAAGCAAAACGAGGGCTAGTTACATAGCTATCATTTTTCACGTTTTCGTTACTTTTGTTCAAACATAAACTGGAGTTTCTAGAGGAAATAACTTTCAATGACAAATTTACTGAATAGGTAGTAGCCTACAGGTTATTTTTTATAGGACTGCAGCCTTCTAAATGTCAAATTTAATCACCGGAAAAAATTGCGTATTCCCCAGTTTACATTTGCTAAATGTCCATGACCATAATGTGCAGCTGTTGCCTTCTCGTCCCGATTCAACAGGTTAGTTTCAGCCTCTCGGCATGCGGTGGTTTGTGGCTGTGATTGTGGCATTACTCACCGCTAATGTTGTTTGTTTAACCTACTGGCATCGTTTTACTCACTGTACATCTAAATGTATTTATTCATTCCCTTTTCCTAATGTGGGATCAGGTCCAAAAACAGATTAGTAATTTGGTTTGCAAATGCAGACTCACTCACAATGGTGTATGCACTTTGTAACAGGGTTTAGATGTCAGTAGAAGAAATTCATAGAGAAAAAAAAAAAACATTTTTCACTTCTGGACTTTCTGTTGAGGATGTACTGTAAGTATAGGTTGAACCCTGAACAGAACCAACATGAGACTAGAGTTCACCCGTGTAGCTGCCTGTCTGATTGCCTGATTATTATGCTGCAGTTTCTCCCAAATAGCAGCTTTTCCCAGGAAATGGTCTGCCATATGGGCCAGGTTTTAGTGGATTTGGAATAAAAGAATTGGAGAGTGTCTGAAAGTACTGCTCAAAATGTGATGCAATTTTTGCTGCTTCCTTCAGTGATAAAGAATATAGAAAAAAACAGAATTTGGTTACAATTTAATGTGCAGCTTTATATTTCCTTTTTTTCTATTGAAAATTTCCTCTCAGATGTCTGTTGAATTTGAGGAAAGTCGACCCTGAAGGCGAGGAGGACTAATCTGAAGACTCACAATGGCAAATGGAGTAGCAGCGTGGCTCCCTTTCGCCCGGGCAGCAGCGATAGGCTGGATGCCTGTTGCCAACTGCCCCATGCCTGTCGCACCAAGAGACAACAGCAAGAGACAGGATGAGCTGATAATCCTCAATGTCAGTGGCTGCCGTTTCCAGACTTGGAGGACCACTCTGGACCGCTACCCAGACACCCTGCTGGGCAGCACAGAGAAAGACTTCTTTTACAACGAGGAGAGCAAGGAGTATTTCTTCGACCGCGACCCTGACGCCTTCAGGAGCATCCTCAACTTCTACCGAACAGGTAAGCTGCACTACCCTCGTCATGAGTGCATCTCCGCCTATGATGAGGAGTTGACCTTCTTCGGGATCATCCCTGAGATTATCGGAGACTGCTGCTACGAAGAGTACAAGGACAGGAAGCGGGAAAATTTGGAGCGCCTGCAGGATGATCAGGAGGAGAACAGGGACGTGAAACCACCCAACATGACTTTCAGGGAGACCATGTGGCGAGCTTTTGAGAACCCCCACACCTCCACAATGGCCCTGGTCTTCTACTATGTCACTGGTTTCTTCATTGCCATCTCTGTCATCACAAACGTGGTGGAGACGGTTCCCTGTGGAACCACCGCCAACCAGAAGGACATGCCATGTGGCGAACGCTACACAGTGGCATTTTTCTGCATGGACACGGCCTGCGTCATGATCTTCACAGTGGAATATCTCTTGCGTTTGTTCGCCGCGCCTAGCCGCTACCGTTTCATGCGCTCAGTGATGAGCATCATTGACGTGGTAGCCATCTTGCCGTACTACATTGGCCTGGTGATGACCAACAATGAGGACGTGAGCGGCGCCTTTGTGACGCTACGAGTGTTTCGAGTGTTTCGAATCTTCAAGTTCTCACGTCACTCGCAGGGCCTGAGGATCCTGGGTTATACGCTTAAGAGCTGCGCCTCTGAGCTCGGCTTCCTCCTCTTCTCACTCACCATGGCCATCATCATTTTCGCCACCGTCATGTTCTACGCAGAGAAGGGCTCCAGCTCCAGCAAGTTCACCAGCATCCCGGCCTCCTTCTGGTACACCATTGTCACTATGACGACACTGGGGTGAGTAACAGATATACAGCACACACCAGGTTCATGCACATGTATGCTGGAAGCATCCTTTATCTGGTTCACTGAGCTAAACCATGTTTGTGATAGAACTTTGCACTATATAAATGTATGTTTTTATGTGTTCTAATTTTGTAGTTATTTTGTGCTATTTGAAGCCAGATGTATTGATTGATGGATGGTTCATGAAAACTTCTTTGAATTTCAGATAAGCAATAGCCTCAAGACTGCCCTCATACTTCATGCTGCAGCTTATTTTAGGCGGACAGTGTGAGAAGGGTCGCCATTGTAGTATTTATCTAGCAGCACAAACATTGTGACATTTAGTTTGCCTCACTTAGAGCTCGCTGAAGAAGGACACAGTGTTTGAATACATGCAAAACATCAGAATTTTGAAAAGATGCCCACATGTCACACTGGTTTTGGTGCTTTATGAAGCACTGTTTCTCATTCAGTTTGAGCTTTTTTTTTGGATTTTAAAGGGATACTTCACCCGTTGAAACATGAATCTGTATTGACATTGGGTCATATATGTAGTAGAAATGTGAAATACGTTCTGAAGTTGGTGCCTTCTTGGCCGAGAAAAGGCAGAAAGTGTCTTTTTGGCTCATGTGGATGAAAGACACCAAATCCCAGAATGCACAGCACCGCAGGCCACTCCCACTAACGTCCTCTAGTTCAGAATCAGAATCAGAAATACTTTATTAATCCCACAGGGAAATTCGATCGTTACAGTTTCTCCAAAATATACAATATAGTCTGCCCCAGCTCGAGCCGGCCCGGGCTCCTCGTCCTCACCGGCCAGCAATATAGGAAAATAGCCGCGAAACGGTTGCTGCCGACAGGCCGGTCTTGTGTCATGGCGGCCCTGGTGGCCGGCGGTCGCCATTATCAGCTTTCTCCATAGAGCCTGTTAGCATAGCTTCCAAGCAATATGGCGGACGTTAAGTTTTGATTCTGGGAATGAGTTCCCACCCACTGATCTGTGATTGGTCTGTAGCTTCAGTGGTCTAAAAATATGAGGAACTAGCGTTGTAGTTTCACCCTGCTAACCACAACAGCTTCCAGTGACGCAAAAATCGTCATTTTGCGTCACTGGAAGCTCCTTTTCAGACTTAGAAATACAAAGATTTCCCATCTCAGGGGAAAATGAGGGCGGGATGCACGACCATTCAAAAATACTACCAGCAGGGTTCCCACGGTCATGGAAAACCTGGAAAAGTCATGGAATTTTAAAATCTAATTTTTTCAGGCCTGGAAAAGTCATTAAAGTTTTGGAAAATTAATGGAATTTTGTTGTATAAAATTAAATTAATTGTTACAGTGGATAACCTTCCACGTAATGTAACATAACGGCAGAAACGGTAGGATTTGCCGTTAGCGGTTTGTAAGAGACCTCGGTTGCCAGGCAGCAGAACACAGCCCAGTGTACCACCTGCAGCATCACATACCGACAAATGACTAACTACTTGCAGGAAAATGAGTGATGATGTATCTGTATGTTGAACAGGTGTATTGATAAAGTATTGGCTTTTTACTTGCGAAGGTTTTATTGGACTTGCAGTAAAGAGTCCTCTGCTCTCAGTGTCGGGGCTGTCATGGACACAGAGCAGCACAGAGAGGCTGCAGATGATAATTAAAATTACACCAAAACGTTTTTTAAAAAAAGTACACATAAGCTTATAAGTGATAATTGAGAGGAATTTTTTTTGTCTATACATTGTTTTTTAGGAAAATCCTACTCTTGCCTTTAATGTAACGTTAGCTCTAAAATGCGGCGACACGTGACAAGGTGACAACTGCACGTCACATCACGTTTCTTTCTTTCTCCACGCGTTCCGTTTCTCCCTCCACGTCTGCCAGCTAGCTGAAATGATGTTTGAATAATGCCGGGCAAGTGTGCATTTAATATTTCATGGCTCTCTAAAGACCGATACAAACTTTGGTTAGAAACCGAACAAGAGAACGACCAACGTGCGAGATGTAAGCTTTGCAAAAAGAGCTTTGATGTTAGAAAAATGGGGGAGGCAGCCCGGGTCCTTGAAAAGTCATGGAAAAGTTTTGAAATTTTGTCCATGAAAATGTGTGGGAACCCTGTACCAGGTTTCTAATGATACAAAGCTTAATGCAAATGGATGAAGTATCCCTTTAAGCACAACCTATAGCCTGAAGCATGACATATATCAACATCAATTTATACTGATGTTGGAAGCAAGCAATTATGGGAAAATCTTATTCAACCAACAAACCAACAAACGAACGTTGTGTTTTTTTCACCTCTGAACTTTAGTGATGTATACTATAGGGGACCTGATCCCCCATTATTTTTGTATGAAGTGGTCCAGTTTTGTTGTTTCACAACGGGAATTCGATTTTCTGAACTTTATTTCTGTATTTTCTGCAAATTGAGACCACTATACAAGCAACACATTCATGGCCCGAGCATTAAGTCTTAAAAAATGCCTTGTGAGAAATCAATTTACCTGCATTATAAAGGCAGATATCTGCTGAGTGCCTGCAAGCAGAAAAGTCAGATGAGAGACTCTCTGTCACCTTTATTATGATTTCTCTCTTCTGTTCATCCTTCTAACAGGCAAACTGAGATTCAGAGCCATGAATAGCGAGTTGATCTTGAGTTGAAGTTTTGCTCAGAGTGGTACTCTATTATGAATGCACAGTGAAAGAATAGTTATGAGCTCCCCTAAAAATAATTTATTCTCTCTGCCTCTCTTTGTTGATAATGCTGCTTTTGTGTACAAGTAGGGAAAACTGACATGATAATTCCAATGTTTATCCATATGTATTTTCTGAGGATAGTTGAAAATGGCAGCACGACCATGCAGGAAAAGGATGGTTTGATTTTTGTCTCTCCTGAAATTTTTTTTAATTGAGATTTTTTCATAGCCACTATAAACTTTACCAATAGTTGTAGTAATGTTTAACTCCTTGTACTTATAGTCATGCTAGTATTGATTTAAAGTAATAGAAAAATCAAATGAAATCGAGGTTACAATTTCTATAGCTATGATGATCTACATTGTCATAAAAAGGGAACCCTTTGGACTGTGCAATAGGGGTGTGTAATATTGACAGAAAATAATATTTTGGGGATTTTGCTGATAACGATAATTGATATTTTGCATCCCTCAAAAATGTGTTTGTCAAAGTCTTGTTTTGTATTAGCTCACTTTTGTTAATATAATATTCTATTTTGTTATTGATAGCCATTACAAAACATATTTCAGACAAACAGGTCTTATCTATTAACCTTAAACTAAGTCATTGAAGTAAATATATATACCTAAACACTGAAAACCCAAGAGCAAGTATTGAGATCAAACAATGGAATAATGAGTAACGAGTAAAAATGTCAGATTTGCCTACAGGTTGTACTTAAATAATAATGAAATATTGCACAAAGACCAACAAAAACGATTTTTAGAGCATTTTAGGCAGGGTGTATCTTGGCTGAAAGTAGTTTCAGTAGATGGCTGTTTATCATGAGTCTTGTATTGCCCAATATTTCTACCTCTTAAAAGGAAGTTTTTTCTTGCCATTGTAACTTTACTAAATGTGCTGTGCTCATGATAGATTAACGTTGGGTCTTTGTAACATAACAATGAATAAGGACTTTTTACCTGCTCTTCTGTAAAGTGTCTCAAGATAACATTTGTTATGAATTGGCACTATTCAAGATTGATCGCTCTCATCCACTTGAATTAGCACCATATCTTTTGCATGTAATTGGTGACGTCCTTTGTAATTTCTTGCCATCTGTTGCCTGTCTTGTCATAAGGCAATATTTTCCTCTATTACTCCGCTAAAGTTTCCTGCTCCTCTGCTGTCTGCATGTCAGAGCATCGTGTGGGCTTGCTGACTCACACACCTGAAGTTAAAGGGAAACTTAAGGGAAATGTAAGTATTGTACCTCATAAAGGTGTGGCAAGAACCCTGCCCACTTTTGTGTCAGCGTACCGAATCCCGCTGTAAGGAATCATTCCAGAATAATAACTCTTGATTATTTCTCACATATTTAGCGGCTGATCCTGTGGTCGCACCATTACACTCAGTGGTGACAATAAATACATTTATGAAGAACTGTACTTACATACAGTACATCTTACATTACTCGTGCTTAGTTTTTTTTTTCAATGCTTTTTCCCCATACATTTGTTTTATGTTTTAAAGCATAACAATTAATTGTATTAGATTATTACACTGTTAAAATGGCATTTCTTTCGGTCAAGAGTGCTAATGACTTATTTAAGACTCAAAATTTAAAGTTTAGGACTCTGGAATTGACTCGGGACTTGCTTGTCTTTACTTGGACTTGACTCCAGACTTGAGACTTACTTTGACCTACTTCTGCTTTGTGTTTAGTTTCCCTGTTGAGAGGTAACATGGTTGGCTGGCAAACGTTCAATATTTTTCTGTCCGTTAAGGGGAAGTTACAGTCTTTATTTCAGAAATATAAACTCTGGAAAATCATTTATTCTTTTAGTAATTATCAGTGTCAAACAAAAAGTAAGGTATATATTTACCGACAATACTCCGTCTAATGCCTACGAGTGGGATGAAAAGACTGCCTGACATCCCCTGAAAAGCACTGTGCAAAATTGTGTGTTTGTGTGTGTCTGTATTATAAGTGTTTGAAGAGAGTTCTTTTGTACTTCATATAAAAAGGAACAGAAATGCCAAGGTGAGGCACTATGTTAATTGTAAAACCCTGAACAATGACTTTGAATGTGGAGCCATCATGCCCGACTCACAAAAGGGCAGCTTCATTGACAGTCTACAACATAATGATCCTCATCACTTACCAAGGACAGACATTTGCATTCAGGAAAACTATCACATGATGCATGTTCAAGGCTTACATAATCATTTTGTGTCTTTATATTGAATGTTCTTTCTTGATAAAGATGAAGGGTTTTTTTTGTAATTATAAAAACAAGTACAGAGTTGGGCTGAGCTAAAAAATCGATTCATCAATACATTACAATACATTACATTACAATAAATTTCCCATTCATCGTGGATTCGGAAAATATTGAAATCTATTATTTCCATTTTATGAAGTCTCAGTCCTGTGGGGGCACTGTGGGTGCTGCCATACTGCGATTTTTGCTGTACAGAGGCTCCACTTGACTAAACATTGTCTGTAACGTACATTTAGGAGTCAGTTTGTTCTAAAGCCATGAATATATTGCACATATTATTTAGCGAATCAGAAGGCACTGTAATGAATTATCTGGGTGTTTCAGTCATCTTTGCGTATTATTGAATCGATGTCCAAGCACATTGATTAGGGGTCGACCGATATTGTTTTTTAGGGCCGATAGTAGTTCATGAGATGATAACTGATATGCATTTACACAAAATATGAAAACATTTCTGTCAAAATTGGTAAAATAAATGCTGATAGAGATAATTGGCCAAATGCCCTAATATTGATCAATATCCAATCAACATCCAATCAAATCCTGACCCAAAAACCCAGCACTTGAAACAATGCAGCCAGCAGATCATGTTAGACATATTCAGTAGCAGATTAAATACGGGAAATCTAAAACCAAGTCTTAAAGGAAAGGCACACTTTATTTTCAGTCTGTTCCTCTATTTCATTTTCTGCTTTTCAAAACAAATTCTGACAAACAACTTTCATCATAGATCTTATTTTAAGAGATCTTTAGACAACACCGAAATGTGTGTTCTTTGATAGATACTGTTAAATATGCTGTTTTATCCTGACTTTAGGCTATGTTTGTGTAATCGACATTTTCTGCTTGCATACCCTACACTTTGATCAAAGCAACCACAACACAGGCTTCCCCCTCACAAACTTCATGAATTATTAAAAATGTGAAACACAGAAACTAACAGGTACAGTTAATCCTTTGTTTTGTAGAACTCCAACCCACATGAAGCAAACACAATCAAGTAGGTGAGAATAGGAAATATGTTAAAATTCTTCTGCTTCAGTACAGTATGAGCCCCTCCTCCTTCACTTCCTGTCATGAGCAGTGAGGGAGTGATAATCTGTGCATAATTACAACAGCATTTGAACACTCAGCAGCCTTTTACAAGTGTTTCCTCTGCCTGTCGCCTGTTGATCTGTTCACCTGCTGCAGGAAACATATGCTCAGGTGATGAGGTCACACACAACCCATCTGTCAATGGACATTTAACACCACGGGGGAGAACCTAAAACATACAGTACATTATGTTAGGCAAACAAAAAAATCCAGTCCATGTAGTCTCTTGTGCAGTGGTTTCCTTTTAAGTGCCAACACTCTCCTCTCTCTCTCTTCAATCGGAACAGCTCTGCAAAAGATAAACAGACTTACCGTACTTGCTAGCTTACTGCGGCTATTACTAACGAGCTAACAATCGCGGGCTAACATTAGTCAATGATCAACTCATTGTCTCTCTGCTAGAAACACATTCAATAACCTCAACAAATATCTGCAGTTCACTGGATCTAAACTCTGCGATCATTTCATTATGTGAGCTCATAAGCCAATTAGCTAGCTATCCTACATGCTTACCGAGTTGAGACTGTTGTAACTGAGCACAGATATGACAACAACTCTCCACTGGTTATCTTCGGTCAGATAGCGCAGAGCATAATCTGGGTGCTCCCAGTGCGAGAGTTTGCCTTAAGTTGCTTGATTATACACAGGTGTGTTTTGGCCGTAACTTAAATGAAACCAATCAGTCTGTCAGCTCCCATTCCCTTGGAAAGTGAAGTTCAAGGGAAGGAAAGGAAGTGAGCCTGCAGGCCGGTGTGTTGTTATTTACACGTTGGATGTCAGTCTATAATCTAAAATAGACTGAACTCTGCTTGGCTTTTTTATCTTCTCTTCTTTCATTTTGATCACAGAACAAACACAGGACACTGTATGGAATATGTTGATAGAAGATTTCAGTAAAAATGTCATTGATCATTTCGACCAATTCAGAAATGATCAGAATGACACGGTGGACAATTGTGCATAAGGGACTAAAATGTATCCTGATTAATTATAAAAGTCTCCAGACATGTTCTGTTTGCTCAACATCAAATAAAGGTAGGCTGAAAACATTCATTACTAATGCGTTTGAAATAGACACTGGACAGTCAGAATCAATATCTGTGGGCTTGATTGTCAGTGGCACTCATAATCTATAAGATTTATTATTCAACTCTCTGTTGCATGAGAGCGTGTGAATGTGTTTGTTTCTGTGTGTGTTTCTGCTTGTCTTAGACAGAATGCAAACTGGTGTGAGCACATAAAAGAGAGCTTGGTGTTGGTTGCCTTATCCCAGCCCTTTGTCCCATTGAAAACTCAATTTTAATGTATCACCTGATGCACTGTCTGAGTTGGTGGTGATGGAACAAGCGCAGTTGAAGCGTGTTAAGAACTCTGCCCATCTTTCTAATTCTCCCTATAAATAGCAGGAAATAACTCAGACATTAGACTTTAGAGCATGTTTTAGGTAGTGTATGGTGCAGTTGTTTTCTACACACCAACTTTGCGACTGTCCACACCTCATTTAAGACAAACACATCCCTGGGCCCTAACAGAGTAGGTACGTAAAAAATTACAACTGTGTAAGATTGAAATTGGAAATCGGAAAGATCCCTTTGCTGCAAGCTTTACGCGGGGCATACAATAGAGCCCTATATCACTATTTCCATAGGCTAACTAGTTCATTCCATGATGAGAAAATTATTTTTATATGTAAGATCATTGACGTTCACCTTAAGTTTGTCATGAAATCAACATAATTCTAATGTCTACTCTATACAGAGTTTTAAGAGTCTTGTCAGAAGACATTTTTCAGTTTTGTGTGTTGGTTCCAGTTTGCCTTCACATTCACAGGGGGCCACATGAAATATTTCAGCATGTACTACAACATTGAGAAGGGACATTGGTTTTGTTCATAACAAACTCACTGTTCATTGTTTACTCTCCTAAAGCTGTATCAGAGTGGTTTGAATTATCTTTCAATGAAACTTAACATTCCTGCTTCTTCAGATTGAAAGAATCCATCTAGCACAGGGTTGTTTTTAATGTGAAGCAGCCCGAGTAATTGCACTATATTTTTTACCACAGGTACAAGGTAGACATGGTCATTTTGGGCATTTTCGAAAGGACCTTGTTTCAATACAGCAGGGGGTAATGGAGCATGAAGGCATAGCCATCAGAGAACTGTTACATGAAGAGTTACAGGCGACAGGCTGCACACAAACACAAAGGTAGTTAGACAAGGCGTCCCCATCAAATGGGTCTGTAGTCTATCATTTGGGTCTACATGTGACATTTTGCAACTGTTTGAAAAGTTCTGATGCTGATCTCTGCCTTTCAAGTTTGCAAACAGATTAATCTATAGATCCTTGCTTGAAAATTCAAATTTCACATTTTACAGTGGCTGCCTACAGATTGCAGTTCTGCAACAGTTCTGTAACAAAGTTCTGCTATTAGTACACCATTTTTGGTGTTGGTGTCCCAGTGTGTGAATTCACATTGCATTACAGCCTTGCACCACATGTGAGCACACAGCGCTGACCTTCACATACACACACACCCAGCTCTTTCCCCCTCTTTCGCCTCTGTCACTACCTCTGATGGCGGGTCAGTGGAGGGACGACATTCTGCCTCCGTGAGTAACTCATAGCATGTGCAGTGGCCGACTTTACCATTAGGCATAGGCAGGATCCGAAATGAACACCCGCCAAGCGCCAAATGCGGGTAGATTTTCCGTTTGGCGAGTACTTCTCAGAGGGCTATCGGCCACAGGGCGGATAAATGTTTTATCAAAAAGTCATAAAAAACCATGCTATGAGTATTAAGTGCGTTTGATATAGCCTAGCTGCAGCTACTTTTCCATGCTCCTCTCTCTGCTGTCATGTCTGTGAGCATCACGGGGCGCGCTTAGACACACCAACATACATTGCAATGCAAACGCACGTGATCCGGTCGACTTTTCTCTGTTCACTCTCACCGTGTCTGCAGCTCACTTAGCGATAGCAACATCATAAGTCTGTGAAAATCTCCACACAGACAGCGCTGCGTTACAAACACTTTAGATAGGCTAGCAGACGCTAAATGCACGCTCAACTTCTCTTCCATCGCGTGCAGCAGGAGCAGTCAGAGATATACACACGTCCAATAATGAACAGGCTGATTATATCAAGTGTCTAATATTGTCAAAGCTAAATCAGAAGAAAACTTGTTTTGAAAAAAATTCTCTGATGGATTTTTGTTTTTAGTCTGTAATGTTGTAATGCAGGGGCGGTTCAGAGGGGAGCCGGGGGAGGGGGAGTCTGGGAACTACTGCCTACAAATAATACATTAAGACATTTTTTTTTACAATTTCTCAATTTCCTGATCTGATGACATCGAATCGATTGAATCTGTGACTTAAATGTATTATTGATTAAACAAAACATAATGCCTTCTCAATTAAATGTACTGTAACAGATGTGTATAGGACAACATTTTGTTTTATTTTGGCCGGTAAAAAATATGTTTGGCCGGTTAATTTCTTCATCTACCTGCCACCTTGGCCGGTGAGTCAAAAAGTAAATTTCGGACCCTAGGCATAGGTCGGCAATTGCAAGGGCCCACAAAATGCACAAAAAAAAACTGGTTCAGAATGTTTTCTAAACTATATGGTAAGTAATTACTTTTTTCTAGAAATCCATACGGAAAAACTGTCATTAGAAGAATGACTAACTTATCTTTAACTCGTGTCTCAGGGCCCCCTCCCCCTCCATCTGTACTAAAAGGACTATTCCATGATGCGCAACATGTTTAAGGAAATTATTTAGGCGCCAAATACAGTTGACCGAGAGAGAGTGAGAGAGGAGAGCGACAGATAGAGAAGCAAAACCGCCCTATCACTGTAGAAAAGGGTTGAGCAGTAGGAAAAATAAATTGTTGTTTAAACTGTCAAAGGTTACAACATTTTCACAGCAGCACCAGGGGCACTGTAATGTGATTCTGCTTCAGCAAAGACGAAACATTATCAACACAAGCTTACAAATACCTGCTATTCAAACTGGTGAAATACAGATATACACAGACTTGCATTGTGACAGAGTATAGACGATTTTTGATTCAAGTGTAAACATTTTTGAATTAGAAGAGATAGTTAGCTTAACTTTTATGTAAATTTCTGGTTATTTAGACGAATAAATAACTGTCAGGATACCGTTGATGGGAGCTGGTTGAGTCGTTAGGGCGGATAATGCTGTGTGTGCTTTTTTTGCCGTCCAAAAGGACCTTTTTTTTCCCTGTACACACCAAAGCCTTCTGATACATACAGAGGTTACAGAGATAGAGGGGATGAAAATAAATAGTTTAACAATATATTATGATGATTACTTCTGTGTCTCCATAATTGACCTCTTATTTTCTTGTGTGTTATCCTCTCACTATAGTAATACAAGATAGAACACAAGAGGACTGCGATCAATCTGCTAGAAACCAAAGGTAAATGATGACGTGTTTAACAGCACATTAGACCAATGGATGCCGAAGGCCCCCAAATGATTAAATCCACTACCGGGCACATGAGGTGTAACATGGAACTAAGTATCCCGCCTTCAAAATCTGTTTAAATTTGCAGTCATCACGTGAATATATCAAAAAAACTCCAAGCAAGGAGAAAGGAGAATACATATGCAGTGGACTATCTATTCCCACATTCAAATTCGTATTCAATAACACACACTCATAGTTATTGCCTTTAACTGGTCTGGGCTGTTTGAACCTTCCTCTCTGTGTCCTCTGCGTGTCTGCGAGAGTCCAACCAGCAGCGCAACACTTTCAGATAAAGTGCCTGAGCTGAGGGAGATGAAGGGAAAAGGGACTAACTGGCTTTTAAAATCAGCGGTGTCTCTGGCCAGGGAAAGGGGTTTTAAATCAACCTCAGATTACTGATAGAAAGATCTGGATTGAATCTCAGTGAGGGGCACTCCCTGCAACTGTGTGTTGACATCCCCTGCTGCTGGAGGCGGACAGATATGCAGCCGTCGTCATGAGCAGGACAAAATGTGAGAGATTGATGAGGGAGGAGAAAGACCTCTCTTTTTCTCTGTTTCTCTTCCCCCCATCCCCTGTGAGTCTCCCAGGGGAGCAGCTATTTTGAGAACACAGGCCCATGTGTGAAAGGGACTTATCTGTTTCAACTTCTATCTAATGCAATTGGGTACAATGGATGAGAGCGTCCATCTTTTACCTGCATGACAGGTGTGCTGCAAGCAGAGGTTTGCTGGCATGCCACCGTCTCTCCCCAGGCCTGTAAAAAAAAAACATTATTAACCCAATAATGAGAGAAATATTAATGAGGTGTGCATTGGAATCTGACTCTGGAGTTATAATTAGAGTTATTCTCCCAGTTGTAGAGTCCCGGTCCTGGACAGAGGCTCATTCTGCAGCAGAAAGTGAGAGAAAATGTTGTTATGCATGTAGGTCATGTTCCCATCTCTGCCTTAATCAGTGGCTATATATAATCTGCTTCTTTCTTCCAAGAGACTTTTAGCTCGTTCCCCACTGTGTTCTCCGCTCAACATCTCTATTAGAGCATGTGGACGGGGCCGGGGGGCCAGATGCAGGAAGAGAGAGGTCAGACGAGTTCTGCTTTGGGTTCAGAAGATCCCTTTGGTGCAGAGTTCGATGAAACAAGAGGGAAGTAGAGAAGGAAAGCAACAAAAAATGTACTCTTTGATTGTTGCATCAGTGTCCATATTCAATAACCACATTGTCAAACATATGCATATTTCCTTTTATTTCTTTGATGGATCAAGATATGAAACTTGAGCAGCTTGTAATCTGTTTGTTTAGGCGCCAAAAGAACCTCAGTGTTTTACAGCCTGTGTCTGCAAATGTGCAACAAACAACGATGCTGGGAAACAGCAACACAACAATACTCCAATAGATAAGCAACAGGTAGCATTGATGCACTGATCCGACCTCTGCCTCTGCCAGCAACTCTCCCTCTTACACGTCCTTCAGCTAAACCATGAGAACCATAACAACTCCTTCCCCTTGTATCGATGATCTTATTCATGGGAAGCAGGCTCTTTGGATTCTGCCATTTTGCTTGTAATAACTTATTTGTCAGAGAGTTTCCCCGGCAATGCTCACTTCTGAGTTTGGGAGGCTTAGCGTCTGAAGGACCTTTGAAGGGAGGCTTGTTTTATGTAAACAATACCTCATAGTCCAGTCATTTTGGATCACCACAGTATGAAACAGAAAAGGGAATCAACATTACATTTTACAAACCACAGAATTACGGCCAGTTCATGTGAGTGATTCAAATCAAAGTGTTTATTTTTGCATAATTTGCAGCACACATGAAACATGCTCCTTTGCATTATATTTTTTTTCACCGGGAGTATAAACAGTGGCACACATAGCCTGGTTTCATCTTGAGCATCAATTTAGCATCTGCACACTTTTTTACAAACCTCTCATCTTTCAGAGACTGATAAGCTGTGTCTCTCTGTTCTCCGTCTTGAAGTTTGCGTTCCTCATGAATATTTTAAAACATGTAAATAAGGTTAATTGTTTAACTTGACCATTGATCTCTCGTACACTGTGAAACTTCAATGAGCGAGCCTGGAGCTGTGAGTTTAGTGTGAATAAAGACAGCAATAATTTCAGGCCTGCTGCGGATGAAAGGCGTTCTAAACTGCTTTTCTTAGCTCTGCGCTCGGCTCTGTGTAAAGGGATTAATTAACACCGGGTGAACAAAGACTCTCATGTTGAAGTTAGCCAATAGTTCAAGTATTTTAGTTCATACTGCCAGCATGTATAAGCACATTAAATATACATTGGTCTCTCTTTGATTTAAATATGATATTGTTATGTAAGATTAGAGAGTGGTTTGTTTACTATTATTAGCTTTACGTTTGTATGTATCTTTGTGCTGGATGTGTTATGTTTACAGAAATGGAAATAATGAATAATTGGTAAGTTGAAGTACAGAGTTTGAATGGCCAATTATTTCCAGACTGCCATTGTTTTTTTAATAATTCAGGATCTTTGTGCCGCGCTGAAACAGGGTTGGACTGGGTACTTTGTAAGCTGGACTTTTCTTTCAGACAAATCATCAGAGGTTATATATCGTTCTGCTTTTCACCAGCAGCCTGCTTTCACATAGAATTAATGGGCTATTTTGCTCCCTTGCTGGACCCCTGAGGTCAAAAGGAGTGCAGCTTGTTGGAAATTAGAAATATTCCTGCCCTTATCGAGCCAAGTTGCTCTTGGAGCCAATTTCCCAACACAGGGTTCTTTAATAGAAACCTTTCTAATGATAGCTATGGAATTTAATTTAGCTCCAAGGCAGCTTCATTTAACACTTAAACACATTTAAAAAGAATTAAACCTGCAAAGGATAGTGGTGTCTGGAGGTTTAATGACCCCTGTTCTTCCTCGCAATTTCTCACTTACTCTCTAAACTGGTGTGGAGAAATGACCAAAGCCTTATCCCAGCACCAGGTGCGCTCTCTCGCTCTCTCTCTCACTCACTCTGTCACTCTCTCTCACACACAGACACTAGCTTTATCGACCACACATGCTGACCCCCAGTTTCAATTTATTCTGTCAAATAGCTTCATTTTTATTTTTTAGCTGCCTTATACAAAGAGCAGGCAGGCTCTAAACTTTAAAACTGAGTCTCAGAATATTTCCTCGATGATCATTGTTGGCAACTTTTTGTCAGTAATTAGAAAACAAACAGAACAGTAAAAAGACAAGTAAAAGAGAAAGAATAAAACATTTTAACATTAAAAGTCAGTATTACTCTCTTTAGCATTGGCCAAATGATGTCTGAAGTGAATCTGTCAAACTTTACACGTTGCTACTGTATCCACAATACCACAATGCTTGTCTGGTGGTGACCAAGTTCTGTGTCATTACGCCTTTGTACTTAAACATTGCATCTGCAACTGCGTAATATTGGGGTCCCAAATGTGTGATTTCATATTTCGTTACAACGTTCCTGAAGAGCAAGAGGCACAGCATGCAAACACACGGCAGGAGCTTTACATGAACACTCACTGAGACATACACACACAGCGCTGTTCCAACCTGCAGGCTCCAATGTTATATATCGTCTCCCCCATCAACACTGCGTTACTACCTCTGATGCATTACGCAGTATACAGAGAAGTCCTTACGGGAGAAAATATACCGTCTTGTTCTGGCAATATGCAAGCAACATGTAAGTAGAGCGGGAGCTAGCTTGTTTGATGATGTTGAGCTAGTCTTCAGGTTTGAATACCATCATTGTTGAATCTTAAAAAGATGTTAACTGGGAGAATTTCCACAGAATAGCCCATAAAAACAAATCAAACAAGCCAGGTAAGACCATTGAAAGCACAGTATAGAGCAGTTCCATGGTAAAAATCTGTGTCTCTCTGACACTCTTTAGGAGGGCAGGCTTGGCTGTTGCTAATCTGTCCTGTTATATTATGTGGTAAAATATGAAAAAAACTAGACTAACTGTGGGCAGGTTAATATTTGGATAGTAAAACATTGAAGCAGCAAAATGTGCAAAATAAACATTTATTAAACAATTTAGGTTCTTCCATCATGAGCCATCTATCATGGAGGCAGAGGAGAAGCAGCCTCACTGAAAAACCCCAGCAGAAGCTTGAATAGCAGGTACATACAGTGCATAACTCTGGCCTTATTTTAGCCACTTAGGCTAATTCTTATTGGCTAACCAATCCTCAATGAAGCACACACCTCTTACAGTATTTTATAGCGCTTAACTTATTTTCCCAGTTGACAGAATGTGTTGACTTATGATGAGCCGTTAACTGCCACACACACATATTATTTAAAGAGTACGAAAGAGAACTTAAACAGGGAGTAAAATCCCACATCTAATGGAGGACTTTGTGTATTCAAAGCTCATCTATTGACATATATATTCAATGCCACATGGAAGCATCAGACCTGCTTGCCATATCATCAAACAGGTTTAGAAACTTCCCTCCAAACCTCTACAGAGTTGGACTATGAAGCTGTGTATCCAACCTTTTCTGCAACTTTTCAAAACTGACAATGTGACTCCTACTTGTGATTAACTAGCTGTGAGGCAGAAGTGTAGAGGTGAGAAGGAAGCCAGGAACAGTTTAGTCACTTTACCTGTGCATATCTAAGTGGAACACGCTGAAAGTATTCCTGAAAAATATGTGCAGTTATCCCAATATTTCAAAATCATCTTTATCTCCAGCTGATTAATTACAGTACAATCCATTTCCTGTCCTATCCTTTGAGCACATCCATTTGGATCAGGTAGAAACCCATTTCCTCTCCAGGGTTTTTAGACCATTTGTCCAGAACAGTAGCTTTGTATTGCTTTCTCAAAGGCAAACAGTATGCAGAGCCTCACTATTGACAAGGGCAGTAAAACTTTTGAACTTTTCATTCAAGTTATTACAATCACACACAAAAACATTGATTTTTTTTTTTTTTGGTATTGAGTATTGCGATTTTTTTTAGTATTGAGATCCAACAGTGCCGGTAAACTGTTTGAAAGTGGCCCACAGGATTTACTTAAAATATTGCATACAGACCAACAAAAACTATTACAAGAGCATTTCAAACTGGGGTTGGCAGGGTGTATCTTGGGTTCAAAGTAGTCTGAATTAGTTTGGAACCCTCTGTCTTGACCACTTGAATTGACACTATATCCTTTGCAATGTAATTGGTGACAGGGTTTGTTATTTATTTTCCCGAATAACTCTGCCAAAGTTTGCTGAGTGTGTTTTTGTTTTGCCGCTACCTGAGCTGCTCGGTCGTGGTCGTCTGCTCACTCCTGAAGCTTTTCATAATTATCATATTCTGTGCGGTGGTTAATTCGCAGACGATGAAACTAGTTAGTTGTCGAGCTGTCTGATCACTGTCTTTCCAAAACAGTCTGCAGATTTATGACTTTTAGGCAACATCCGTCTTTTCGAAGCCAAATCACCGCCATGAAAGTGAGGATGAGCCACATCCAGCAACTAAATATAACAACGATGATTTTCAGGCTGGTGCTGTTTGTGTTTTGTCTCTTGGTGTTTTGTTAACTAATTTTTAACTTCAGCCATCATGGTAGCTACGCTCTCTTGTGATGTTGTGATGCTTGGAGACTGCATGTGTTCTCTTTGCACATGCGCAGTAGTCTGTCCTACTAGGCTTGATCATATCAAGTAAATGTGTGCTGACTGTCAAAAAAATGAGTGACATACTCGTGTCATTTTGTGCATGGTTAAAACACAAATTAAGATATTAGACTGTATATTGCACGCTCCGAGCATAAATATATAAATAAATGGATAATGACTTAAAAGCCTTTGCCATAAAAAACGTATCATCTGAATGATTTAAAGTGGGCACCCTCAATATAAGTTAACATTTCAAACTATCAGTTTAATAACTTGTTCATTTTTTTGTATTAATGTCTTTAACTCTTTTATCTTCACATTAGTCTGAAAAGCTATTTTGGCTTTAGTGAACAGTCCATTTATCCATCATCAGAGGGATCCAGCTTAAAAAGGCAAAAGCGTTTTATCGTCAGTTTCCGCTGTCACCGGACTCCAATTTTTCTCCTTTATCTTTTCTCTTTCATCTCTGTCTCTTTTCGGCCCTAATTGTTTAGGACTCAGCTTCTGCCAGTGAGGTATAATGACTGTTTTCCTATTTGACTGGTGATAACAAAGCCATGAACACAATACAGACTCACCAGTGCTTTATGCACTCATTTCCCTCCACATAGTCTGGAGAGATCAGGAAACCTGACAGCCTTCAGACCTGCATTTTTTATTGTGTTTAAAAAACTAAGAAACCTGGTAATGTTTGTCTCTTTCACCCTAAAAAAACGACTTAATGGTGCTTTTATAGTTGTAGTAATGTCGTAGAGACTAAGCCAAAAGAGGAAAGAAGACTGACGGCTTCAGTAGTTTCTTACAGCGGGGTTTGATTTTGTTTGTCAGTTTACTAAAAGAAGTCTTTCTACTGTGATCAAGAGCTGCTACCGACTCTGATCTTTCGTCTTGCTTCTAACATCAAACACGGACAGGAGGAAGCCGATGTGTCTTTTGTAGGGATGCCAACTTTTTTTCATGAGAAGAAGCAACAAAAACTGTATTTAATGGCACACACAACTGGCACATTTAGCATCTTTTAACAAGCAGTGTTTTAAGTTGTCCTGTTGGGCTGCATTAAGAAGTAACTGTTTGGTGCTCTGTTTTGCAAATACCAGAAATGTTCATGAAATTCTTGTAAGGTGCCATGTTTGATCTCCACCTTAGAAAGTAGATGGAACAGTCTGTTGAATTAAGCTCCCAGTAGACATGTACCTACATGAAGACTTAGTTGTCCATGCTTACATTTTACTGGTGTGCTGTGGCATGAATCCCCCCACCCCTCCTATTGATGATGATGATTTGTTTTTTGTCTAAAATTGACAGGTTAAGAAAGACATACAATCTCATGTTATGTCAATCATGTTTGCACACTGCCTCTGAAACTTTTGTCTGTTATTTTGTTTTGCATCAAGCCCTGTGTGTGTGTCTGTAGTGTCTTTGCCATACTGCCATCCGCTGTCCAGGATCAATTGCTTCGCGGAAATTGGTGGCGTTCAGACATCAGACATCCTGATACTGGTAGCGATCGGGAGAATTCTGCAGCTCCTCATTAATAGGAAAAACTCTCCTTTATAGACAGGTGAAACTTTCCTCGCTCTTGTCTTGTTTTCATGTGGACGGACCCTGTTTTATTTTTTTTTTCAAGGAGTGAAAGAACCACAAAATCAACTCCACTGCTTGTTCACTCTGCGTGATGAGTATGAGACATTTTGGCTCATAATGCAATTTTTCGCAGTCAATATAAAAATAATCGCATCGGACTCTGTGTGCAAGGTGTCTGTGCGCAATGTTTTTTTTCTTCAGATTACGGACCCAAAAATCCGAAAACAAAGTGGGAGGAAAAGACACAAGGCAAAATAGAAGGAAAGTTTAAGGTAGTGAGCGAACGTCCAAGTAAAAAGAAAGAAGGAAGGTCACTAGTAGGAGAGAAGATGTGACGCTATCTAGTACAGTTGCCAGTGTGTTATCTCAAGATGTTTGTATCAGGGGCACAAAGGAGGATGACACGGCATACTATGGATACTTGTTGGTCCTTATCTCCATGCACAGCTGGCATTGGTTTGGCGCAGAGAAAGGTAAAGACAATGTGCTAATAACCTTCAGTGTGCTGTGAAGGAGAAAACAGACACGCATAGAGGAAACTAGAGGAGCTGTTCCTGAGCGAGGACACACAATGATAATAAAACATGCCGTGAAAATGCTGTAGATTGAACGAAACAGAGAGAGAAACTTGTGATTGTTCGGTTTTGTCAAAAAAGATCCAAACTGATATGAAATTACATGTAAGTGTATATTTTACTGCCTGTGTGTGTGTGTGTGTTTTTGTTTGTGTCGTCGACATCTACCTTATCCCAGGGTGCACACACTACCTGACATTATAAATAATAGCAGCATGTTTATTTATGTTTTCCATTACAGTCTCAAATGCAGCTCTGGGACACAGACTCGTGCGGCTCCAATTTTCCCTCACATTTAAATATCAATTTATATGCGCTCAGAGTTCAGCACATGTTCAAAGAAAGTATAAAGTAAAGGTCTGGCTTTATTTATTTGCAGTGAGTATTTGAGTTTAGTTTTTTTCTCTGCAGTATCAGAAGTAAAAGTGATGATGCATTCAAGCATTCATGAAGCAGGAGATGATAGCCACTGAAGAAACGATCACTCTGATTGGACGGCAAAAGCAATTAACATTTATGAGTTTGTGGTAATAAGGAGGTTGTTGTATTTATATTGTGTCATCATCAGTGAATGACGAACCACACAAAGGGGGCTTTGATTGTTGAACTGACCTGAGCGGCCGTTTGTAATGACAACATGTGTTTTAGATGAAATGGTTGCTCTCTCTTTGTATTTTGATTAATAGGGAAACGGTTTTGTGTCATACCAACATGAATCTACATATCTAACAGTTTTTCTAATGCTTTTATTGAAACTCACCCCACATGCAGACCTAATCAAACACATAATTTAGTTGGCTTTTCAAGTCTCTCTTTACCCAAAACGTATTAAAAAGGTGAATTTTTTGAAGGCCTTTGAATCAAAAGCTGCTGTATTGACTAGGGCCAGACAGATATGGGCTTTTAGCGGCAGATCGATATTGGGGAGGAAAAAAATCTGATACTGATATCGGACGACATCTGTCCGATATGTATGAGTTTATTTCTTGATATTTCAGTACTTACCAACAAATTAATATCTCAGATCAAGTTTTATTTATAATCAAATTAAATAAGAAAAATGTTTTTGAAATATCACTTACAATATGTGACAGAAACATTCTTTGAAGTTGTATGTCAGTGATATACATCCAAACATGTTATGAATCAGTCCTTTACATGCACATAATGAATATTATTCGAGTTAACTGAAAAATTTCCTGAAAGTAAATCGATTTAACATGTGAGCATTAAAAGACCTGAAAGTCAAAATTGGCAAACTTTTTTGAAAAATACACAATTGAATATTACAGTATACTGCACATAGTCTGCCTTTTTTAGAGTCTTTAATCGACAACCTTTGAGTCCATCAATGTGAATAACTACTTAACTAACACTGTTTAAATGAGCTGTGTGTGAAACTTAATGGTCAGCGCCTTTGTCACCATTGCTCACAATGTGCTCACATCACAATTAAAGTCATAAACAAGCTTGTTTTGCACACATGCTACATTTACAGCTTCTATAAAAGGATTGGTAGATGACTGTGTGACCTGGATTTCATGTTGGATGGCTCCAGCTGTGCTGTGAAAAAAGAGGACAGCTAACAATGACACAGCTTTTTTAATAAAAGGGAAAATAAGGTTCTGAAGAATGAAACAGATGACTCTCGTTCCCTCTGCTGAGTGTGATGACTGCAGGGACAATCTATTCTGCTTGACGGGAATCTAAGGGTGCGTTCGAATTGTCTTTTTTGCTTAGGAAGGTTCCTAACTGAGTGAAATGACCCTGAAGCATTTAAGTGGCGGCCATGATAAGAGCCGTTCAAATTCTCTAAAAGCTAAGGAGAGGTGCGTCAGTGCTTCCTATATAACCTCCTTTAGCATAGGATACACTGGACCGTCCTTTACCAAAGGAGATGAGATATGCCGCCCCACAATTCCTTTCGGCCGCAACATTTAAAGCGAGTCGCGCATCTGCAACCGTTCACGAACATTAACGATGACCGTAAAGTGACACAGATCATGTAAGGGATGAAGGGATAAGAGACATTTTTAGCCAGATGATGTTTTATTTAACATATTTCATTCACTTAAGAATGCTTTGTGCAGTTGTACATTTTTATGCTTAAAACATTATGTGTAGCTTATATCTTGCATTAATGTAACAATTAATTTCATACAATCATATTTATTTTGATGTTGATTTCTGAGTGGACAGGAAGCTGATGGTTTCACTTTTGTTACTTGTAGCCTGGTAGCCTATATTGCTTTTATTTCAATCCCAACCTTGTAGTGATTAGGATTATTTCACCGGTAAGAAGGCACAGGGGAAAGTTTTTTAGATGCGCTTTTAGTAGTCCATTTTCGGAACATTGTAGTTTCAACACAGCGGACCCACGTTAATTAACCTCCGCCGGCCCGTCGCATTTAATTACGTCGCCTAGTGGAAAATGCGGTCGGATTGTCAATTGCTTCAAACCAATGGCTTTCATCACTGAGACTGACTGACTCCTTTACACTGTTGCATGTTGGTGGCTCATTGTGGAAAAACTCCACCGAAATAACAAAATTCAAAGCAAAAAAACAACAACAATCATTTTACACATTTTATCATTCTAAGTGCATCAAGGCCTGCATGAAAGCCCCAATTCTGAGCTGTTTTCCTCCATCAAACAGGCATGCAGCTCTATCTTCTAGCGCACCAACATGGCACATCTCTCTTGAAGTAAATCAACAACTCAGGATGCCAATTATGTTGACATCTCAGAGCTTCGGCGACCTCTCTGTGTCCTCACAGAATAAGGAGCCGGTGTGAGGCTTGTTATCCTCACACCAGCAACCACTTCCTTCTGCAGAACTGCTGCTGAGTTAGAGTTCAGGTGCCGGTGAAGCCAGGCTATGACCATTGTCACTGAATGGAAACATTTTTCTTTCAAGCCCTTCAGACACTTCAGATGTGTCTTAATTTTTTCAATTTGTTCAGTAAAAAGGTATAGAACAAGAGTATGAAGTCAAACAACATCGATCAAATTATTTTCTCAGTCCTTTGTGGAAACATTTAGCCTTTTCGGTTTGTTTTAATATTTGGCCATGACTTGAACATTTCAGTTCAGATTTTTCCTTTCGTTTATATATTATGTGAACCTTTAGTTCTTCGCCTGCTGCTTTTCATCTACACAGTACGGAAAATGTATTCTTTTGTGTCCCGTGTAGATGAAAAACTTCACAAATGTTCCTTTGAAAAAAAACCTCATTATTTGTCTTTAGTCATGTCATTGTTTGAAGATTGTCAGTATCAACCATAAAATGAATACAGCTGCTATTTTCACAGTGCCATGCATTCATAATAATAATCAGAGGAATGCATTCATTCTTTACTGCTTCAGTCTCAGTATTTGAAAACCCAGACGCTCTGACACTCAACATCTGGAAGTCCTTTCACGTGATGTTAATGAAAAATGCTCATGACATATTGATGCAGCGATTTATCTTCTACCTGCCTCTAATGATACTGGTGTCTAATATTGATGTATTAATTTAAAAGTGACTACAGCCCTGTAAAATGATTTCTCTGCAGGTTTACTCATATGGTATCGTATCTTTTTGCCTCTTATTGCATTGTATCGTAATGGGAGTTCCCTTGCGATTTCCACCTTTAATTTTGATTGACATAAACTGATGGTGATGCAGCTTTAAAAGGCTGTGTTAATAATCAATGTTTTATTTAATCGGACATCAAGAGATGTAAAAAACAGTCTAATATTAGACAAACTCCGTTTGGGTTATGAATCACTGTTTAAAAGGTGAACTCATGTTTTATTGTGAAGATAACAGTTTACGCTTTATGTCAGAGATCCATTATTTTAACGCATTTTTCAACATGCTCTAAACTAACTGGATGCATATTTATGAGAGCCATTAATCTCTTTCTAGGCTGTTTCATTGATTTTATTTAAATCTGGTGTAGGTTATTTATCGACATGGATGCTAACAACAAGACAGAATGAGATTAAATCGATCCATTTTTAGGCTGAGATGTTTTACTTTTTGTTCTTTTTGCTTTAATATTATGCAGCTTAATTTAAGTAAATGCGTATTTGAATTGCAGTTTGTTTATGAACTGGAATCATAAAAATAAAAATAAAGCTTTTTTAACTTACTTAGATGAGAAGTTTGGGCTAGGTGTAAAATAAAATGGGTCATTGTTGTGTAATATTAGGATGGTCCTTTTTTTTCTGCTAACCTCCATGGACCCTCCCCATGCGACTGGGCCCCAGAAAGCTTTCCCCTTTATTCCCCCCTTATGGGCGGCCCTGCTACCGAATAAGGATCTTATAAAAATACAATGAACATTTTTAACAATTTGAAAGGCAGCTTTTAAAGAATTAATTTGGGCAAGGGTCATGCGGTGATTCACCCTCTAATGTGATGTGTATTTGAAGGTGTCTTTTACTAGCCTATTGTCAGTCTTTGGCTTGTTATTCACGTCAGCTCTTTAATCTCTTTAATCTAGATTTATTAGATATAATAAAGAAACCTTCTCAGGAGGGAAGGAAAGCATAAATTCCTCTGATGATCAAACTTTTGACAAGTATTGAATTGCTTCTGTTGAATTTAGTCTGGCAATTTTATTACATAGTTTGAAATGTCAAGGTGAAAAGAGTGTAAGCACAGGGAAATTAAATAGCCTATTTCTTCACAGACCAAAAATGAAACTTAATGACATGTCTCCACAAAGCAGCAAAAAAAAAAAGGTGCCAAACAGAAGTACACCAGGAAAATGTGTTGTATCGTACCCTGTGAGTCACCATCACTCCCGGAGTTCCCACGCTGGGTTGAACTTGTTTTTATACCCAATAAAGTGTAAGAAAGGACAGAATTCAGAGGAGGGCAATGGAGAGCGCAGATGGAGAGTGTTTTCAGTACTTTCTATGTGTGTAAAGAGCATTGTGACATAGCATCATTGAACTGTCAGGGCTGTCATGACAGTTCAGAGCCAGATTCTGTAGAAATCTAAATTACTATCCCATGACAGCTGTTCACATTCACATGCCTTTAAGCCTTTTGCATATCTGTCATGACTGAACACTACCGCCGTTCAGGCCTGCAAAGGTTTAACATGCTGCTTTTAAAGAAACATTATTGTACTTGGGATTAGCCTGAGTAATAAATTAGGCTGTGAAATCAGATAAACCTCCTTAACATGAAGGTTGACTTTATGTTCCCTTTTTTAGTTTAGCACAAAAACATACCCCTACATCAGCCAATAGCATTAATATTATTACCATGTTTCAACACATATCACACCTGTCAACCTTTCCAGACAGATTTTGGAACATTTAAAATCACGTAATCATTAGCAAAAAAGGTTTGTGAAATTCCATTATGAATTGGCCAAATAGATAAAGTGCTTTAGGTTTGTTACCTTTTTGAATTCACATCATCATTATTTTTGATTTAATAATTAAACCAGAAGAAGGATTGCGTTAGCTAGAGAGCTAAAGCTAGCAACAGCTCAGCTAGCAGCCAAGCTAGCACTTGTTGAGAAGTGTCAAAGAGTCACTGATTTCTATCTTTGATCTGATTTATTACAGCAGAATAGAAGAAGAAAAAACATTTAATGTGAACTACTTTATTTAGTGCTTAGCATTTTTATATTACCAAAGCTGTTTTCACATATACAGTCCTTAAAATATCTAGAGAAATTCAGGAGGGCTGCTCCTGAAATCCCCCTGTTCACATACAGTGTGCACCTCACAGTGGGAGACTTTCTCTGTTGGATGGGTTTTGAAGGGGTGGGGGGGTTCTCCTGAGGCAAGACAAAACTTTGGATAAAGTCAGAGTAAAATATTACACTGTACGCTGTGGAGAATAATCTCAAAGAAAATGAGAGAATAAGAATGAAATGTTCCACAGGGACGAAGACCAACCTTTCAATGCCATTTAAAACATAATTGTGCAGTAGACGGAAGCTAATGACCGTTAAACGAGGAGTAAATTGACCAGCAAAGTGCACATCAACTCACTCTATTTCTTAACAGTTCATAATAAATAGCAGCTTGGGCCGACAGATTGGTTCTTCTATGAACAATGAATAATCATGTACCATGAATGTCCAGTACATTCATTTGAATATCAGAAGCCAACAATGAAACACAACAGGTTTTCACTCATGTGACTCTGATGGACTTCTGTTTGGCTGCAGAGAGCCTTGTGAAAGCTCCAATTGTAAAATCTAATACAAAAGTAGTAGAAACACAATAAAAAGTCTGGTTTATTGACATACCTTTTTTTTTTTGGAAAGGTTATATGTGAATAATGACATGTTACGACATGATTCGATACGATACACTTTGTCATCATCTTGATATGACACTCTATATAAGTAGATATATCAGCATATTAATAGTATTTTTCAACTGATATATCACTGATTATTAACAAACAAAATTTGTATGTTTACAGATTTTGGAATTCTGACCTTTGATTTTTCCTTACATATGGAACTGTACTTTTGCAGCAATATGTCATTTATTTCCATTAAAGTTCAGAAATTCAGCACTGACCTAGAATTCAGGATGAGACATGGTTTGAGACCACATGAGTCGGCTGTTTTTGCTTTCAGGGCCATTAAACTTATTTTTGTGTCATTCTAATTCAGAGTGTTCTCTGAATTTGCCTGTTTGGATACCGCTGTGGTTTCTGAATTTCTGAAGTGGCTCGTAATAAGACACCAATGTCAGCTGCACTTTTGGATTCATTTAAAGGTAATTTTTGGCTAAAGGGTCAAACATCAAAAGAACACCGAGGACCTGCTGCTCATGAAATGATTTGTGTTCAGTCCATTTTACTTCCATTTACTCTCCACATGAGAGTCATTGTTTGTCAATTCTTCAGGAGATTGCATAGATTTGTTTTCCCACACAGATGTCACCTCTCATCTTCCAGTGATTGCCACCATTGACGTCCTGTGTCTCATGCCTCAGGAGAGCCCATATAATAATTGTGCTGTCTGGCAGATGTCACTCCTTCACATAAACTCATAAATCGAACAAGATTTGAGTTTTGAAAGTTTTAATTTTCTAGTTGTCGTTCAAATTGAAGTTGAACTCCCCTAAGAATTCAGTCAACAATCCCAAGAAGTCTCTAGACTGTAAAGAATGACAAAGTTTTCTGGTCTAATGCCAGAAAACATGATTTGTGTGAGCCCTCAAAGAAGTAGGTTTTGGATTGGACAAAAGTATGCTTGAAGTTTATTTGGGTTTAGACACTGAGATACCTGGATTTACTGTAGGGTCTTTTGGTCTAGGTAAAATAAAAATCATCCAGCTTTAATGAAAACTTTAGATTATTTACATAACGCTGGGTCTCTGAGCAGCATGAGTGAGTGTCTCACTGTGGGGAATGCCTCCTTCATGACCTCGTCAGACGCTGTATATGTTTTTTACATTAGCTTTATAGATCTAATCAAATATTTTTTGATTAAAGTTACATCACAACATGTAAAATGAATGAATTGAACTTAATGGATTTACATCTATACTATGTAAAATGCAATACTTCATTGAATAAACGTAATGTAAATAAGAATTTGTTCTTAATGACCTGCCTGGTTAAATAATGGTAAAATAAAAATTAAATTAAATTAAAATCGCAAGCGGTGATGAATGGCCCTCGCACTTTCGTGCACGTTGGGGTGTGTCGCGACCGAGAGGAACAAAGCAGCAGCGAGGTGGCGCCAAGGCGGAGGCCAGCAGATCAATTTGTGTCTGTTGTCGTCGTCGGTTCAAATGTATTCATGCTGTGGATTCCAAGCTGACGTGGAACTGGTCCTGTAACACAGAGTCTCTCTTCAAGAAGGATGGAAAAGACTATTTTTCCTGAGAAGACTTGGATCATTCAGTGTTCGCAACGTGCTCCAGCAGATCCATAGGGTCCTCGCTCCGAGGTCGGTGCTCGGGCCCTATAATTCCTTGCATTACAATAGGGTCCCACATGCACAACCTTACTGGACACAAGGGTTTCAATAACACATGTAATATGTAATTCAGTGTGGTAGTACTACCCCAGATTCTCATCAGAAAGGCTGTAACATGAAAGAGTCCATTTGTGATGGGTGACTTCCCTCAAGAGATATCCGGCACAATCGTATTCCCACTCATATTAGACGGGTGATCAAAACAGAGTGGAGTCCAGTCTGGTGGCTGCTCTGACACTCTGCTCTGGTGATGAATGTCAGTGAAGTTGGCTGCACTCCTCCTTAGGATGCCCTTACTTTAACTGCAATACACTTCAATGGAGTCGTTAGCATTGCGGCTATCAACAACATCGCAGAAATATATGTTTTTTTTCACCTTTATATAGATGGTTCATCTCATTGAGACATAAGGTCTCATTCTCAAGAGATAGAAAATGAATTTGAGGATGCTCACTTTTATTTTCTCTGACTCTTTTTCCACATCACAGATGGCAAATAAAGACAGGAAGACAAAAAAAAAAGTGAAGACAGTAAATTGTCAATGGGGTTACATCAATTCAAATGTTTGAATGGAGAGCTCATTGGTTGATAAATGTCAGCCTTAGAACATGGCAACTTTCATCTGCAGCACTCTGGCTCACTCATCACTTGTTTACTGACATTAAACAAAATTTTACTGAAGGTCTAAAAAAGGCAGATTACATGACTCTCCCCCTTAACATGTATCGAACTTTAATACAGCTTCACAAACCTGTGATGCAAGGATGGATTTTTCATGAAAGACTCAACTTTGCCATATCTGAAAAAAATATTTTCTGCACTTAAGATATCCTCTCCTTCAATATTTTGCAATGTTCTCTTAAAATGCAAGGGAAGAGCTGTCCACTTCAATCATGGCAGATGTCACGCCAACTGCTCCTCCAGAGTGGTTCTTCTGTCTGATAATAACACACAGAGAAGGGGAGGGACTCACACTTAGTCAATCTGGCCTTTACAAATAACGTAAAACTACACAACAATTTAAACAGCTTAAGATGGTCCACTCCTTTGAGAAAGGATGACATTTTAGATATCAACCAGTACATGGCTAAATTACCACCACCATTACACCATTACATCAGGCGTCACAAATTTTGAAGTTTCATGTTATAGTATCACTTTTATCTGCTACCTCTTCAAAAGGAACTTTTCATAAATTAAATATATATAACGACGATTTTAAGATGGTTTCTATACTGATTAGAACTCTCAAGAACAGCCGTCAATGTTGTGCTTTACCTCTGTGCAATGCCTGTCAGCTACTGTGTCCGATCTGACTCAAAGCTGGTCGTTTGCACTTACTGACAGTGTTTCCTCTTTGCTAGATCCTTGCTTGTGTTGTTCTTACTCTCTGATGTACGTCGCTTTGGATAAAAGCGTCTGCTAAATGAATTGTAGAATAATTGCGTGACACAACAAATCAAGAATAAGTCCATTGTTAACCACTGTTATTCTTGGATTTTTATGGATTTGAACAATTCCTTGTTGCAGCCATACATGTGTGTATGTTGAATAAAGCTACTGAAACCGTAGTTGGAGAAGTAACACCTCTGTCTACCCTTTCTGGTATATTAAGTTAGGCAAACCCAGAAAGCGCAGTTGAACTATTGTAGCTTATAACATTGTGTGAGCGAGTGCGAGAATACTGAAACATTACTTGAACTATGTCAACAAGCATCCCGAGCTCTTTTAAAGGGCCCCACCTGTTGAAACTTTGTCCTGTGTAGATTTCTTTTCCTCGTTTCTGGAAATCTCTCTCTCCATATCTTCCTCTTCTCCTCATCAGAAAACGGTCCTTCCCTGATTGGCTGGATAGTTACTGAATGCTTTTAAAATCAGGATCAGCAAGGCCATGGCTTTGGAGCTTAAATATTTAATTGATTACGCATCAACAGTCAAATTAATAGAAAATTATTTTTAAATTGGTAAACCAATTAGAGTTTTTTTTTATTACTTTAATTAAGAAAAAGGGATCAGAATTAATTTTTCAAAACTTTGGGGTTGTGGAGAAATCGTGACATCTGAGGAAAGCTGACAGTCATTCGTTTTCTCAGGTATTTGGGACGTATTGAAATAGAACTGAGATCAAAGCAACATAAAATCTTTGACACTGTTGGATGAGAACATTAATATAGATACTAAACTGATGATCCATCCAATAGTTATTGCGATTCAATTGATAAAAAAAACAATGTTGGGACGCCTGTAGCCTAGTTGTTAGTGCCTGCGCCCAATGTCCGGAGGCTATAGTCCTCCTGGGTTCGAATCTCACCTATGGCTCCTTTCCCACATGTCATTCCTCACTCTCTCTCTCTCTTTCCCAGATTTCTAACTCTGTCCACATTCCTGTCTCTGAATGAAGGCACAACAGACCAAACAACAACAACAATGTGATCATAATGGCTCAAGAGGAAAAGTTGAATGAATCCAATAGTGATAGGGATATTTTTATATCTGTACCATAGACATGCCAGACAAATCGCCTTTGGCATTATCAGTTCTATACCGCTAGAAGGGCAAACAAACAAAAACACAAAAAAGATTGATGAATAATAACGTGCAGTATATGTTTTTAGACTCAGATGTATTCCTGACTTGTGGATACTTTTTTGAGGACAGATTCAGTGAAAGAGGTAATAGAATCAAAATGGAAATCTAAACAAACGTGAAAATAAAACATGTAACAAAAAGAGGGAACAGTAGAAGCTACATGGATGGAGGTGTAAATGTGTGCAGTCCTCCTCTTGGACAAACTGTCTCTGCAGGCTGCCACATGGACTCTTTGGCCCTCACATAATATCATTGAGCATTTTTTTTCACATTGGCAATGACTCTCCCAGGCAATGACTCTCCCAGGAGCATAGTATCAAGGTAAGCAAATGTGTTATTTCTCCCTCAAGGTCATTTTATTCACAGTGGTGTACATGCACTGAAAAGACCTACTGCATGAGGCTGTTAATTTCACCGAAGCAAAAAGTGACACAGTTCAGAGCTTTACAGGAGAAATGTACTCTCGTCTAATGCTCTGATAATGTAGTCCTCCCTTCTCTCATACATATTTGTCCTCAGTCCTACTATATTGTCGGCTGCCAGTGTCCTGCTCCTGAATCATAAAAGAAGAGTTCAGCATGTTTTTTCCATCTTCAGTTGCTATGACAAACAAATGTCTGGCAGTAACATTCACCTGCATCTTTTGACAGGAACATCTCAAATATTTCTATTATAGAGACGAGGGCAAGAGTGAATCACTCGGCAACTTCATTGTCGAAACCTGCTGCGGATGTTGTCACTGTTCTGTCATTGACAGTAAATACAGAAATGATCAACAACTACAATTTAATACCTGATGTGAAGATGGCATCTGTTTTGTTATTCCTACTTAAAGCGTCAGAGTAGATAAACACAGTCACATTCACAGATAAAACCAATGCCTTTTGCTGATATGTTACAGCAAAAATATTTTTTTTGGCAATGTTGAATTCCTGGACAGATAAAAAATGTGTAAAAATAAGAAGCACCTCTTTCTTATCCAGGTGTTAAGTATAAAAGATGTTAGTTCTGCTTCACCAAACTGTAATTGATTAATTCGTTAACAAAATAAATAAACATTAACTTCAAAGCAGTTAATCTCGTTAGCTATTAGCTACAGTTAACGTTAACATGAATATGACCATTACCCAGTATTATCAAGAAACTACAAAAATATCAGCTCTTTGCAGTTTAAATTGATTTGAGTTCTTAAGAGGCCACAGTGAGTTAGAAAACTCTAAATTACAAACATGTCTGTCAACAAAAACTACTAATTGTAGAATCTTTTATGATAAATCACCATTGTCTTCACTCTAGCAGCGCTCCAGAAGTACCTTAATGTAGGTCAAGCAGCATTTCACAATAAAAGCACCCAGAGCAAAGACGGACAGTTTGGCTCATTATTTAATAACCTCTCAATCTACAAGAGGAGGTATGCTCTTGCTCAGGTTGTCATCTTACCATTTAAGAGCAGGGGTTTGGATTTTAACGGAAGCAAAATTTACTGGAAGTTGAAGGTTTTCAGAATCGTTTTTCAAACGATTTCCACGTTGAAAAATGAAATAAAAAGAGAAGTTGTTTAACCAGTGACAGTTAACAGATTACTTTATTTCCATTTTCTAGATCCAAATACTGCCAATCCACTCTGTATTTCGAGATGATCACTTTGCTGGTTTACATCCAGGCAGCAGAACATTATGGTAGTATCCATTAAACCAGGCTACAGCCCGGGCTAATGGCAGATGGCTGCATTACAGCTTTGACATTACCTTTGAACGACATTGCACGCCTGAATTAATAAGAACATTAGTTATTAGTTTAACCGCGTAATTCTGGTGCCGACCAGAGAGGGTGACGCCGTTTAATAGATCCCTAGTAGACAGCCTCTTATTCAGTGACAGAGAAAGACAATACCAGAGAGTAGCTTGTTTAAAGTTCCACCAGCTCATGGTGATCCTAGCTTCTCGTCATCATTTGGGGATGTTGTCCATGTTTAGATTTTGCTAGAAATACCTTGTTAGCACCAAATCAAACTGGAAGAACCAGGCCAGCGCTTCAAAGTGAGGAGTCACCATGGAGACCATCCAATTCAGTCTAAATTATCTGCTGTGGCCCTTTTTTTTCCTCTTCTGTCATTGTATCCTCAGACGCAGCGGCAGTACAATGCCTTCTTTCCTTGAGCTGTCAGCAGTGTGTTCCTCTACTGTCCTCACACAAAAGACGGCCTGTCTTGTTTGGTACTTGTCCTTAAAGCCTTGTGGCTGTGGGAGATTTTACTCAAAAAGAGTCTCCCTGTGCTTTGAGAGGCTTTTATAGGCATTAGTTAGAGCTTACAGGAAAGGTGTGGGAGTTGATGATGCCTTACTTTACATGCTGCACAGCATCTACAGTCACCTGAAAAAAACAGCTAGCTCAGTTAGGATTATGTTCTTTGATTTTTCGAGTGCTTTTAACACCATTCAACCACACATTTAAGCAAACAAATTAATCGATTTTAAATTACACAACACAACTATTTCTTGGGTCTTAGATTACCTCTTGTCTCGACCTCAGTTTGTCATGCTTGATAATGAAAAGTCTGACATTATCCTCACTAACACAGGAGCTCCACAGGGCACCGTGTTATCTCCGTTTTTATTCACACTCTACACTGCTGACTATAGGCATGGTCAGGCGTCCTGTCACGTCCAAAAGTTTTTGGACGATACTGCACTTGTGGGTCTACTTACCCAAGGCAATGACACTGCCTACAAAAAAGAGATTGGCTCTTTTGTCAGCTGGTGTGATGCAAACTTTTTAAAATTTAATGTTGGAAAAACAAAGGAACTTATGATAGATTTTAGAAGGAAAAATGACGAGGTCTCCCCTGTGATCATTAAGGGTCAGCAGATCGAGACTGTCCAGTTTTAGAAATACCTTGGTTTCTTCCTGGACAGTAAATTAGACTGGAAAATGAATACTGATGCTGTTTTCAAGAAGGCACAGTCAAGACTTTTCTTCTTAAGGAAGCTGAGATCTTTTGAAATTAGCAAGAATGTTTTTGTCTTTATGTTTTTGTCTTTTTTGTTTTTTATCAGGGAATCTTGGCTTGTGTCGTCTTTTATGCTGTGCTGTGTTGGGGTGGCAGCATTTGTGTGGATGATAAAAACAGGATCAATAAGCTGATTAAAAAAGCTGGCTCTGTGATTGGCATTACCCCAGACTCACTTGAGATCACTGTTGATAAGAGAATGAGGACCAAACTTAAAACTGTTTTGATCTTTGAAGGCAATCCTTTACACAGTGTTTTTAAAGGACTCCGAAGCTCCTTCAGTGAGTGACTAGTGATGCCATAATGTTCCACTGAACGGCTTAGAGGTCCTTTGTTTCTGCAGCAGTCCCATATTTTAATGAACCTTTTTGTGTTTCTGACTCATGGCTGTACATGATTATTCAAATGGTTTCAGTGGTGTTTGTTATTTATTTTCTTGTTGTGTACTGTGATGTAGTGTCGATATTATTTGTTGTGTGTATGAGCTGACCTGGTGACAAATGAGTTTCCCCGCTGGGGATCAATAAAGTTTTCGAATCGAATCGAATTGAATCTAATCCATTTTTAACAAAATGAAGGCAATTATCTGGTAAATCTGACAACATGTGATTGATCCACTGTTGTTAGCTCTATATTTATCTTAATGCATAATTTCAGCACAATTCTAACAGTTCAAGAATCCAGTCCATTCTGTCAATATATACACCCAATCTTTTGTCAATACTCCTGATACCACTCATATCACCATGAACTGCGCATCACTTGACATCTTGACTGTATTTTCTTCAGTCTCAAGGTCCAATTCACTAAAGTGACAATAATATTCAAGCACAAAGACAGCCATAACCTTTGACATTTGTTCTTGTTTTGAATCTGATTATTAAGATCAGCTGCCTACACCTCCATTTTCTGCTGTGCGGATGCTGCTCTCTCATTCTGACAGACCTTAGTTATGCCCACCAATCATCACATCACAATCCGGTTATGTTAATGACTCCATACATGTACAGCTAATTAAGCTAATGGCACATAACTTAACTTATTACTTTTAAGATATTTACAAATGAAGTATTAGTATTGGTAGCTATTTGATTGATTTGAAACCAACAACTAAAAATGTTATTATTTGTCAGCTTGGGAATCAGGCAGCTCATTTAAATTGGTGCACAACAAATCTCTCATGATATGTTAAGCCCTGAAGGTAGCACCGGATGGATCCTTCGATCCATGTGGATAGTTCTACTATGATCCCTTGCCACACTTGTAAATACATCTTTAATTCATCTCCTGTTTTTCAGAGTAAACATAGAAAGTACTTCATCATCAAGGTTTGCAGCATTCAGTAAATCCATATAGATCATTAGTTAGAGTATCACTTTTAGATGCTTTATGTTCCTGTTTGTGTTGTCTCGTTTGCAGAACCCACATACTGGATGGCCTTAACAAGCGGTCTAGTGTTTTCTATCAGCCCTTTTCACGTCTCTTTTCTACATTTCTAAACACTTGGGATTTTCACACTACAGCAGAGATGAGAAACAGGAGGACTGTTTTGTGTTAATGGTTGAGTGGCTGATGATGATGGCTTGGCCCTTTTCAAAAGTAAGCTACAAGATGACCACTCGAGCACAATGAATGTTCCAGGCTTTCAAATGAACTCCTTGAGCCCACTGACTACAGCTCTCCACTTATCTTCCCTCCCTCTCGCTTCTCATTAACAAATAAAGCCGTTTTTGCTCTTTTGAATAATGTCCTCATCTTTTAGAGAATACAAATAATACAATGTGTCAGTGGTGCAGCAGGTTTCTATGGCAAACTGGTAACAAGATAAAGCAGCTGATGTTTAAAACACATTAGATCTGACATTTAGACCGTTATGGTCGTACAGAGGACCAGTTTGTAACATTCAAGCCAACAGCAGTGTTGTTAATGGCTTAAACTCAGTGGACTTTTTAGTCACAGCTTTATATCAGAACTCTGTTGCTGTGTTTGTTTCCATAGGAGAGCGTTTAGTATGTTGTTCAAGGATCAGGTAGAGAGCCAACCCTGCCTCTAGCCTCAGTATGTACGCTTTGTCATGAAATACTAATGTGACTGCCTGATGTCATTACATTAAAATAGGAATCCAGAGGAGGGAGAGGAGAACTGTAATGATAATGATTTTATATGTCAACATCAGTGATGGATGTCCACCCAGATGCAAACAGGTGGCATCCTGCAGGAGCAGCTATATCACAACCTCATGAATATCAATGTTTGCCCACTATTGTTGTGTTTTCACAGCAGAGGATCTTACAATATAATAAAATGTTGATCGATGGATATACATTCATTTGCCAGATTAATGGCTGGCTAAAAGTGATGCAATTTTAAACAACAGTCCAATATATCCCAACATCATGTACTTTATAATTGTTGTTGTTTAAAGAAATTTTTTTTGAGAAGTTTTGAAGAAATAATATGCATTACCAATTAGAGATTGGTAGGAGTACTCCAGTCACAGCTTCAGCTTTATTCAACATAAAGACATGTGCACAGCAAGCCCGATTACAGCAACAACAGATACGGCAGCTACGGTAACTCTCAAGGGACACATTACTCCAAAAGGCGCAAGGCCATTAGAAAAACAAAAAAAAAGATGATGATAACGTGCAGCACAAGATACGTATATATTACACTTATATATATTATAGAAATACTAGTTCAATGTGTAACCACATCAACCACATGCGCTTAAAGCTCAGAGAGAAAACCAGCGGAGACAGATAAAGGTGTAAATAAGATACATGTAGTCTTGATGTAATTTTTCATAATTTCCTGATTTAATTTTCAGATTAAACAATCTGTCTGATTTTGTATACCTTAAAACATTTGCTTCAATATTGTTCAAAAAACACAACACAAAACTGCTGAACAAATACTTTCACTTGTAGTTTGGCAGTTGTGAAATAGATCCTCTCACATTTTTCTAATAGTTGAAAGTGAAATGATAACAGAATGTGCCATATGTGCCCTAGATTTAAATGATTTCTGTGCAGTTACATCAAATCAAAACTCATTTTAAATTCCATCAGGTCATAGAGAGAAGCTCAATCTCAGGGGACATGTTTGAAATAAGCCATGAGCAGCTGCAAAACAATCTTCCATATGACAACAAAAGACACAGAAATGTTATTCATGGAGTGTTGATGGAACATAAAACCCGATAGAAACTGATTCCCACGTTGGTATTAATTAAAGTGTTGCAGTAAAATAGTCCATCTGTTAATCTGAGTTAAACTCTGTGGCGTTGCAGTGTACGTACACTGCCCTGTCTTTAGCACAAGGCTTTGGTCCCCTGGGTTGCAGGCAGAGGCTGAGCCAGATGAGAGCCAGATCACACTGCTCAGCGGTCCTCCAGGGACCCAAAAGAACACAGAGTTCAATGCGGTCCGAGTTTTAATGTGCAATCGTCTGTAAAGGCCTAAATCGAGTACCTCGACTCCTTGTAAACTCCTGCAACATACACAAAGTCAGTTAAAAAATAAATTGCCTTTTCGTCCTTTATTATCATTCTTGTATTTTTTATCATAGTACAGCTGAAAATGCTCCATAAAACAAATAAACATAGAAATATTCTTCAAATTATCTGAACAATGCCTGTGAGGGAAAATGAAAGCAAAACAATAACAGGTTTCTGATATTGATAAACTGTACCCTGTAGGCTGGTGTAAATGATACCCAACTTGTGAATTATAAATACCCATGGCTGAGCTAAATGCCCCAATGCAGCACAGTCAATTTCCTTCCATGTATTCCAAATATTTATTTATGACAGAAGGAAAAATGTTAGAGTAGAAATACAGTAGCTGTAAAGTATAAAGTATGAACTGAGCTCAGATTTACCCTTCCCTCAAACTTTTTCTGTCTTGAGAATTCCTGAAGAGGAACAAGAATATATTTGATCTGGAGTTGTTTGCAGTCCAATCAATAGTTGAGGGAAACTTGGGGAGGAACTGACACACACCGGAGAACACAACAGCTTTTGTGAGCTCTTATAGAACTGACAAGAATGAGATCAACCAACATGTCTTTTGCTGTGTTATAAAAAGTAACATGCTAATATGATGTAACACAACCCCTTGTGTGGACCAGAATGAGTGTGGCCCCCCCTTGTGATGTCATAATTAATATCTAAGCGTTAATGTAATGCACGATTTGTAACCCAATGGCTTCCTCCTACAGAAAGTACCCCGTCTTGTTTTTAAGCCTCAGTGGGTTCAGACAGTAAACAGCTGTGCTTTAAAACAACACAAGGAGCTGCTCTGGCGGTGTGTTTTTTGCAGGTACTGATGAGACATGAAAAGAATTTTGGGAAAGCCCAATTTGAGTTAAACTTGATATCAAAGTACTGCAAAACTCTAACACAGGATCCTACAATCCTGAAAATGTATCCTGGTGGCAATTATTTTATCTCCTGTGAAAGCACCCTTGTTAATGAAGAAGGCAATAAAGCACTTCATTTGAGTGAAAAATCTACATCCTTGCTCGAAAGCTTCACATTGTACTCTTCATACTTACCTTTTTCTTAAGACATTGTGTTGGAAAGTTAGAGGTCGTTTCAAGTTCTGGCACCACACATTCAGTGTAATACATTTGAATGCAAGGCTGCGTCATCAACTGTAATGACTGGTGGACTTTGAAATAGAATTAAACAACCCTACACATCTGAAGACTCGATAAAAGAAGTTGATGTAACTTAAGCATCTGGAAAATAATCAAATGCCAAAGTGCCTTTAGACCTATATTCTGTCCAATGGGCTGCATAGGGTGACTCTTCTGGTTGCAAAAAGGAGTCATTGAATCATAATTGTGTAGAATTCTATGAGACATTTTCCTCCTTTTCTCACAGTTAATTAGCCAAGTTCACATTCTCCTCATGAGTTTATGGTAAAAAATAAAAAGCTACTCCTCCCCCATTAAAACATGGTGTTCTTTGGTACATTCTGATCCCATTTACAGAAAATAATGTACCAAGCATGGTTAACTTCAGGGTGTGGTTAAAATCGAATGCAAGTTGTTACCATAGAATCACAGCAATCTGTACGCACTTCTTGCACCCCATAAAAATTGATGGCAAAGCCAATTAGCCGAACTGCAGCCTTATGATGGTAATCCTCAAACCAATGGGCTCGATCCATTCCATTTTATACAGAAAATTTACACAAATAGGACATTTCTGCAATATATTCACATACACAGACTTTCTATACAACGTTTCATAATTTTACAATCGGGGTCTCTTTGCTTCTGAACATTCTGCCTTCTTGCTCCTGAAGCCACAGTAACAGTTAGAACTATAGTTAGTAGTTGTTTTGTTCATCACCAGGTCAAGGTCATTGATTTGACCACCACATTCCACAGATTATAAGCCCCATGACTTTATCAGTGAGATTTACTTGTTTACCTATTTCCAACAAAGAAAATAGTAATTCATTTGTCTGCCACTGCATCCACTACAGCCTTGATCTTAGCGTAGCTGGGTGCTTCAATAGAGAGACAAAGAGTGCTGCAGCTTAGTGTCTGGATGTAATTGTGCTATCTGCAGGGCTTCTGTTCTTTCTGTTTGATTGCAGCAAACAAACATCTCTTTCAGTCACTGACAGCTGGACGCAAAAGACGCCCCCAGACAGCAAGACAAAGGTGATTTGTAAATTACAGGCCCTTGTTCCAGGTGAATTGCACTCAGTTGTCGTGAGTGGTGGCAGAGGTTGAGTTATTTGATTTGGGCGGTATTTGCTTGTCTCTCAAAAGAGCAGAAGAGAGCAAACTTTGGGTTCAAATGCTGCTTTTGGATGCCATCGCCAGGTTAAAAACAATGCCAAACCCTTTTGTATTGTGCCACTTAAAGAGGCTGTCAGTGTTTGTGTATTTGTAGTAAACAATTATCCACTCATGAAAGCCTTAATTTAAGAGTGTATTAAGCAGTTGTTCTATCTCAGCTAGCAATTGAGTTACAGGTAAATGCATTTTATTTTTATTTTGTCATATTTCTAAAATGGTTCAAGTATTTTTGTTGTCTGATATCCTGACACAAACTAGTTTAGCTATAAGCATAATTTCTTCTAGTAGTCCCCTGAGCTGGATCAAGCAGCATCTAACACTTATTATTAAAGGAGATCTATTATGCTGATCCTTATTTAAATACATACAGCACATATAATGCTACGATGTTGGATGTCCATACTAAACCATGGCAACGTTTTTTTTTACACACAAGATACACAGTTGTTGGTGTAATCTAGGGACTTGGTTTCCTGCTGATCTAAACGAGAAGTCCGCAGCACGGAGAGCTCCTTCCTCTACAGCCCGCTGCCGCTACGCTTGGATGAGGGGGACCTCACCTCTGCTTGCTCCCACCATCTTCGATATCTCTTGCCAGAGCATTTATGTCCGATCAGACACAGCACTGGCCACCTGTCTTGTGCGCAACAGTGTCGCGCTTGAGCGCCACAGAGGAGACAGCTCGCTCCTTCTGCGCAATGTATGACAATAAAAACATATATGAGTAAAATTAACAATAAAAAACATAAATAAAAGCAACATATAGTTGCTTAAAAATATTTAGATAATGATCTGATTAAGGACTTACCGCCTGCTGATATCTATGAGATGCATTTCAGAGAGAGTGAGGGTGTTTTGGAGAAACATGGAGCTGGTGCCTTTTAGCAGACTGCCAAAGGCTGGGGTCAGTTTAAAAGTGCAGGAGCTGAGGCCTCAAAGTCCGAGCAGGACCAGCGGGTAAGTTTGGCTGTAGACCCCCTGATGAGGAGAGCAGCAGGCGGGAGAGCTCTGAATAGCACCAACATGTTCTATCCTCTCTCTCTCTCAACAAACCCAGCCTCTATACGAGATGAAAGGGATTTGGTGTGAGGGGGAGTTTGGAGCATCACAGAAATGGATATAACGTCTCTGACTGTTGTTCTGAAAGGATTTTTGTGTTTCCTTTTGTTGTATTTTTGGCAGTCGGGCTGGGCCATGCATACACATATGCAACCTTTTCCCCAAAAACATTGAATTGGTTGACATTTGACGCGTCTTTTTCCTGGCAGTCATATCATAATGCTTGTCATTTCTGTCATCTCATCTCCTCATGCCTCTAGCTGTTGTGAAACTGACTTTATCAAATCCAGTCAGATGTTAGCTCCTTCTCTTCATACAGCTTTACCCGCATTGCTGATAGTTTCAAACTTATCAGGAGTTCGGACTGATCTGAAGAGATGAAAATAGACATCTTGTTCCCAGTCATACTTCAAAACAGGAGCCAAGTACAACCGAATTCGGAGCGAGCCTACAGCCGGCTTTTAGACGTTTAAACCATCAAGAGTTAAATGACTTTGTGCAAACTGCTGAGCTTGTGGGATACACTGTCTGATCTGAATCCAGATCAACAGAGCAGTGAGTTGTGTGTACAGACTAGATCCACTAATGAGAGGTCAGCACAGCAGTTCCTGTGAGCTTTATCATTGAATGTTTCTGTATGTCAATCAATACACAAAGCGTTCAAATAGTTGTTTCCATGGCAAGCTTAGATTATCCTACTTAGAAAATCGATTATACAATCTTCAGACAGCTTTAACATAGTTAATGTCTTAGGGATATATCTGAAGAGTTTCATTTAAAGCAAAGACCTGTTTTGAATTGTCTTCTGCTCGGACGTGTTAGTCAGACCAGATTAATCTCAATATGTAACAGCTATCGAGGCTCATGGGTGTTGTAGTATTTAGTAGGGGTGCAGAAATGCAAAATTTTCTCTAATCGATTACTCTTCCCATTGTTAAAGCGAGTACTCGAGTAATTGTTTTGTAGCTCTTTTTTTTCTGTGATTCTTTTCCCCCACGGGAGGCCCCGCCCCCAACTATGACGCAATGCCGACTGTATCTATTGATTCATTTGAATCTTCGGGATTTTAATAATTGTTAGTAATAGGCCTACTTTGTATTAACGTTCATATATGAAATTTCTTACTTCAACAGACAGCAAACCTCAAATAAAAATTCACACAGACGCATCTTGATTATAACACTTGATTATAATTAGAGTAGTGAGTGTGGCGAGCGGACGTGCAGACATCAATGCGCACTCATCGCACGTTGAAGCTGTTTTGACAGCAACATTCTGTTTACAAAGACTCCAGTCTGCAGTGTAGAGCACACTTTACTCTGGTAAATGAAGTTACAATGATGAATGATTTAAGTGTCTGTCTGTTTCATCTTTCTCCTCTGTGACACACTCGCTCAGTCTCGCTCGTCCGCTATGAGCTATTTCTCCCTATAAGGTTTTTCTGTTTTGTAGTCATTAAATTATTTTAAAATAATCATCTAAAATTCCAAAATATAGGAAAACATCTAGTTATGCTGCTCTGTCCTGGATGATCAAACGTCATTGGTTTGGCGGAGTAAAGCGGTAATCGCAAAGTGAAAGTCCTTCTTTTTCTTTGGACTTAAAAGACAATTTGAACTGAACTTTTGTATATCATATTGCATATTTCGTTTGTTTTGGGACTTTTTGTTCATTGTGAATTCATTGGGGGGTTAATTAAAGGGATATACAGCGTACGGATCAATAATGGACGCGTTTCAGCACAGAGCCTTTATCAGCGCTTTGTTTGTCATCTATTTTCTTTTTGCGCTCGTGCACCTGACGTTTTATTTCTGTTTGAGTGTGCTCCTTTTTTTCTGTTTTGAATTAGGCCTATCCTAGAACCCACAATGCAACAAGAAACATTTACAAAAATGTGGACTACAAAACGATTATTGATTAAAGTTTTTTTTGTAACCGTTTATTATTTAATGAACGAGTACTTGGGTACCCGAGTACTTTGCACCCCTAGTATTTAGAGTCATTCGCTTTACAAGACTGACAGAAAAGAAACTGAATCTCTTAGAATAATAGTTACTATATGTAATTATTTTTCGGTTGGATAAACATTGTCCTGAAAAGTCCTGTATCTGAGTAATAAATACACTCCCAGTGTCTCCTCCAACTTCTCAATTCTTAATTAAAATCAAAATCTGATTCTGATGCCATGCAGATCTGGGAGGTTTAGATAGAGAGTTAGATTGGAATTTTAACATGGGGCTTGATTTACCCTGGGGTTTTACGATTTACCTGCTTTAGAGCCAGCCTCAAGTGGACACTTAAGCAACTGCATTTTCTTTTTGCACTTCTGTAATGGCTTCATTTTCCAGCCCTAGAGGCTTCCATTGATATTACACTCAAGAAATCATGAAAAAGCTTCTTTACAAGTTTCTTCCTAATTTGTGTAAAACTCAACCTTTGTGAGTGGTAGTTCTTTGGTTACTATTCATTGCTAGTGTAATAATTCAGATGTCAAGTGTCAAGAGCTTGAATCATTCAAATTTGAGAAAAAGCTAAAATAATGCATGTATGATGCATTGTTATTTCATATTTTAATAAGTAATAATATAGCATGAGGTCGTCCCTGTCCACCCTCGTGCCCTTCCTCCTTTGTTGATCTCACCCTGACTTGTACCTCTCACCTGCCTCTCCCTGCCTGCATTCCTCCAGGTGTCCAGACCTGAGCAGCAGCCTGCAGACACCATGATGTGTGACCTCTACATGATGACATTATTAGATACAGTCAGTGTGAGGCTGTGCAAGCGTGACTGGAGCTTGTACAGGTACAGATACACAGATGTTCTCACACACACACACACACACACACACACACAAACACACACTCGCACACACACATTCAGTACATCTGCAAAGATACAGAGATGACAGTAATTTATGTAATGGCCATAACAGTGTGTTGTGTGTCACAGCTCATTTATCATGGGTAGAGTTATCTTACAACAAGCTTTGTCTGGTTGTTTGTTTGTCAAGAGAACGTACTCATGGTTTACCTGAATTCTCTCATCTGGGGAACACTATGAGAGGTCTAATCAGGTTCATAGTGAAAGCTTGTTTTTTGTTTAGCTTCGTCTGAATGGAAGTCAGACAGAACAATGATCAATGGATGCAGAGAATTCGAGTTCATTAAGATTGACAGATTGTGATCAAAATTCACTGAGACACAATTCAACTTTGCGTAGAGGATCCCAAAGTAATTTGTCCCTGTTGTCAGAGGGGACATTTTCCAGCCGGGACACAAAGTACTACATGATTGACTTTATAATGCTTTGACAAAGAAACTGCAAATGTATTACATATTTGTCATTGAGGCATGTGTGCAGACCAGAGACTCAAATATATGATTTTCTCCACGATCAGGCAGATTTTTGCTAATTTATAATGAGTTGCCTTTGAGAAAAATGTATAAATACAGACAAACAGACCAATGAGCTCGGGAGAAATACAGTCTAATGAGTGCCGACCATTAAAACCAAATATCATTCCTGTAAAACATCAGTGAAACTTGTATTCCCATCCAAACTAATTATTATCAAGAAAATATAGCTGTTTGATAAGAAGCCTAGTAAAAATATGTTCTCAAGTGATGAATTTTCTGGCTCAATCTTATCCAAACAAGTTCTGTTAGAAAACCTTTAATGATGTAAATGTTGTTTTTGATTTGCATAATGAAACTTATGAACACTGGAGGTGCATCATGACCAAGCACTTTGATCTTTCTCTCTTTGAGGGGATAATCTTTCCAAATTCTATCCCCAAGATGCAGTAAGCCATCTTTATTCGACACATGTACAACACATGTACTCATTTAAATCTTTGCTTGCTTCGTGCCTCACATTTGTGTGTTATTTCAGACACTCAAACTACTGATTTCAAGTGGAGGATCTCGTAGGGAGAGAGTGATGGGCCGAGTGAATTGATTTGCAATGGGAGAAATAAAAGTCAAACAATAACTTCAAAAAAATATTTTAAAAAAATGGGAAACTCAGAAGAATATGTATTTGTTTTGTTTCATTCACTCACATTTGAGTTGTAAGATGCACAAGTATTTCATGTTTTGCAGCGCAAAAAAGGGGGATCAGTCGATATTTAAACAGCACAAGAACATGAACTGTGTTTTTCCTGGCACAGAATCCCCACATTATCAACCCCTGTGGAAAATGTCAAATTTAATTTATTCTGCGACTGCCAGGTAGCTCGGGGAAGCTTCGCCGCCTAATATTTAAAACATATCGCATCAGAGCAGATGTTTGCCCAGGGAGACGGCGGAGTAAAAATTGTTTGTTTAAAGGCCCACTACATGGAGAGACAAGCACAAACAGATGGTAATAGTCTCTGAATTACCTGAATGTGCGTCTAAAACTGACATCATAACAAAATCCTTGTCTGGTGGTGCATTTCTGTCTCACATTAAACTGGCTAATGCCTTTGTGACTGATGTGAAATGTCGGCTGCTATCACTGCCAGCTGACCTCATCTGACAGAGCAGCTTCAGACGAGTCCTTTCAGCTCTGCTTTTCAAGGACGACACGTACTGTGTAAGCCACATTTACTACCACTTCATCCTTCTTGCTCTGACAAATCTATTGTCTCTTGAATGCTTTTTGGCCTCCATACAGCTGCACCCTATCTGACCTTTATGAAATGACAAAATGATGGTAATTGACCATGAATTTAGGTGTTTTATGCTGGCATCAAAGTGTTCTTTTGCACAAACTGCCATCAGGGATATCACTCCCTTTGATACGTTGGTGTGAAGTTTCTGATGTTGATTTTCAGAAGCTCTGATTTAATGAATTTGACTGTTTTATGTTAGTTAAAGCCATCTGAAAATCAGAAGGTTTTATTAGTCTTCTCTTAGATCTGTGAGATATCAAATCAGACTTTAGACATCAAACATTATGGACGGTCACTGTCTGCTTGTGTTATTGAGGTTAAGATTCAAGTTTATGAACATACACTAGTAATGTGTTTTTCACTACTCAACATGGTTATGATGATTAAAACAAGAATACTATGGACATTCAAACACCATAGATGTCTTTTTATGCCAGGGCAGCTGGTGCTCAGTGGTAGAGTCGGTCGAGGGTTCAATCCCCAGCTCCTACAACCACATGTTGATGTGCTCTTGGACAAGAGAAAAGTTCACAAGTTGCTCCCGCTGCTTCGGTGGCGGGTGAATATGTGTGAATGGATGAGTTAACACTGATGGATGCTTTACATCACAACCACTACTGTCAGAGTGTGAATGTGGTGTGACCTGCGGTGTTAAAACGTTTTGAGTAGTCAAGACTAGAAGAGGGCTATACAAGCTCAAGTTAATTTACCATTAATATTATAGAACTACTTCATATTATCATAATTCGGTCACAAAGCGTATCAGTCTAAAGTTAGCGCAGTTTATTAAAAACTGTATGCGGGTAAATGATGTAACATTAGCAGTGCTGTCAGCCTTCGCTCTTCCCTACAGGTTAACATTCACATGACAGTGTTATATGTGGTTATGCATTCATTCTGTTGATATACCAGTTAAACCTGACATACATAAATTTTTTTCATACAAAATGGACTAATAAGAGTAAAAACAATAATGTATGCAATCTAAATAAAATTATTATTATTTTGAAACTGAAGAGGCGTGGGTATGTTTCTTATTTATTTGGTTCTCCAGACTGAAGGTCTGTCAATAAGGCTTAGTTGTACTGTGTATTATATACATATATAATACAAAACAGGGAAAACATTGTATCTCTCATGACTGAACACAGAGGTTGAACAAATATTATACTGTGTGTGTGGCCAAAAGGCAATGCTTTATTTTATTGTTTGCTGGTCCTGAATCCACAACCGCATCTTTCACTGCACATCTTATTGAAAACAATTATGAAGGAATGGAAGGTGCTGTTGTTGTTTCTTCTTGGTATGAGTTCAATCAGCCATATAGGCACGCTTTGAAGCAACAAGGGAAAACATAGAGGCCTTCATTTAGAACACCACACAAGAGGAATTCATGGCTGTTGGGAATGAGCTTTAGAAACGGGAGGGTGGACGTAATAAATTTGTTTATGAAGCTACAATACGTCTTCCAAATGCATTAGACAAGACTTGGTTAATATTCTGACTCATAACAGTCATGCATCCATATAAGTAGTTAGGGATATCTGAGAACCTTTGAACCACTTCCATGTGCTTGAAATTACATGCATGACTGTTTTTTAAAATAATTCACTCTGTGGAAAACGATTTGGCATAGCCTTTATTGTGCTGTTTGAAGCGAGTCGTTGCTAATGTTTAAATGAAAAGGAATAGAAATACCGCATCTTGGAAAGTATTCTCAAGGTTCTCTTCATGATGAAATTTCCGGCAACATTTTTATCATGCATTTTTGACTCCTGTAGGGAGAAAAACTCATTCATAGTTTGCATCCATGCCCAATGAATAATATTGCTTTAATAACAATAATGATTTTTTTTATAATTCCTTCCCTTTACTGTCTACGTTTTTCTTTTTTCCCTACAGAACTTTGTTTCCTTTGGTTTTCTTAAATTCCAGTATATGTTTGTGCTGTTCAGGTGTTATGCTCTTGTTTCTTGGTGGACATATAGTTCTGTTCTCTCATTAGTTTTACAACAAAACAGCTTGTACTATTATCATTTAATTAGATTCTATCTTTGTCTCCAGACCTTAATTAAGACGTCTCGTTAAAGGAACTCTCTTTACACTCTGTTTTGCTGAACTTGGTTCAAGTGAAAGTGTTACAGAGAAGTCCAAAACAACCCCGTGGATAAGTCTGGGTTCAAAGCACTTATCTGACATTAGAGTTAATTGTTTTGTTATTTCCTTGAATGTTAATTTGTTTAAAAGTCTACATCTACTGTCTAGGGCCGCGCAGTTAATTGCAGTTTCATCATGATCGCAATTCGAGCATTCGCAATAAACACATTGTGGAAGTCTGTTTTTTTTTTTTTAAAACAATCAATTCTTCCTCACAATGGTCATACATTTTCAATATTGGATGGAAATCTGGGTATATTGAACATTAAGCTTTCACACCATTCCATTGCCGTCAGATAAAGCTTAGGCCAGCTATCAGCTACCCTCAGATTAATTGTTACCAATTTTGAGGTAAAAAAAAAACTTCTGGATTCAGTGCAGATGCAGTGGTTGGTGCGTGCGCCCCATTTATGGAGGCTGTGGTCTTCCAGGCGGGCGGCCCGGATACGAGTCCGGCCTGTGGCTCCTTTCCCGCATGTCATTCCCTCCTCTCTCTACCTGATTTCCAACTCTATCCACTGTCCTATCTCCCTATTAAAGGCATACAAATACAGGGATTGCACATTAATCCTGGGAGTGAGTATCTAATAAGCACTCCTATTTGGATTTATTTATCGTACAATGTTCTCACTTATTGTTTGTTTTTCTCATATCGTGCAGGCCCACTGTCTGATGATTTTTACTGGGGAGGATATTTTGCTTGGTCACTGTTCACACTTAATGTTTTTTTCTCTCAACAACTAATGATTGGTCATATAAAACTGTGCAGTTCTATTTCCTGCTGTGCTGCTGTTGGCAGGACTTGTGAAGTTGCAGTCATGGATGAGCTCAGGGATAGACAACAATGGATTGCACACATTTATTTTTATTACAGTGAGACATATTATTCAGCATTTTTCACAGAGTTGTTTTGGGAAGTAGGTGATTGTTTCAAGAAAAGCAGTGTGACGCATTGTCAACAGTTTATAACGAAACAGTGGAGCTGATTTGCTCTGAACAGTGAGATAAAGTGAAAATGGGAGACTTCTAGTTACACTGAAACCTTGGGGACTGATCACTGGGGGGGATTAATATTGATATCGTATTAATATACGATGCTTTTTTATTATTATTTTTTATTATTTTATTATTAATATAATATGCTTATTTGTACTTCTGGTGAGATGCCAAACCTCATTTCGTTACTCTATACTTGTATATGTGTAATGACAATAAAGTTGAATCTCATCTCATCTCATCTCTCATCTCATATACTCTGTTGTTAAAGGACTCATCAATCAATCAACCAAACATTTGAATAGCGCCAATTCATAACAACTGTTATCTCGAGACACTTTACAAAAGAGCATATGGGATAATATGCATGCAGAACTTCTCTGTATTCCTCGCGTTCCTGTTGTCCACACTTTCTTGGTGCTGAGGTGGAGGTCAGAGCAGACCGTACTTGAATGAGGAAGGCTGTGGTTGTGGGGACGACACAGTCCGATTGAGGTGGTTGGGCGTCAGGTGGTGGTTGTGCGGACGACACAGTCCGATGGAGGTGGCTGGGCGTCTCAGACATCAGGTGGTAATAATGCCAGATCACCGCACTGAATGTTGGGGGAGCTCCGTCTACTCGAGAGCCTTTCTTCTGCTGCCAGGACAAGGCCTCCTGGGCATCTGACTAATGTAATAGATTAAGTGGCTTTAGCTGTGGAGCTGAAGATTTTAACCAACTGATCACAAAATCCCATCATCCTGCCCTTATGAGTATGTAGGAGAACCTATTGGGGCTGTAAAACAGACTTAAATTTGCAAATGCATTCACTAGAGCCAGAGTTTGGTTTGTCCTCTCTTGGCTACTGGACAGACATGATGGCCCAAAATCGCAGTCTTCATAAATAACTGCTCCCTCTGTAAATATAAAAGTGATCCTAATGTTCAGATGAGAATACAGTCATTAAAACGTACTGATGAATGATATCTCCATTTAAGCCAACCTTGATTACTTTCAAGGTTTCTCTTTGGAGTTGCAATATCGACTTGGTTAGGACGTTTGAGTTAATACTCTCCCGATATTCTCTGCATCATTTATTTCTACTTCTTTTGGCATTTGCTGCATACATCTTTACTGTCACAACCCCCAGAGTCCATTAGCAATAAGTAAAAGTGAAGACTTATTATTATTTCTGCCATTATTAATTCAGCCTTCTACAAAAAGCCACGGAAATCTTCTCACGTTCTAAAGAGTTTGCAAAAACCAATCAGCTGTTCTACTCAAACAAACAAAATACAGATTATCACAGATTGACAAATCACAAGAGAATGATGCAAGTATTTCATTTATTTTCTTACATCCTGAGTGGATGCTTGTCAAGTTATTGAGGCTAGGAGTTACTACTGTATGGTGAGTTAAACATATTTTATGCTACACTGCATGCATGATAACTTACATCTTCTTTCAAACACAGAAATCTCATGCTGAGACTGGGATTTGATAAGTGCAGGTTTCACCTTCTTACACAATAGGGCAACTGAAGTGGTAAAATAAGCCACAGAATAAATGAAATGTTATAAATGTAAGAGGGGTCTGATGAATTATTTGTTTTTAAGTTGCCAGAAAAGGAAGCGACGATTTTAAATTAAGTGCAAAACATTCTGTTGAAAGGGATTTGTCCTAAAATAACCCATAAGAGATGTGATGCATGAGTCATTCCTTTCCAAATGAAAAATTAAAGTACAAGGTAAGTGGTGTTTTCTTTATATGCATTTGTATTCAACAGTCTACAAGTTTCTCATTTAAGCCCTTACTTTTCATCACCTCACTGTGAAGACCCCTGTGCTCCAAGACACATCTGAGTCCAATTACGCTCTCCCTGCTGCATCACTAAAAACCCACATTTGTATCTGTCTCTTTATGTGGACTCCTGAAGTGGGATGCCACTCCTACTGAGTGATTCAACAGTAGCTCCTTGGGTCTCCAGAGCCTCCCTGGCAGCCTACTTTCTCCTGTAACCTATTTAGGAAGCTTTTTTAAAAAGATCCCAAAGAAAGCATTTTCATTTCTTTTCTCATCTCTCACTCTCTCTCTAATGGAGCCAGATGGAGAGACAGCTGATTTTGAGGTTGGACGTGAGGAGGGATACACCGTCTTTAAAGATAGACATGTGGGGAGGTTATTAGTGGAAGTATATGATTGGACATGGAATTGCAAACAGCTCTGAGCCCTTCCTCGGCTCTTCCAGAAATCCACTCGGGCAACTAGAGGTCAAATAAGATGTTAAGTAAATCTTTTTTTCATACTATGACTAACTGTATATTAGAGCCACTGGAAACACAGATCAGCATCTGCATTGTAAGTATATTTTTAGGCTCTTTTAAACAGTATAGTTAGAATCTAAAAGTAGATGTAGTAGTAGATGTTCAAATGTCTACATCCAGTTGCGTCAGCTATGATGCATGGTGGGCGGGCTTCAATGGAGCCTCAAAATAATGAACAAAAATTACTTTCTTAAACAAGACACGTCAGTGTTTTTTAATAGTTGAAACATTTCCCTTGATAAAATAGCCTGTTACTTGAATACTATAAGCCTTTTATAATACTATTGCACTTTCAACTTTCAATGTTATTGTGCCCAAGGGGAAATTGGTGAATTTGTAGCCAGGAGGAAACAATATAAAAAAACATTTAGAAACACAGGCACATAGACTCAGGCAATAGAAACAACATACACCGGGAACATCATTAAATACATAGATACGAGAGTTCTTCAGGTAACAACAGGAAACTGAATGTATTCCATAAAACCATCATCAAAACCAGAATAAAACCCATCAGTCATCAGGGTCCTCATTAGAGTTCAGAAGCTTGATGGCCTGAGTAATAAAAACATTTTTTCACCTTTTGGACTTGGCTTTTTGGTAATTTGTATCTCCTGCCTGAGGGCAGAAGCTCAAACTCACCAAACAGAGGATGTTGTTGTCTATTATAGAATAAAGTAATAATACACAATGCTGCTTGTTACATTAAAGTAAAAAAAAAAAAATAAAAAAAAAATAAAAAGAGTGGCTAGATTGGTAGATTTTTTTGAATCCATCAGCCACAGTGGCAAGTAGACAAAAAGTTTCCAACCCTGATGAATGATTGCTTTTACATAAAATATTACTAGTATATTGTTAGATCACAAAGTAAGCCCATTGCTCATTACCCTGGAAGCCATGTAGATGTCTATCAAAGCATGCTCACTCATGCTTACAGTCTTACAGCATGATCTCAACAGAACAATAAGCTACATTATCAGCATGGTTATCTAATAGTTATGAACATAGCTTTCACTTAACTCTTTTGCTGATAATCAACGAGACTTGACTCATAGATTTTTCTTTTTTTATTAAATTGCACATGGGCTTTCAGTGAAAATATGTTTTGTGACACACTGCAGATGCTACCTGGCTTTTAGAGCAGTTATAAATAATAGTAACACAAATATACTCCTCTGCAACAAACCAGCCCTATTTGCTCCAGAAACCAGATGTCCCATCTCTTTCAAAGTCTGTCTTTCACTAAATCTTTGCAGGTTTACACATTTTCCTTGCAGCATTAACCAACAGTCATGTTCACATCTTGTTCCATACGGCCCTTTATTACTTGTCAATAGTGAAAGAATGTTAGATACTCAGACTTATTTAAATGGATACTCAATGTCCTTGGCTGTGTTAAGAATGCTCTAATTTGAAGAAGAAATATTCTTGAGCAGATGTTTCGAGACTCCTGTCCAGAAGGGTGGCTATAATCCAGTAAAGCACTCAGCACACTTCTTACTCGTCTGTGATCGGCTGTATCTGGTCGACCATCTGTGGAGGATAACAGGTCTTTGCACTCTGACTCGTATCATCTCATTTTTTTTTACTTCTTGCTGCCAACACTTCTGCACCCCGTGAGTCGTCTGTGTTTGGTTTATCTTGTATTAATGCAGCTACAGTGGTTGTCTGGCAGTTGTCTGGTAGAGATCCAAAAAGTTGTGTTTTGGAAAGAGAATCTGGATAATTGGAAACTGAAATTAAGAAAAATGCAATAACAATTTGTTTTACCTTGAGAGACAAATCCAGCCGGTAATAGGATGTTCTTTTGAAGAGTAGCTTTCTCTGAGAGGATGTGAAGGTAGTTGGATAAAACTGGAAATTTGCTAAGAAAACAATACAATGAAAAATAAACCCTCTTTCCCTCTCTTTAGTGGTTCTTCCCAATTGGCCCTGAACAAAGTATAGAGCCCACAACTTTTCTGTTTATCAATGCCAACACTAAAGAATCACTTTCCCTCCAAATGACGCTAACAAGTGTGTGCAAGAACAATTCTGTTACACCCAAATAAGCATAAACAGATACATTGGGGATGCACTTAATGCTTTTCACCATAACGAGGAGAAAATCCATTACCATGGATACTAATAAATAGGTTATTGTTCAGCATTCTGTCCTCAAAATGGGTAATGGTAAATGGACAGTACTTTAACAGCGCTTTTGTTAGGTCTTCTGACCACTCAGTGCTTTTTCACTACATGTTACGTTCAACCTTTCACACACACATTTATACGTTGAAATATATGTGTGTGTGTTTGTGTGTGTACCACCAACCTGCCAAGGGACTACAGATAGGTATTGGCCTATGGCTACAATCTTACATGTTTATGAAAGTGCACTGTCCCTATTTTAAATGAAATTACCAGTAATTAAAATACACTGATGATGGTGGAAGGTGCTATGGAAAGTGCTCAAACACCCAGCACTACTATTCACATTCAACACATTAACATGAAATCCGCTGTCATGTCATTGGGCGCTGATATGTAGACAACAGGCGCTGGGGATCGAGCCACTCTACCACTGAGGCACGGCCACAAAGCAATGTAAAATGACTTTAGTATGATTAAGCTACATTAGCAGGTTGACTAATGTTTACATATGGACGATCATCACAGGATAAGTTTATGTGCCAGTGTAAGTTTGCTATTTTTTGTAGTTGCCGTTGTTTCAAGTCATCTAAAAGATTAATTCCCATGAAATGTGTCTCTTGGGAGAAATTGCCATAAGTTAAGTGAGACCTTAAAGTGTTATTTGTCCATGGTTTGAGTAAGCCAAGAAACATTGTCTCTCTCAACATTCCTCTTTCCTCTGTCCTGATATCTGTACAGAGAATACTAGGTCAAGGGCAAGGTAAACTTTATTATCCCTGAGGGGCAGTTTGTTTCACTAAGCTTGTGCTCAGATATTGTACTCGCTCCAGCTAACCTGGAGTGAGTACAGTCACCAGTCACCTGTGAAAATACAATGTTTGGGGCATGAAGGGGAATTATTAAGTAACTGACAAAATCATTTTAAAGTTGTTTTTTAAAGGTATGATAGTGACTTTATTTTCCTTTGAGTTTGGCAAGCAACTGCTGTTTTGCTTTATTTTATATACATATTTAATTATACTCTATGCAAACAACCATAGGAATGGCAGTCTGAGAAAGTATAGCAAATGTTTGGGCTTTTTGCATGACCCAAATATTGTTTATGCGACTCATATTAAAAGTTATGTAACAGTTATCCAGTCCCCATGCTTCTTATTAAGGGCAGTGCAGAAAAACAACAAGTCAGCATCACTGCATGCAGCAGAGCTGTTGGACGGTTTCATTGTTCACTTCCAGCACATTAAAGCTGGTTTGAAATGGTGCTTAATCTGACAAACGAGAGCAGAGTTAGGTAACACTTTATATGAAGGTGCTTGTAATAAGCATTAATAACAGGTAATAAGTCACTTATAAGTCACTTATAAGACCTTATTAGATTCTTATTAATACAAGTAAGTGTTAATATAGGCATATTTAACGCATTTATTATGTCTTATAAGACACTATTTTACATTTTTCTGTTTTCGTTTTTAATTTGTCACCTGAAGAGTTTTCTAATGATGTGGTGGATGTATAAAATGTCAACAATTCAGTGGGAAAATATCCTAAATTTTACAGTGATAGATTTTTACTAAAACACAACAAAAGTGCTTCGGTTCAACAGAACATTCAATCGTGCAAAGTTAAGTGCAACCCTTGGAAATCTCACACCCAGGCCCCTTCAGTACTCAGCAAGATCCAAACCAGTTGAGAAGGGCGACCCACAGTGTTGATAAGCAATCCACTGTTTACAGAGCTCTGCTGATGGGTTTACCAGGTTTTTCAGTAGTGTGTAGGCTTCAATCCAAATCCTGATACTTCTTTACACATGACTTTATTTATAACGTCAATTCAATCTTGTTTCTGCAAAGTCAGTGTAGAGTTTTTATTGCACCAGGGATAGCATTCAATCACGTAATAATGGCCCATTATGAAGGGAATAACATTACAGAACATCCTGCTTATTAAATACCCCTTTTTTATTTCTTCGCTCATGATACGATTAAGTATGAAAGTTTGCCAGCTCCAATGCTAATTGGTTGAAATTCCATTCAGTGATGGTAGAGGAAAATCAAGTACCATACATCAAGAGCTACAGCTGATCTTTATCATAGACAGTAAATATTAATGTACAAAGCCTGAGTGACGTCAGCCATCTGTTACAGCAGAGGGCTCCGGAGGCTCATCGGCAGTAGCCGCCATGCTGGAAATGCTTTCTCAGCCTAACTTTCAGTCAACCCAATGACAGGCTGAGAGCTGAAAACTGATTTTTTGGATGTAGTGTGTGTATGTGACTCTTGGTGTTCCTTGAGCCAGCCTTAAGTGGACACTCATCAAGCTGCAGGATTTTGCTGATGGACGGTTTGCCTCCCCCCACCCCCTTGCTCTCTATCCCTCTTCTTTTTCTTACCACTGTAACTTTTGCTGCTTTGCTAAAGTGCTCATGATGGATAGGCCAGATCTTTGTAACATAACAATGAGTAAGGTCTTTTACCTGCTTTTTGTAACATAACATTGAGTAAGGTCTTTTTACCTGCTCTTTTGTAATGTTAACAGACAAAGAGTAAGGTATTTTACCTGCTTTTTGTAAAGTGTCTCGAGATAACACTTGTTATGAGTTGACGCTATACAAATAAAAATTGATTGATTGATTGATTGATTGAAATGTACAAGTGGATATTTATTCAAAAGTGGAAATACTTCCTGACTGTAGGAATATAAAAAGGGAGAAAGGTCACATGTGAACCAGACGTTATTCTTGAGAAGTAATTTCTTGTTCAATGATGTATTTATTGAGGAAATATGTGCAGAAGTACCTTTGGTTTTACAGTAACTCAAACATGTATTGAAGTGAAACTATGGCCTTAACATGAATAAAACAGACGGCTTCACATGTTTGAAATAGGCTCTCCAGTCTGCAGCTATTGAGCTTCTTTCTTCATTCTTATAAGGGTGAGTGGTGCAGCATGTCTATGATTGGAATGGCTCAGTACAAAGAAAACCCTCTCATAATTGGTCTCATTCGATAAGGGAAGAAGTTTTTATACTGACAGGATTTAAAGTCTTTCCACCGAAATACATCAGCTCCTGATTAAAACGCTCACTGATTCTTTGCAAACATTCGGTCAGATTTACTCTGTATTTCATCATTTTAAAACACTCCAAACATGCAAAATGCAACTTATTCAGCCTGGATAAGTCTGTCTGCTCTGCATTGAAGTCTTATAATTTAGTTTAATACTATAAATCCTCAGTTCGCAATGAGGAAGATTTAGAATTAAAACCATTGAGGATGCTTTATTTTATAGCTCTGTTTAAAATTGAGTCTTGCAATATAATGGTACTGTTTACATCCACTGAAATGCAAATGTTCAGCAGGCTTAATGTTTTATTGTCGTCTTTTTATCACAATAAAAGGAAGTCGATGCCAGTCCCACTGTCGTGCTCAGCACTGAGACACAATTGTATCTGAGCGTTCTGCTGCTCAGCACATCTCTGAGCTGCAGACATCTCTACAGGAGAGTGAAACACCAAAGACAAACATGAGTTTCCCGTAACATTCACAGGACACTACGCTTCATTACGCCTGATGATTCTGCAGCTGAAATTGTCAATGAAACCAGCCTGACAGCACAGAGATAAACTACGTGAGGAATCCAGGCAACCTCAACAAATAGAACCAAAAAACAGAAGTGGATTTAAAATGAGGGTGGAGGAAAGAGAAATACATGCAGAATCATACATTTTTGGTGAGTTTGAATTACAGATATGGCCCTTTTAAAACTAAGTTTTCCTGTTTTTCTTTAATATTTAAGTTTTTCTTTGAGGGTTTGTTGCATGAATGTTGGAAATAAGGATTGTTTATAGGCAACCTTGTGGTTTTTCAGATTAGATTAAATACTAAAAACTAGACCCAGAGCGATAAATCGTTCAGCCAATAATATCGGCCGATATTAGCATATCCAGTGACTATAGGTATCGGCCAATTTTATCGCAGATATGCGCCTAACCCTAATCCGAAATCCCAAATAGGTCGGGCCCTTTTTAAAACATAAACCTTAAAATCCAATTGTTAAGGCAAAATGAATAGCATGAATAAATGATTTGATTCTTCTTCTATGCCATACAAATTAGTATACAGAACTATAATTTGTACTGATGCTTTTCTTTACTAAATAATGAAGTTCTTCTTCAGAAGCAGGAATGCCACCTGTCCATGAGCAGGTGCTGTGTGTTCAAGTACAAATACAAGATTTGATCATTGGCATATCCCTCATTGCTAAAATAATGATCTGAGGCTTCCAGTTCTAAACGCACATGTTGGCAAACCCTTTTTTTTTCACACAGAAAATGTCACCCAAATATTGAAAGAACAGATGATGTCATTACAAATTTAGCTGCATCAATAGGGTCAAGAAAAAAAAGGAAAAATGTCTATCCCAGCTGTCGATGTTAGAGCCATGCAGAGACACAAATGAAGAAGCAATACGCTAATAAAGAACAAAATGCCAAAAATGTCTTGCTGACGCAAAATCAGTGCATGGCTTAAATTGCTGGTCAAGGATATATGAAAGTTAAGAGTCATTCATGATGTTACATAACTATTGAATAAAGACTTGCATATAAAGACCTTGAGGCTGTTGGAATGTTTCCACTTCAAATATAAAAATTTTAAAAAATCTATCTTGCTTAAGAAATGAAAGATAGGATCCCTTTATTTTCATCAAACTCCTAAAGCCCTTACGGAATGGAACCAACCCAAGTGTTTGTGTGTGCCGACAGCTCACTCAATCACCCAATCATTCCTGAAGCAAGTGTTAGATATTCAATTAAATATTTTTTTTTTAAATCAACTTAAACATGTTTGCTATGTAGTTAGCATAATAAAAAAATCACTGGTTAAAATGATTATAAAATTAGGGTCTTGAGATAACGTGTTACGAATTGGGGGTTTACATATAAAGATTGATTGATTGATTGATTGATTGATTGATTGATTGATTGATTGATTGATTGATTGATTGATGGTAAAAGGAGCATTGATTCAAGATGGCTGAATTCATCAAATAATTGTAACTCTTAACTCATTGAAAACAAAGGACAATTCCAATCCTGAATAGCTCTTTGCCATCCTGAAGACCCCTCACTAAAAGTCCATGTTCTCCTGGATCCATGTCACATGCTCGAGCTTCTTCAGAATGACTTTTCAACAGTCGAAGTTCTGGTGAGAGAAGATGGCCAGCAGATAAGACGGCAGTACATCAAGGAGCTCCACAAGCTTCAGGAGGAGGAGGAGGGTTTGCACCTTGGAAGACTGTATTCATGCTTCAGCTGCTCAAATAAAAATAGATCTCCTCCAAACAACTTGCATTCAAACCATTTTCTTCCCATTTTAAAACCCTTTGTCCAGTTTAGATGGGAGAAAGTCAATATTATGTAATATAGATCATGGAAGACTACATTTCTAAATCATTTTTAACTGTGTTTTTATTCACAAGTTATTGATCTTATTTACTCTCGATGTATCTTGATTTAAGAATGGGGCTGTGTTTAAGGGCATATTTTTGCAATGATTCTGTTCCATCCCACTTTCAGAAATAAACTGTCAAAAAAAAAATGTCAAAAGAATAAAAAGTTGTGTAAAAGTAGACTTCCTTCCCTAAGCTATTGAGTTGAGCATTAATGCACATTTTAGTCTTGTCATTTCAAATCTAAAATGTATACTCATAAGTAGACACAAAGGAGTGCATTTATATAGAAATATTTATTCAATGGGCGGAGTTAAGTCCCGCCTTACTGCTGTTGCTAGGTTGATCCGAAGTTAGGTTGAGACTGCAAATCCAATATGGATGCAGCCGTCGATTGGACTCATTTGCTGCCTACGTAACAGACGGTTCAGGGTTTGTCCAGTAATATTTACAGTCTATGGCCTTGACTAATTTTTTTTAACATGCTTTGGCTCCGGGTTTACCTCATTTTCCATTAAATGCAGAGGCAGGCGGAAAATGTACTGACTTGTTATTGCCCTTACATGGACTTTGTCTTGATTTCTCGTAGCAAGGCTTGGCTGAATCCAGACTCTGGGTCATCCTGCCATTGTCTTAGTCATGATCCATTCCTGCCCTGTCTCAGCTTAGGCTTGCTTTATTGTCACCTTACCTTTGACTTGGTCTTGACTTGCACGTCTTTTTTTTTTTTTAATAGATCTGACTTTAGGTCTGCACTAGATTTGACTTTCCCTGGCATTGTTCTTGCTTTGTTTTTGCACTGCGTCAGCTTTTATCTGGACTTGTTCCCACCCTGCCATGGTCTGGATTCTTTCTTTCCATACCTTAGATCCCCCTGGTACCCCATGGTCTTGATTTGTTCTCTATATTCTTGGCCTTCTCCCTCTAAGTCGGGGTGTTGTGTCTGCCTGGATACACTTTGGTGTCTTTTGAGTCGGTTTAATACCTACAGCAATGCGTCTCTACAGTATATCACATACACAACAGAGCCCAGCTCAAAGAGGGGCAGGTTGCTTAAATTCTAAAGACTGGCAGAGAAAGACAAAACGGAAAAATATTTGCCACACAAAAGTCAGTGAAGCTCCAGCACTTCCACTGTAAACTGTAGCACTGTGTATAGGAGGAGATTTGAAAAGAAACAATATGTTTGTTAGAAAACCCTGCCTTTAGGAATACAGGTTAAAAAATAACCTGTATTCACTGTTTTAAAATGTCCTCATATTGTGCAGGTGATGGTCTCTCACACATCATCATTTGATCACCAATGAACCTCAGCTGAACTTGTTTTATTCATGCTTTGAAACATACACATTATTATTTTGGGTCATTTTCCAGCATGCCCTCTGTAACAGGACAGTTTGCCCTTGATGTTCACTCTCCCCATTGAGGTAAATCCACCCCTAAATCAAACAGCACACATAGGTCATGATGGATGGGGCTTTCTCTGCAGTGGCAGCAGGTCACATGGTCTAATATCCTACATCCTTCACATGCCTGTGTTGTGTAATAACAGACTTCAGGTTGTATCTTTTTCCTGTTTAATCTCACCCCACCTCGCTATGCTCTTGTCCTTCTTGGTACAGTTGTTTTCAGCTCCTCACCTGCTCCTCTTCACAAGAAAAAAGTAAAGATTCTGTGTAAATATCAATACAGCATGATGTGTACCCCAGCAGTCCCTCTGGAATGATGGCAAGGTCAGACATTGTTCATCTCATGTTCAGTTTTCTTTAGGTTTACCGGAGCAGATTGGTTTTTGTTTCGGCTCTGCGCTGATGAGAGAAGAAAAGAGAGTCATAAATATCTTCTGAGGTGTGAAACAGAGCAAAGAACAACATCATGGAGGTGCTGCAGAGCGAGGTGCTAGACCTGTGAACGCTTCACCTGCAAGGAAACGTAGCGTGTGAAGTGGTGTTTCATGTTACCCTGAATGATCTGACTCTACTCACTGAGAAGTTTGAACTCAACATGTGCATTACTTATTCCATCTTTACAACATTATTAAGAAGCAAATGTGATTGAGGCAGCTCTTATCTGAATCTAAATAAATAATAAGCATTTGTGGTTTATGAAAAAGATGGTTTGTGTTTTTATTTGATATTTTGGTAACAATAAGAATATACTCAGTTTGATTTCTGATATCTGGACATGAATTGGCAAATCTGACAAAATTAAAATCAAGCCTGCATTTCCTGCAGCTCTTGATCATATATATTTTGTTCAGCTCATTTCCCATCACAGCAGGCAGTTATTTTATATGCAAAGGCTTACAAATGGCAAACCAACAAAGTTAGAAACTAGCTGAAACATTTAGCAGCCAGAGAGCCAGATATCTCTCTCAGGAGTAGGTGGAGACCATGTATACCCGGCTCATCATTTCCTCTGAAGCTTTGTCTATTTATTCTATTTTACAGCCAACTTTCATTTATTCATTAATTTCATTTATTATACCGGAAAGTTTAAAAGTAACATTAAGTTGCAGTTTAACGGGCCTGACTCAGTTTAAAAAAATAGTTTCCAGCAGGTTCTTATGAAACATAAACCACAGTCATGACACATCAAGACAAACACATTTACAGGATAATAGCATTGGCTAGGCAGATACTGACAAATAGAAACAAACAGTACAGATACTGTGAATACATTTCTTGGTATTTTAAGTCAGATTGTCCTTCGTTTGACTGTGTAGCTGTACAGGATGATAGATTTTTAGTGACTGGAAATCTGCAGTAAAAGTAATCAGAGAAAGACTCAGTTAGCTGCAGCCCCAATACAGAAGTGGAAAACAATTTTTTCAGTGTTTGTGCCATTTTTAATACCAGGGTCCATTTGTTTGAGAAGGGAAACAGTACGACTTGAGATTAAGAAAAACACATATTGATGAAGACCAAAAGGTCATTTTGAGAATTGGTTTGTTTAAATCTTTCCATTTTGTTTCTCCTCCATTGCTTAGTAAACTAAACCAGAAGTGTGGACACTGGGTGGACCAAACAGTTTTAATCAGGTTTCTCTCCACTGATGACTGGAGTCATGGGCTTTTGGGGGGGGCAGCCCAAGTGTTAGTCCACAATATACTTTAGAGTAGAGGCAGTATTGGATTTCCATTTACTGGAAGTCCATGAACAGGTCCACTGAATGCTTAACGTCTCCTGAATAATGAAATAGGTTACTGCTTGAAAACATATTTGCTTCATCAACTTTTAAAGGGGGGACTATGTCTATTTCATGTAAGCTCATTCTTCCACCACCCTGAAGAGATCTAACAACTAATGATAATAACCGTTATGTGGTTTCAAGGTTCATGTAAGGATTAACAGGTAATGTACCAAAATTTTAAACGTTTAAACATTTTTAAGTGTTTTTCCTTAACCTTAGACCTCAGATTATGATGTTAACACTGAGGAATGCCAACAGATATTTACTGTAAGCAGAGCATCTAACACAAATCTAAAGTTAGCAGCAGCTACTTAGCAGCTCAAAATGTAAAACAGCTTATTTCTACGTAGCTCTGACTAAAGCCACTTTATCTACTGCGCTGCTGCTGTTTGCGAGCTGCAGTGGTTGTGAAATGTAAGTTTAAGTGTAGGCTAGTGTTTTACTGTCTTATAGTGGTGATGAAGACTTGATTTTGGATTCAACATTTTTTGTTTATTGGGGTCAAAAAAAAGTTGGGTAGCAAGTGCAATACCCAACACTCTGGCAGTGAGTCCAAAAAGAACAAATGGACCCATGACGTAAGCAAAATTAAATTGTCTTTACTATGTAATGCTAACAATATAGAATAAACATAGATTAAAGTAAGACCAGTCATTTGAAAGTAATTGACACGATCATTTCATATTTTTGTTTGTTTGTTAGATGCCTTTTACATAATTTTTTTCTGTGTATTTAAATCCCTCACATGTCCGCTCGTTGCCTCTTTGTTTGAGTGACTGTTCAAGTGTCTGACATTCTCCAAACTCTGCACTCGTACCTACAATGGGATTATCCAACACTCATCCCTGCAGCATATTAGAGCTACTTTTTAGATTGGAGGCAGATTATGTAAACATCATGCAAATGTCATGCAAATGGATCGGCCATTAACCTGCAGTGTCGCACAGCAAATGTAAATGTGTCACAAAAAGCAATCAGGATTCTGCAGCTTAGCACACATTTAAGAGATTTATACAAATGTGTTTTGGTTAATCCGTGAAAGGCTTGAGGCATTGTTTAGCAAGTTCAGTACCAAAACTTTACATGTGCAAATCATTCACCTTTTCATATCAATATAGTCTTGTTTTATTGTGTTTGTTATCTTAATAAATAAATTGCCAAATCTAGGAGCTTTTCAAATATTTTTTACCTCATAATAGCAAAAATAGTTTTTTTCCAAATGACCTTTTTTGAGAGATCTAAAAGATGTCCCTCTTCACTCTGTTAAAAATAGCTTGAAAAACAATCCATGAATCGGCAGAATCCCCAGTGACTTAAAGCAATAAATCCATCATTTTGTTTGTCAGCTTCAAATCAATTGAACCAGATGGACACCGGAGGCATTCCACTATTTACAGAGTGTAATGTCATTCTTTGTGACGAGTAATGAACTCAAACTTGGTACAAAGTAAAATCAACTTAAAGTTTTTGCCCTTCACAATCTTCCTTTAAAGCTTTGTACTGCAGCCAGGGACCACGGGGCAGAATGACATTTTGTGGTGTGTTAAAGAGGTTAAGTGAATTTTTGTAAATAGATTCTACAAATTGGAAGCTTTCTCTCTTCTGTCTTTCCTTGTTTTCTTCAAAATCCCCTTTGATGTCTTTTCTAGATGCTCAGCTCAGTTTCCTTGAGTAATTGTCTTATTTGTTATACCTCAAAAGACTTCCAAAGAACGGCTCCAAAAGGTCCAATCAATCAGTTCTGGGACCCTCTTCAGCTGTAGCATTACCATCCATTAGCATCAGTGTGCAGGGAGTCGCCACTGACCCACCATGTAAAATCAAAGTACCGGCTGATATGGCAAATGAAAACAAATTCATAGAACATGTAGTCATGTTTGTAGCGTAATTAATTTATTAAGATATTATATCTTTAATTTACCTTGGAGCACCACTTCCTGTTACTGGAAGAAATTTACTTTAACTGTATAAGTTAATTAATTATTCAATCAGTTTCATATCTTGAAAGAAGTACGTTCTAGAGATGTTAAACCAGAAAGCACACAAAGTTCAGAATTTTATGTGTAAAATTTAAAATGGTAAACAATAAGGTATAGATGAAACAGATAAAGAATATGATTCTTATGATCGGGATAATGCGATTATAATGTATGGTGACATTATATATTTATGAACGAGATAAGACGCAGTATTGTTTGAATGACTTAATCAGCAAATGATCAAATGGGGAAAAAGTTAATAAACAAATTTTGGGATTCTATTTGGATTTAAAGGGGGCTCTGAATAGACACGACTCACGACTTAATCTCTCGACACCCACTGCGGAACCAACACTCTTACTGTGAGGTGTGTTCGATTGAACTCCGTCGGCTGGTCCCGCGTTTCAGTCTCCAGCAAGTGGTTCTTTTCAGGCGCAGAGAGGTCCACGGGCCAGATTAGATGCCTTAGCACCTTGGTCGGAGTGTGCAGCTGGGATGGAGGTGGAATGGCAGTTCAGCCGTCGTAGTTGTGTCGTCATCAGCTCCAAGTGGATCCAACAGGAAAAATATTAAAGAGTCTTTTGATACGTCGATTTCCAATTCAGATTAACCTGATGGCCATCTCGAGGAATCCAAAAATCATTCAAAATTGAAGCGCAAAGACTTGTGTTGATGTTTCAAAAATATGCGTTGAAAATAAAAGTTCAGCAGAGATTCGTCTCTCTACGGTGCAAACTTAAAAGTCTTAAGGTGATTTGAACTAAAGTCCGAAGAGAAGCGAGCAAGAGCAAGAAGCAAGAACCTAACCTAAAGATCTGAGCTGAGTCTGAACTTTTATCAGCTGCAAGAGAGGGGGGCCGCCCAAGGGTTACTCCCACTCTGACCGGAGGACAATTGTTTAAACCGAGTTTACTCAATAAGATTAAGAATAAGAATCTAAACATATATACATCACCATACATTCATTTCGATATTATTTCTATCAGATCCACGTTGATGTAGGTTCACGTCATATATTTAGACATGCATTTCTATCAGATTCATGTTGAGATGAAAATCACGCCATCTGGGAACATCCTCAGTCAATCCCAGCCTGTAGGTGAACAGAAACATGTTATACAGTCAACATTCTTAATAAGACATATTAATAAAGTAGGAAAAGAAGTTGGTGTCTTTAAATAACACCTTCTATAGCTAATATCAAAGAGTATGCTTTATAACACGTCTAAATGTATAATTATGAAGGTTACGTATTCATGGATATTCTAACACTAGATGGCAATAGCGCTCTACGTCAAATTCCTATTAAACATAATATAACTCTTATTGGTATTCTGAACATCAGATTTTGAGTTTAAAAAGATTATTACAATATATTCAATGTGACCATTACAAATATATAGATGAAGAAAGACATAAATGTTCATTGGATGCAGAATTGAACGCTGTGGTTTAATCAGTTCTTCAGCTGTCCTTCAACAGATGGTCAATTTGGTTTCGGTCATAGTTCATGTCTTTGGGGTCAATTCGTACATAGCAGAGTGTTCTGTTTGGTTGTTTACCCAAAGCGTTGTAAAAGTTTATAATATCCTGTCTTCCAGAGCCTGTCTGAGAGGGAGACTTAAATCACTGATCAGTTCCTTTGTTTCTTGGTAAAAAGTAACCAAGATGTTAATCCACATTCCTGAGTCCTGCAGAAAGAGAGGTTGTGAAAAGTGGCTGCTAATATCGGCTACATGTTTGAAAGAGACTTTGTCAGACAAAGTTGATATTAACCACATGGAGAGCAGAAAACAGCTTAATTGTTGTTTGATTTTCAAAACTCTTTTCCTAACTCAGAGCTAGCGAGTAAACTGCAGAAGGAGCACAAAAAATTGTCCAGAAATACCACGAGCAATGTCACAGAATGACCTTTTTTTTGCAAATCTATCTGACATATTGATTTGTTGCCTAAACTGCTGGGTTGTTCTTGTTCAGACATCCTCATCCAGGAAAACTAAAACTGATCTCATGTGTGCATGTCCTCGCTCCGAATAAGGAATTATACAAAATCTTGAACTGTGGCAAATTTACACACAATTATGTCTCTATGAGGGAAGGAGAGGGCACATGCTTGTGCTGTGACCGGCAGCAAGTCACTTTGAAGTTGAAGTTGAAGAGACAACATTGACATTAATTAAATCTAACATACAAATAACTACAATATAAAAAAATATTTTTTTCGGCAAAATATTACCATTTTGATATTTTCTGTAAGTCTACACTATGACAGGATTCCTTTCTATAACTGCTGTACGAAGTGTGGTACCTTTACTTCCACCTGCTGAAGTATTTTGGTATTAAAGATACACTTAGTGGTTGTCTGTGTATGCGTGTGTGCGTGCCTGCGTGTGTGTGGACAAATAGGTTTTCGGAGCCTTTTCAGGTACCTTCATACCGGTGATCAATCTTCAAGAAATGACTGAAAATGACAAATCACAGAGTGAGCTCTTAGCTCCTGTCAAAGCAGGATCAGCAGAGGTCCCTCTTGATTGAAAAAAAAAAAGTGTTTTGTCCTTTAGCTGCTCTTGTGATAACAGTTTTTAATGTTCTACATCACAGCTGTTGCAAGGTTTGACGGTTTGACTCTGCTGCTTTCAATTTTGCCTCGCTTAAACAGAAATCCTTCAGCCAGATTGATTGCTTTGATGTCGGCACGCCTGTTGGATGCAGCACATCCAATCCCATTCTGTTTTATTAGATGCCCATCAGAGATCTATCAGAAACACACTGTTCCACGTGTTAAGTAAGCAAAAACAGAGCTTCTTTTAATCAGGAGCAAAACGAGCGAGGGACGGGGAAGGAAAAACACACGACTGAATAAACTCCCCAACAATTGATTTTTCCAGCTGCTTAGCTTTGGTTTGAAAGTGTATCAGATTGAAAAGGCTCAGTAATGAATGCCAAAGTAGAAAACCGTTTACCGCAGAAATTGCCCTACTGCTGTGTTTCATGCCTTGTTGCATCGTTTAACTACTTTTGCGGGCTTTTTCTGCACACTTCATTGTTTGCCTTATTAACTGTATAGCAGACTGTTTATTTCTGTTTATCAGTGTACTGATTCTAAAAGGTTACCAGCTGCAGTCCTGTCAACACATACACCATATTTACTTATCAGGGAAACAAGCATCTTACCGACCTGCAGCCTTTTGCATAATTCATACACAAATATTGATGTTTGTGTGTCTGACTCTCATTGACTCACTAATTACTCATAATTATGAGAATGAGATAAATGTTCTTACTCTTGACATTTCACACTGCTGTGTGAAACTGATGGAAATGTATTTCTGTTTATTTGTTTATTCAAAACATAGCCATGGTATTAGCAGAATGCGTCACAAAATACTAGAGAATGCTAAATATTATTAGCATTAAGGTAATGGGGTTATAAGTGGGGCAGCTTGGAAAAGTTGCAGAATTGCATACTCTTTGTTTTTCAGGGTTTAAAACTTCAGTGAAAGAAGACGAGGCAAGTTTATTTAAATAGCACATTTCAACAACGAGGCAATTAATAATAATAAATGTATTAAAATTGTTTAATGACAGGCAGCTGTAAACAGGTGAGTCTTCAACCTCGATTTAAACGAGCTTAGAGTTTCAGCAGACCTGCAGTTTTCTGGGCGTTTGTTAAGATTAAGATTAACTTTATTGTCCCAGTGGGAAACTTGTCTTTGTCTTGTTCCAGATATAAGGAGCATAAAAACTGAACGCTGCTTCTTCGTGTTTGGGTCTGACTCTGGGGACAGAGAGCAGACCTGTACCAGACGACCTGAACGGTCTGGACGGTTCTTGATGTAGGTCACTGATGTATTTTGGCCTTAAACCATTCAGCGCTTTAAAAACCAGCAGCAGAATCAAACATCACAAGAATCAAACATTACAGTGAATCTATGCTAGTCTTTGCGTGAGCTTCCTGCTGCTGTCATTACACGGCTTTATTGGAATAACTGCACGGTGGTTATTCATTGAAGGCCACAAAATCGGTCTGAATGCTGGTTCAAAATGAATATTTTTAGCCATAACAAATGATGCAAAGTTCAGGAAGGGGCAGGTCATTTTCTGCAGTAGAATGATTTAATTAAATGATGATTGGACACAAGTTAATGGCAGATGATAATTAAAGCACTTTTATAGAGCTGTAAAAAAAGCCGGTCTGGTCTGTGTTAGATGACCTTTTGATTACAAAGTACATTTGAATTTACAATGGGAGAAAGTGGTTAATCGCTGCAATGTGATTTGGGAGACGGCTCGGAAATCAAGGGATGGACAACCCTCTTTGTTTCTTACATGAAAGCAATCATACTAACCATTCATCATTCAACATCTCATCAAAATATTGTGAACTTGCTGTCTGCATAAAGCAAAGTTTGAATCTCTCTTTGTATCACTGTTGGAATGATGTTTGACTCTTCACATCCGAGTGTCAAACATTATTAAAAACAAAGCAGTCAGAGACACAGCGAGGATGTCATCTCTCATCAGCTGACAGACAGAGAGCGGAGCAAACTGTGAAACCATTTGTCTGATTGTCTGGGACTCAGCGAGCATTACATCAAGCCCTGTGGTCAAATCTCCATGGCTTGTTCATCTTTCTTACTCTGCTTCCTTTTGATACAGAACAGAGCACATCTGCCTGCTTTCAAGTTTTCAAAGGATGTGGCTACTTGGGGAAAAATGAAGTGGTTCTGAAATTGAGTTTGGTGTGTAAAGAAAAGCAAAAATGTGTTTTCTATTGCAGCACACATGAGTAACAACTCTGAGATCTACATTAATAGGATGTTTGCTGAACCCAAGGTTGCTCAACTTTATTTATTTATGTTTACATTAAATGTATTTAGTCTCATTGAGATTAAGAATCTCATTCACAAAACGTGTCCTGGCCACATAATGTAGTTTACAATCACATCAAAGGCTGATTACTTAGTAAAAAATATTTCTTTTTTTTAAACAGAGGGCTTGAATTCATTTAGAGGTATGAAAAGGCTTCTTAGTTTAACCAGCATGGCATTGTTTACTAGCATTTGTCATGCTAGCCAGCGTTCTTATTATTTAGTTGAGTTGCATTAGTCGGAGATGGTTTTAAACTGACCGGCTAATATTTTTAATCAGTATTATTATAAGTGGCCTGAATACCAGTAGTGAAAGTTCTTGCACACCACTGGTCCTTCATTTTATACAAAGGAGATACAAGCAGGCCTCCCCTTTCAACCAGCAGGACAACTTTAGCTAGCTAGCTAGACAATCCATTGGTTTAGATGTTGTTGTTGGAGTTGGTTTAAACTTGTCTGCCTAACTCTTCTTTTCAAGAAAGTTTTCCCACTAAAACAGTTCCTAAAAAGAAACGAGACATGTTAAAACACAATCTCATTCTAGGTATTATTATCATGAGACCAAAGCTGCATGTCCAAGGTACACATTTAGACTCATTAACAGTTCATGATCCTTGTTAACTAAAAGACAAGGAAAAGGAGCATTGTAATTTTTTGTCTCCCATAACCAGCTAGCTAACGCTGACCATCTTAGAGAAGTTGAAAGCAAACCAATGGGAAGTAGAAATGATGCTTCAGTTTTGAGTTTGTTTAATTTCATCAGCTGTGCACATCGCCACTTAAGAGAATTAAAAATTAATTTTAAAAAAAGTATTTCAAAAAAAAGAAGCAGATTTGAGCAACATCACGTCCTCTAACTTGCTCACATTTGCTCAGATGGAGCAGAAGGCTGGGTGTGTGATAATCCCTCAGCTCTTGGGTTTGTGGGTAGTAAGCAGGAGGTAAGTCTGGTGATTATAGCTCTCTTCAGCATGGAGAGTGGGAGTCTGGGGCCAAAAAAACAACAATCACGGAAGTGGAAAGCCATCACCCACCCACGTCTGGTCAGAGAGCAGCCCTCGAGAGGTACAGCGGTCAACAGTGCATAGGGCTTACCTGTCAAGAGTCTCATTGTGTCGAGAACGCAGTGGAGAGGAAACTCAGAGAAGTCCAGAGTTCAAACGGCCAGGGAAGTAGAGAAAATAAAATATCTTTTGACAAATTCAAGTGTTTTTAATTGAAACTTTGAGGATCAAAACCCTGTAGTGGATTTTTTTTAACAAGCTCTTAGGTATGCCTTCCTCTCCTTACAATGCATGTAAATAACTCTGTATCCACTCAGGAGTTTCGTCCTCCCTTGTCTCGCAGCTTCCCATAAATCATTGTTGTACACCTCCTTCTGCTATGGAATTGCTTTATTCCAAGACAATTATTATCAATTGTACCCACATTATCTCTTTGGTTTGTTTTTGTTGATATGAATCATGTTTTTAGTATTTTGGTAATTGCTACCACAAGTCTCCATATTTTAGTTGCTTCTATTTCCCTGTCTGTTGTTTGGTTGTCTGATTTTGTCTCCATCTTTCTCTCTCTTTCTGTGTCTCCCAGGGACAAATAATAAAAGAAGTGGCCTCCTTATCAGTAACACTAAAATGAATACCCCTATACAAAGATAAGATGTACCAAGGGTCGTTATCGGCTAAAAGGCCATAACAAATAAAGTGAGAGACACCAAAATAACACTTACTTAAGCAAATTTATTTACAAGAACATAAATGAAATGGCAAAAACAGATGACAGATGTGGATGTCAGTAGAGTCAGCAGTTCATGAGTGTGTGTGAAAAGTGTATTGTCGATGTGTTGGATGGAAAAGGAAGAGGAAGTAACCAAACATGGTGCATTCAGAAAAGCACTCTCTGACAGCTTTTATAGTGACTGGGAGTATTGGGCCTCGGTGATCTTGGTCAGCCTGGTAGGCCTACCAATAACATGTACCTGCAACACAGACAATAAGAAGGCAGACCCTAACAGGCCAGAGGGCCGTCACACCAGTAAGACAAGATAAAATTAACTGTCAAATAAAATTTGCATATTAGCTTGTGTACACAGCGGCAACAGGAGAAGATCATTTTTATTAACAGCCTACATCATCAAGGAAAGACATGTTGTTAATGCTGCTATTGTCTTACCTCTATAGAGCTCTACCTCCAGAAGCAGCATGGTTCAATGTATTTAATATATCATTTCAAGATAATGTTTCTGTATTCCTTAATGGCATAAATTGTTCATTTTGATCAAATAAACAACTCAGACCCAAGCAGTGCCTTGACCCATTTTATTCTGTTGCAAACACCTTTGTCTTTAAATCCATGCTCAATGGACAAAAAGGTAAGATTGGCTGCTTAAATAGAAAACTGACTGATACATTTGTGAGGAAACTTGTTCCTGTTGTGCACTATAGCAAACATTGTTTCCCGTCACTTCACATCACACTACTTAAGCATGTCAGCAGCCTCTCCAGGAAACAATTTCTGTGTCTTTTCTCACCCAGTTAAGAGCTCGCACTACAAGTCTGTGTTTTAAAATGAATTTGTTCCACTACATGCCATAACGCCCCACAGCTTTTGGCTATTGAGTCAACCTTGGCTTCTTGCTGGCCCTGGATCCCAGTGGCATAGCTTTGTTATGCTCCATCTGAGCTGAATAGATAGTGGTGCTATCTCTGTCCCTCTGTCCACCTGTTACAGCAGCCATTCACCTGTGTCATTGAATTAGCCAAAGCCCGACGGAAGCAGAGATGAACAGGAGTCAAAATGGGGAACAATGAAAAGGAAGGTATCAAAACCTGAAAGCACTCATTCAATCTGCTCATCCCCTTCTTATACTAGGGCTGTCAAACAATTAGATTTTTCTATAATGGTTAATCAATGAATGTCAATAGTTGCTATTAATTGCATTTTTAATCTTCTTTAAAAAACAAACAGATTTTAAGTCCACATTAACATTGTGAAGCAATTCTCATCAATGTCTTGATATTGCATGAAAAAATTGAGCATTTCTACAGTAACTCACTGACATCAAGTAATCTCAGGTTAATGCATTAAATGAATGAATTAATGCAATTCAGAATTAACACGTTTAGGCTGTCAGCCCTGATTTATACTTAATCTAGATGCAGTATTGTTGAAGCTATCTTTATTTATTAAAAACAATAGGGAAGTGTTTCAGCACTAGGCATTCATCAGCGCTCATGAATGCCTGGTGCTCAAACCTGTCCGTATTGTTTTGTACGCTGCTCTTACCCAGATAAGGAAACTTGATGGACATTTAGTGTGCTGACTTTTCTCTCTCTTTTTAAGTCTTGTTGAGGTCGTGCACCTGAAACGTTATTTATTTCCAAGTGTGCTCCTTTTTTTTTCAGTTTTTGATCTTTATTTATTAGGGACAAGAAAATAATTATCTGACTTTCTTACTCAACTCTGCAGAGCATTATGTCTTTGTGCTTGTTTAGTGTTACAGCCTAAAAATGGTTTTGTTTGTTTCACTATCGATTCTCTTAACAAATGCAGTATGCAGCAGTTCAGTTAGCAAAAAAATCTAAATTTAATTTAAGCCGCCTTCTCAACACCACGCCACAGACTGTCAAAAAAAAGAGATGAGATATTTTATCTAGTGGAGGAGTAATCAGTTAAACTCAAAGTTTTAAGAGGAAGATTAAATGGATAATGGATAATACCAGCTGTCTGAAAAGATACTCCAAATAAAAGCTTATTCACAAATCTTTTCTGGTTGTGTAAATAAGTCAAAGAAGAGAATATTTAAAAAAAGATGATGTTAGGTTTGTTCTCAATGTTTGTTTCCACTCCCTATTGTGCTCAAAAGAAATCTGTTGATGCAGGTCTAACTCTGTGTGTATCAATCAATGAATCAAATGTGTCATTTATTTGCCTCCTCACTGACAGAGGACGTATTTTTCAGTGAATTCAGTAAATTTGGAGTAGGATTCATAATCATATGAATCATAAAAGTCTGTTTCAAGTAATCATCTAACTCTCGGCCTTCTGAATTTGTGCATTTTCTTTTTAAATACCTTCAACAACAGTTATCATCAGGCAGGGAATTTAAAGGATAATGAAACTAAAAGAGCACTGGTAGCCTTGATGTTTTAAAACATGAGGGCAAATGCAGAAGAGCATTATAGCAGCTTATAGTCTTACTTGTTGGACCTTTCACATTCTGAGCGCTAAGCTTTGTCTGCAGTAGCAGAAGAAAGACCAACAATGTCAAGGTCCAATGAAAAAATCTGTCCTCACTTTTCTTTGCCATCTTTTCTGACTCATCAAATTGAAAAGACTATTTTGCAATATTCCTTTCCTGTCATTTCCCCCTGAGATTGGTTGATGCACAAAATGAAACTTGGCATTAACAGATGGCGGTAAACATTCTGTATGTGTCCATGTTTCTATTTCTCCACTTTTTCTAACCCCCCTCTCCTCTGCATCATTCTGTAGGTATGGAGACATGGTGCCAAAGACGATAGCTGGGAAGATCTTCGGCTCCATCTGCTCGCTGAGCGGTGTGCTGGTGATCGCTCTGCCCGTCCCTGTTATCGTCTCCAACTTCAGTCGCATCTACCACCAGAACCAGAGAGCAGACAAACGACGCGCTCAGAAGGTAGAAGTCCACAACATTCTCACAAAATACAGCAATCAGCTTATTACGACCCATATTTACATTGACTGTGAGCAGGGGACCTCTAGTGGCTGAAGAAAAAAAAGAGTAAGTCAGGTTTTTAGATATAAAAGGAATTAAAGGTGGGTCAAAAAGACATTGTCTAATCCACAAAACACATGTAAGGGTATAAATGCACACATTACTGTGCTGCAGAGAAAACTGTGTCGCTGTCTATCAATCCCGGTTGCACATATTTAAACCCCATTTTGGGGGGAAATTGGACCCTTTTTATGCAAATAAGCCTCATTGCAAAAAAAACCTCTAATATACAAACACAGACATTTATAGACATGTGAAGTATGCAGACTCATTGTAAAGTTAAAATATTTCCACCTCCATGTGACTTTAACATAACTGATCTGTATATAATTCTGTATAAATTACCTTGACACTACTTTTTATTAAAATAACCAGGGATAGAATCAGTATGACAGTCAGCAGCTCGACACTCTTCTGTTTCTTCATCAAAGTGAAACAAGGGGGCGCTCCACTGTGTGCGACCCAGCAGCTTACCTGTCTACCTGTTGTTAGGTGTTTTAAATGTTTTTAGTTGTTTTCAGCTATGACTCGGTAGGCTGTGAAACTGAATTTCCCTTCTGGGATTAATAAGGTTGTCTGAATCTGATCTGGATTCAAATTTTTGTGGTTTTGGGTTTTTTGGAGTTGCCATTGCTTGCTCCTGTCAGAGAGGAAGCTTTGTGTTAAACAGTGAAACTCATTTGACATTTTTCAAGTTGAAATAAACCCTGAAAAAGTTTATCCTCCCCTCCTCTCTCATCATCTTTATGTGGACTAACGGCTTTTCTCCACATTTAGACACAAAAACAGAGAAAATGGCACCGGACAGGATAAACCTTTTTTGGGCGTGATTGTGCTGGAATATAATTAGCGCTACATTCTTTGTGAATTACACCTTGAGATTAATCTTGATTAATTAAGGACTGAAATTAATGCATTCATTTTTATTTTTACTGCATGCTATTTTGTCCTTTTAGACGCACCGTTGATAGACCTCCACAGTGTCTCTCTATCTCAGTGATGGAAAAGAACAATACTTCTGCATCTTTGAAAGTCTCATTTCACTGGAAAAAAAAAAAAGCTCTGTTGACGAGTCAAAAGTAATATCCACCTTTTAAAATCAAACAGTTCACTTTACCGTTCCTTTGAGCTGTTCTCATTCAGTAGTTTCAGTGGTTAAATCATAACCTGCAATCTACCAGAAGGTCCGTACTTCATTTCAAAGTAAAAGCAGGCTTTAATTCAAACAGCTCACTCTCAGCTTAAGACTGTACAAAAATTCAAAATAAAAGCCTAACTTATTTTTAATGTGAAATCATTTCAAACATGCGATTAATCGTGATTATCGAAATGTAAGTGGATGGATAACATGACGTTCAAATTACTATTGTTTTGACAGTTTCCATGATAGAAGGACACAGTGAAAAACCTTTTCAAGGTCTTACTTTAATCAAGAGATGGAGATTTTGGTTATAGACTTATTCATTATATTATTTTTAAGGACACATTTCTCAAACTTCAGAAAAGGTGATTGGCCTCCAATAATGGATTCTTTGACTGCATATCAAATCATCGTCCTTCAATCAACATCATGACATCATGACAAATTTTCAGTGCACACACTCTTAAACACACACTATATGTCTCTGTCTCTGTCACTCTCTCTCTCTTACACACTCACACACACACACAGGAAATTTGCTGCCCTCCAAGGCGAAATTATTCCTTCCTCTTTGACACACACACTCCTCATCTCTGACTTACTTACACACACCGACACACACTCACTTAAAATCAAAGTAACGGTTGTAATAACACTCATCCCGTAGGCTTGACCTTTTGGTGGGTTAAGATAAGAGAGCTACATATACCGTGTAATGTTAGCGAGCAGCTGCTGATAGCTAATTGAAGAGGGAAAGGTGCCATTTCCATCCATCTTAAAAAAGAGGGGGCACGATTTTGAGGTCTAGCTTGCTTTTTCTGTGAGCTGTAGGATATTTTTAAAGTCATTTCATTTGAAAAGGGTGCAGACAGAGATGTCTGATTATGTCAACGAGTGGACCCTTACTTATCCTGATGGTACTTACACAGCAGCTTCTCCAACATTTAATGGAAATTCTTCCCACAAACAAAATGAAATAAAGAAGTTTCTAGTTAATCATACAACAGATTTTGAGCGCATTCAATTTGTAAGGTTCTATCCGAATTGTAATTTTTTTTTTCAAGCCTTGTTTTTATCAACCCCATCATTGAACATTGAATACTGATATAGCTTTTTGTCAATTAACCGTTGCTTAGCAACAGGCATTTAAAGCATTAGATAATGCAGAGAGAGATTCTGACAAGCAGAAAAACATTTAAAAAAAAGTTGTTTTGGATGAAAGTTTTTTGTAAAACTCATGTAATATGCAAATCCTGATTATAACCAGGCAGCATCATTTCTCATTTTGAAATGGCTTCAGACTTAGAGTGGTCATGTTAATCTGACTGAATAGTATCTCAGCAGACTGTTGATTTCGATGACTCATCCTCTATAAAACTGTTACTATGAGACAAAGACATGATTTAATTACTGACTGATTAAGCTGTCACAAAGACACTCTGACATTCAATATAAGCCACAGTAAGAGTTTAAGTAATGCAGAGAGCCAATAACAGCAACTACCTCATTCAGGACCTCCAATGATTTATGTACCTCACTCTGAGAAGAGAATTTTAAACTCTGGTGCAACAGTAAATCTATCTCTTACAAAGTTATCTTAAAGTTAGCATCTCCTCTAGCTTCTCCACCCCATGATATTACTTAGAAGAGAAACTGTGGGATACCTAACCCAATTTAAATTTAGGAAAACATTATTAAGCTGTTATTAAAAACAATATAAAAATAAATGACATTTTACTGCAGTTCTGAAGGGGCTAGAAATAGAGTATATATTGTACAAATAATTTAAGTGGAACATTGGCCTCATTTGTTTGTTGTATTAGAGACTCAAACAAGCCCCTTGCATTGTCCTTTTAATTGGTTATGTAAATAGACGAGGCAGGAAGTGAAGCATTTACTATGATTAGTAATACTTTGTTATGGAGCTTTGTGTCTTGTCCTGTGATTTCTGCCAGCTGACAGTTTTTCCTGTTGCCTCATAATTATAAATGTTAATATTTTTCAGACACTGAAAACACTTCTCCAACATGTTAGCTGAAAGCTGCAGTAACAGATTTTTTTAGGTTACATGGTGAAAGATTAAACAAGCTACTTCTTGGCACTTTTTGAGCCTATTTTATGTTTTAATGGTTATTTGGTCTCCTTTTTACTCATCCAGCAGATTATAGTTTAATAATGTACTTTGAGTTGTGTTTCTTGTCACCTATAAATGAAACTAGTATTTGGTCATCTTTGAGATCTATGAGAGTTTGTCATGACTGGGGCCATATTTCAACATAAAACAAAGTTAATCCATTGCGTACTTTAAATGGTACAGGTATCCAGGGCATAGATGGCCTAGCGGTTAGGTCGGGCCCCATGTAAGCGAGCGGGGTTTAAACCTGTGGCTCCTTTCCCGCATGTCATTCCTCCTCTCTGTTCCTGGTTTTGTGCTCTATCCACTGTTCTATCCAATAAAGGCAAAAATGCCAAAATGAATATTTTAGAAAAGGGAACAGTGTACTTGAATCTTAAGATAGTATGGCCAAACTAACATAGTTCATCTTTGTTCAAGAAAATAAAGAGCCATCAGTTACCATCACTTCAAATATCATCTAACTTCACAAACTCCAAGTTCAATATTGTAGACCAGGTCATTAGAAATGTGTGTTCCTTTATAATCTGAATCTAATTGAACTTTTTTTTGTCAAAAGACAGAAAACAAATTTAAAACCAGTATGTTTGGGAAGATCTTAATGGAAATCAAAAAAATATGAAAATTCAACCACCTATGACTGAAATATACAAAGAAACGTGCCTTGTTGGTTGGGTGTTATTCAACTTCCTCAGCTTCCTTTTTTTCTGAGAATTCACTTTAAGATGTCAATACATGTTGTTGGGTTTTCTTTTGGGGGGAATTTCGTTTTTCAGAAAACTACACATCTTTGAAAAAAACACTAACAATACTAAAACATTAAAACATACAATTTACAGTAGTTTACCACTTTGATTGGATTCCACAGTACAGTACAGGAGGTACAGTGCATTATAATGGACTGCTCTGAGTAGTTTTCTGTTCTTGCTTTTATCCACTAAATGCCCACACCTTTAATGGGTTACAGAATCATCATGATATTTACTGTAGAAATAGCCATACATGCTCTTATATTATAGCATGAGTTTGAGGAGAGGAAAAAGAAAAGTAGGAAAATAGGAAAGAAGAGCTGTGTTTGAATTTACCCTGCTACTCTGTTCTCCCTACTTCTATTATTCTTTCTCTCGTCGCCTTCACTTCCTTTTCCTCTTTAGCTCTCACTCGTCTTCATTCTTCTCTAACAACAGGCTGCTCCAGGCTCCCATTACAATTATGCAGTCATCTGGGGATTTGACTTTACAAAAAGGTCCTCTCATGTACCCGTTGTAGCTCCACAGTCAGAAAATAGAAAGAATCTAAATTGGATTTAATGATAGTCATTCCCTACTAACTCCAGTAGTGTGTGTGGGCCTCAGTGTAGATTTAAGTGTCTACTCTTCATGTTCAGTCACCCACAGAGAGCTGAACTATCACAGAAACCACCCCTGATACTAATGCGACTCGTTTCCTGATAGGTCAAAAGGAAAACTTCCCCAGAAGAAGGAGACAGATTTCTTTTTTATCCCTGCACAACTCAGAGGTGAAGCGTAGTCGCTTCCAGGGTGACGAGGCTGTAAATGGGCCGAGGTCGCACCAGTAATGGGACGGCAAAGTCAAGTGCAGCCACACTGAGAGATGGCAGGTTGTCAAAGAAAAAAAGGAACCCAAGAAAGGAGACATGAGGGCAAAACAAGATGAAAGGCGCAAGATGAGAAAGAAGAGGAGATGGGGAAGAGAAAGGAGAACAAAAAAGGAAACTGTCTGAGCAAATTTGGAAATAGAGGTGAACAAGGGTCAAAATCAAAGAAAAGGAAGAGAAAAAAGTGGTCTCTGTATGCAGTAGTTTCAGGGCTCACTTGGCTTATAGGTGAGCATTTCATGCTTTCTCCCTGTTAAAAGTGGCAGTCTGACTGTCTGTCTGTGGGTGGCTATGTTACAGCATACAGGCTTGATTTGCTCCATCAACCACAGGAGAGAAGAAAGAAGTAAAATCACTAGAATCCATCATGGACAGGTTCTGGACAGACTCTCAAGGATGCCCATTAGGACTGACGATGAACAGACTGTAACTTTAGCATGAATTACCTCAAATAAGTCCTTTTATTGCCTTGAAATACTTTCTCATCTTACTCAAAAACTTTTGTCACCAAGGAATTTTTTTTTTGGAAAATTAGAAAGAAAGAACGTTTTCATAGTGGTATCCTGATTAAAGACAAGGATGGTTACCAGGCAGGAAGGGTTTAACTGAAAGGAAGAATAAGAAGGATGTCCCAAAATAACTACATATAGACTCACCACAATGAATGAATCCCTCTTAATCATCACTCATGTCCTTGAGAACAATGACAGGTGGTGGTTGCATCAACAAAAACTCTGTCCTCTGCCTGCGTTTGTCTTATTTTGCTGTTGGGATGTTATTGGGGAAAATTTAGAAAATCAATCTCTGTAGCCACTGTAGCATCACCCATTAGTTTGTCAATGGCTCTCTTAAAGCATTTAGCATTTTCAGGCGCCATGTTGTTGTTATTTGTGAGCCAGAAATTGTAATATCTGGGCTCAGGGTGGAGCTTCAGAGGACAGATTTAGATTTTTTTGTGTGTGAATAATTAAGTTACGTTGATTGGGACCAAACCACTCTTCTTCATGGTCCCTATTTACAATGGCAGAGTTAGCAGCAGTCAAACGACATACACCTTTCTCTTTGGAGATATTGCAACAAAATGTCTCCCATGCTCCCAAATAATGCGCCCCATTATGCGTTATCTATGGGCTCCTTGCCAGAATTTATGTCTGATCATTATCTTAACTTATTTCCCACCTTTTCCCCCCTTGTGTGAAACCCCTGCACAGGTCTAAACAAATATTTTATAATTAATGAAACACACTGAACAAAACTAACAAGCAAGCTTAGGACACAGCCCCTTATACTAACGAATTGATTACATAATTCACATAATGTGACATTCATCAAAAAAGCCGCAGGTACTCCTCGGTTGCAGCAGAACAACCAACAACCAACATGTTATTTGTCCAATTTGTGCATGAAAAAATATCTTAAAAGGCCCCTGAGTCTGCCCTGAACCTCTGTGTTTTCACTGAGGAGCAGCTAACCTTTAAGGTTCATCTGGCCTCAGTCGCCAGGTCATGCCAATCTGCCCTGTACAACATCAGAAAGATCAGACCCAACATGTCAGAGCAAGAAACGGAGCTCCTGGTACAGCCCTTGTTATACCAACCATTGACTTCTGGCAGGTCTCCCTGCATGCACACTCAAACCTCTTGATATAATTTAAACTTTTAAGTTAGTTTAAGACACTTTTTAACTGTGTAGAGATTTAAGGACAGCGATTAACATATTAAACAACAATCACTCATTTGATCTGAAAGACAGTGTGCAAACCCGCTTCATGGCCTGTACACATACAAACATTATTCTGTCTTTCATGGACAGATGTTTTCTCATTTTTTTGATTCACACTATTTCAACACTAAAATGGGAGGGGCCTCTGATTTTGACCTGCCTTTATTTTTTCAAACATGCAACACCAGGCTAGTACAAGGGACTAGGCCTTAAATTGGGGTGGGCTTTGAATTTCAAATATGCCTTAAGACTATAATCTATCCTCAAGAGGGGATGGGATCTTGCACAAAAAAAAACATCCATTTGTTGCTGTTTTAGAATGAGAATGAGAAAAAATAAAGATGAAACACCAGCCTTGACCTGACTTCACTTGGCTTGATGATGAAATGGACCTGGACTTGACCTCTATTAGACTTTAAAATGTATGTCTTTATGACCAGACTTGACAGACACCTCTGGCCTCAGGATTTCATCAGTTTGGAGGAAAGCTTCCTTCGACAAACAATTTGGGCTCAGTGGACCATCACAGAAGATAAATTACTCATCAACACATCAGTGCAACCAATTGCAGCGCTCTTGCACTCAAAGAAGGATCAGAGCTAGTTGTTCTTTCATATTTTTTCTCTTCTTCTGTCAAGTCGAGCTTTTGATCAATAAGAAAAGCAGCCTGTGCTCGACAGCGCTTCCTCTTTCAAATTCATTCACTTTTTAAGTGAAGTTACGCACAAAGAAGCAGTCAATGCCCCCCCTCCCTTTATTTCTCTTCTTTCCCAAACCGTGCACATACACACACACAATCATTGCTATGACATCTCAGTCTGCAGCATTCCTCACACCTTCACAGGTTTCTGCCGTCTGACGGACAATTTCGGAAGCATCAAAACTAATTCCATTACTTTAGATTCACGTCTGGGAAGCAGATATTGCTCTGCCTCTCTGCTGTTTCTCAAATGTGTTTATCAGGGAGGGAGAGCAGGAGGACAAGGTTAAAGAAATCTCTCAGCTTACGAGTCCAGAAGCACTTAAGGCAGCTGTATATGATATAGAGTCATCCTAATATCCTTTTCATTTGAAGAAATTCCCAAAACAATTTCTCTCTCATTTCCGATCCATCTCTCTCTCTCTCTCCCTCGCTCTGTTCTGTTATCACATCCATCTATTGGAGGAGTTTTTTCTCTTTGCCACACCTCACTTCAGAGACAGATTGAAGGATGAAAGTGTGAAAGTTTCACACAAGGCTGAACAATGGGGAAACTAAACTCTTTGTTGTTTGCTTATTGGCTAGAATGTATTTTACATTTAAAAGGTTCAACAAGAAGGGGTGCCTGTGAAGCAGTGGTCGGTAGCTTCACTTTGTTTACATCGCCGGCACGGCCGGCCGGCTCCTCCCCTCGTGTATAAAAGTTGTTTAAATGAGGGACTAGAGAAAAGAAGAATAACATACTGTACTCACTGCTTAATTGAATGTCACGTAAGCGTTTCTAGATCACGGTCATTTCGGGTAAATTTACATGCAGTGTGAAGATACGAGCATAATAAAGATCGCTAGCATTAGCATGCTAACACAACAATGCAGTGCAAGTTGTTTTGGTTTCATGCTGGTGCTCAAGGGCGACATCTGCTGGATCAAAAAATCGCATATAAAGCCTTTAATAAAGGCATGAAAAGCCCCCCCCACACATAAAAAAAGGGTAAACATAAAGAAATCAATTCAACATGAAAACAACAACATAACTGAAATGAAAAGTGTTTCAGGAAACAATTTTTTTATTTGTTGTTTTTTAAGAATCATTAACTCTAAATCGTTATGAAGAGCCAAAAGTATGTGGACACTCCTTTTCAAGAATAAGTCTTATCTTAATCTTTATTAGTTTTGTCTTTTACATTTATTCAGTTGGTTGTTTGTCTGCTGTGCTGTAAAGGTCATCCATTTACTTCTTTAAGCCACCTTTACCCTTCCTGCTGCTCTGATGCTCCTGGTCATCTTGTTTTGTTTGTATGTTAATGGGAAAATGTTCATAAACATACTTTGATATTATCAGAACTTCACTGTTTCTTAAACTGAGAAAACCCTTCTGTGAAAAATGATTGATCCCCCAACTGATAAATATGTATTTATATTTGGAAAAACAAATGAATTGACTTATTTATTAATGACAACAATTTAAGCTATGGTCATCAAATTATACTCACTATACATTTAAGGTTTAGAGACAATAGTCCAAATAATTTGCTTCAAACTTCCTGGAAACAGTTTGGAGAAGTTCCTATTTAACAAGACAACGCTCCTGTTCAACAAACCTTTCATAAAATATTATTTTTCCCAGTTTTGTGCAGAAAGACTTGACTTATGTGCACAGAGACCTGAATGAAATCCCATCAATCGTCTTTAGGATCTAGTGCAGCATACAAATGCAACATCTAGCTTGAGTCTAAATGGTATCGAATCCTTGCAGCCAGAACACAAATCCTGTTAAAAGACTCACAAAGACTGGAGGCTGTCACTGCAGCAAATAATGCCTCTGATTTTGGAAGACATATGGGTGCAATGTTTTGGCGTCGGCATACTTTTGGCCTTGATGTGCATTTCAGTGGTTGGCACAATTCAGACAGCTGAAGCTTTTCTGTTTTCATGCAGAATGAAGGATTAATTGTGTGGTCAAAAGTAGTGCAGTAGTAGCAGCCATAGTAACTACAGAGTTTTAGAGATGAGTTGGCAGATACTCACCATTAAAGACGGTATTAGTCATCTTCAGTGACCTCCCGCCCACCCTGTCTGACGCTCTGACCTCTCCTTCCTCCCACATCCAGAAAGCCAGACTGGCCAGGATAAGAATATCCAAGTCCGGCAGCGCCAACGCCTTCATCCATAACAAACGCAACGGACTGCTCAACGAACTGCTGGAGCTGACGGTAAGAAAGACCTCTGACCCCCCCCCCTCCCGAACACTGAGACCCATTGACTGCAAAGTGGGCGAGATGATTACTGGAAAGGCGTTTCAAAATGTGTTCATTAAAAATGCCAGCAGATTGTGTTTCAGTAAGAGATTAATCATATTGTTCCCTGTCAAACACTCTTCTACTAATTATTTCAGTTCACTGCAACTCAATAGCTTGGAAGCATCAACTTCACACCCTTTGTGCACACACACACACACACTCACACACAATGACAAACAATTACAGCCATAATTAAGCAAAGGACAATTTGGAAGTCATTTGGAGGCTGTGGAAGAGCAGCAGAAGTTGGATTCATTACAGTCTTGTGAGTTTACAGTTCAGGGGTGATAGCAGAGGAGTTATGATAATAATCCTCCATGAGGGGTGTTATCATCATAATCACGCTAAGTACTTTTTCTTAGTTGTCTTTCAGCCTTAAACTTGATTTAATCCCTCTCTGCAAAACTGGCAAAGTCAGGCAACAGAGGTTGTCTTCACTTCCGCTGTGTGTTGGTGATAATTACATGTTTAGTGCATAAAAGAGAAAACTTCAGAGCCAACTGAAAAACTGCTCCAGTGAACGATGAGACTGCAGAGGACATCTCACACAAAAAAACTGACTCCTGGTCCTAAAAGTATTAAATGTTGCTTTCTTTCCTCTCATATATTATAAACAACTGTGTTCTTGTTTTCTTCTCCATACTTCACATGTCCAAGAAATAATCTTTCTGTGGAAGATAAGTCGTAAAACAAAAACTGACAACGTTGGACGTTAGCCTGACACAAGGCTTACCTGCTCTTACCAGCAGCATGTTATGTCTGAATATATGGATATACCGTAAATGTCATCCCCACAGCCGTGCAAGTGTAAAAAATAATAATAATTCATTGTCAATGACTTTTTGAGTTGTTTGAGTTTGATCGGCTAAATCTGAGTTTGTTAAAGTATGAGCCCTGATACTGAATGAAACTACCGTATACACTGAAATGTTAGAATAAATTCAAAATGGCTAAAGTGATCTAATAGGGTCTTTGCATCCCACAATGCTTTGGGCCCCATCTGACAGTGCTAGACTCTAGAGATTAACAGAGCCAGCCAAGCTAAGCTAATTAGCTCCTGGCTCTAGCTGTGTATTTAATATACAGAGATGAGGTATTGATCCTCTCATCTAACTCTCGGCAAGTAAGCAAACAGTATTAAAGTACGTATCCACCGCCATGTTTGTCCTCCATTTCTTACTAGTCCTTTATTTCTATCCTTCAGGGATTTATTCAATATGTCACCACCATGGGAAAATGTGTTTAGTGATGTATGAACAAACTGCCCACATCCTTACTATTCGTTGCATTGCTCCTGCGTTAAGTCACACACTCCCCTCCTGGCAGATTGTTACTCAAATCCATTTGGATCTAATCGAGTCCAGTGTGGAGGCTTACGGGTGTCTGGAAGTGGTCAGAATTATCATATAAATGCTATCTGCGAGCGCTCAGCAACCCTGATCCATCTGCGTGTGTGTGATGAGGCTGCCAAAGTCCTGACGCATCAAATTACAGTGGTGTCAGTGCTGTCAGTCAGTCAGTGCTGCTGTACGAGTCTGAGGTTACAGAGAGTGAGGAGAAATGACTAAACGACTGCTTCTCCCACGGCCTGCGGTTACATTACAAGCTCTGCTCTGCTGGTCTCTTCCAGTTTTCCCTGGTGCCTTTTTTTTTATTTATTTATTTTTTACTTCTTTTTGTTTGTAACTTAGGGCACATGCTGGTTATTGATTATGCTTTCCAGTTGTATTATGAGACCCTACAGTATATTCCCTTAAGATGTCATCTACTTCATTTTCTTTTCTTCAGCTTTTAAAAGGTTACTCATTCAATGAGTTTTTGGAAAGTCTACCTAGCTCTGTAAAAAAGCAATACTGTTTATAAAGTGTGAATGTGCTATGGACCACATTCACACATATAATACAGTAGAGTCATTAAGGCTAGAAAAACACAATACGTTTACATTTCATCTCAACTGCATCAGCACCAGCTTGATTCTTTAATGATCAGAAGCATGAACCTTTAAATCTCAGTCTCTGTCTAAACAAAGTCTCTGATAGTCCTGTCTCTCTCAGGGCACATGCTCACATTGAGACATCAGGAGGCGTGCTGTTGTCGTGCCCACGTCGCTGTATTGTTCCTATGTCTGGAATCTCAATGAGAGTCCTTGGGCTGGATCGCCACCCACCCAAATCCTCAGTGTAACAATGTGCGCTGTGGGGAGGGAATTAATTTGTTTTCAGTTTTCATGTTTTTTGGCATTTGTGACTACTTGGAGACTAAGCTATATCGGAGCCTGAGCTTTGAAACTAAGTCCCGCTTGGAGAAAAACCCAGAACAAAAAATGGCTCCATAAGTTTCTGTCTCTGTTTTTCTGAACGCTTCTGTTTTCCTCTGACGCTTCATGCATCAAAAACTCTTCTGCTGCCTGGAGCCTCACATATAACACTCAGTAGTATCTACTTAGATAATTACATAACAGAGCTGGCAACTATGCAGCTTTACAATGTATTTTTTGTATTAATTGAATGAAGTGAAAAGATTTATTTTGAGGCCTGATCGCACGAGGAAACAAACAAAGACAGTGACAGAACCACAAATAAGAACAACAGAGAAAATTAATTATGAAGAAATTCCTTCCTTGCCAAGGCTGAGGGATCGATTCACAGCAAGTGGAAATATTGTCCACTGTGACGACTAAAAATAGTCGTTTCAAATCAACAAAAAGCAGAACAAAGACGTCATGCGACAGATATTCATGAAATATAAATCTGTAACATCAGCGTCAGGATACAGAGATCGCAGTGACAGACGTTAATGAACGACGAGGAAATGTCAGTAGGTTAATTTGCTAACGTGCATCAAAGTTCTTTGTGTGTATGTGTGTTAAATGTTTCCTTTGTGTGTGTGTGTGTGTGTGTGTGTGTGTGTGTGTGTCTGTGTGTGTGTGTGTGTGTGTGTGTGTTTGTGTGTGTGTGTGTGTGTTTCTTACAAAGGATAAGGAAGAGGAGGAGCAGAAGCAGGCGAAGACCCCCTCCCTGATTGAGATCCAACACCACCACCTACTGCACTGTCTGGAGCAAACCACAGTGAGTACACTTCAGCACTTCTCTTTTTTTTCGGTTCATTTTTATTGTCAATTAAAAATGTTCTCATGACTATTATATTTTGTGCCAGCACAGACACAGTGTGTACTTCAGGGCTGAAGGTGCTGGCAACCCGAGTACAATCAGTGTTTGTCGAGGATAAACAGCAATTATAGTATGCAAGAATCTTATTGTTTATGCCTAATTCTCTCTGTATTGCTTACATTTCCTGTCTGTATATCTGTGTGTTTGTACATATACTTTAATGACGTTACAATATCGATCATTATTCACAAGAAAAACTCCAAGGCACTCTTCTTTAAACAATAAGAATGTCTTTGTCAGGGAGACGAGACGTTTTTTGACCCTCTGAGGAAGCCTTGACGTTAATATGCATAGATGTCTTTCTTTGAAAGTCCAACATGAGCATGTTCTGACAACAAAGGCATTTCATTGTTTAAAGAGAGTTCATTCAAGTTTTTCTTCAAAGAGCATCTCTAGATAACACTTTTTTGAATCCAGGAACGCTAATTCTTTTCTACTTTAACCCTTTATTTATTTATTTTCTGAGATGGGAAAAGCTCATTTTACACACATGTATGACACATTCAATCATTAAATACACACGTGCACACACACACACAAACAAACAAACACACACACACAAACACACCCACACACACACACACTATTTGTGTAAACATGTTTGACCATCCCTTTGACATCAATGTTTCTGTCTTCTCAAAATTTTCTTTTCCACATCAGTTGGAAGCAAGAAACAAAGTAAGAAAGGCTTCAAAATGTTCACATAACAGTTTGATTTAGATGTCTCTGTGCCTAAGTGTACATTTAGTGTGAAGAACTAGTAATTTGCAAAAATGTTCTGAAAGCAAAAAGCATAACTGAGTGACACTGGATCCTGTTTTCCTAACAGCAAATATACTAATTGGCCATGTGCGTGAGTTTGTGAAGTGTAGTTTTTTACTTTAAGTTCATTATTGGTATTAATTGTCTTTCTTTGGTGTATTTGTTTGTAGAATTGTGAATGACATAGAACACAAAGCGTCAAGTCCCATGAGTCTGTATTTGATTTGCTCTACACCCTGTTTTGCTCTCTCCACCAATCTCTCCTTGTGTATTTAAACCATCATCCTGTCTCTCTCCTGTAGGCTCATGAGTTTGTGGACGAGCAGATGTATGAGCAGAACTGTTTAGAGATGGCTCTGCAGACATACACGTCACGCAGCCCCTCCGTATCCAGCGATGGCAGTTCTTCAGGGACCTGCTGCGGCCGTAGAGTGAAGAGAAACATGCCTCTGCCCAACACCAGCCTGCCCTCCGCCCACCCTGTACCAACACACCAGAGCCCCCTGCAGGAGCTAAGCGCACTCCACATACAGTGTGGGGATGTACCGTCACACACCATCAGGTAAGACTGAAGGACAGAGGGAGAACAGCGGAGTAAATTAAGTTGTTAACAAGAAAACTGCCTACTTTTTACTGGTGGTGGGCAGATAAAGCCTTTAGGCTACAAACTAGTGACCTCTGGTGGCTTGTTAAAGTACTGCAACATCTCACTGCTTTGCAGACTTTGTGTGCAATAAAAGTACAACAAGCCTGCATGTGCAAGCATTTTTAACTCTAGATTGATTGACTCCTAAAGATAACTGAAATATGTGGCCTCTACATAACCAGGACTTGGTAATCAAAGACAATAATATGCTATATTTCAATGCTGCACTGCAATCAAAATACCTTCCTTTATTTACAGTATCACCCAGATGTGATATCAAGGCCCTGCATTTTGTAATAGCTGTGGAGCCTGATTAAAGACAGTAACACCTCATGCAGCGTGTATGCACTTTTCAAGATTTCTGTGAATCAGTCTTAATGCACAGTGAAACAAGCCTCCAGATTATACACTAAAATGCTGTTCAAACTTGTATTTCTACTTGCCAATGAATGTCCCCATAACTGCTGACCAGGATGTAAGCAGACAAAAATTACCTTAAAACACTAAAGAACAAGCAAAAACATTACTAAGCTGCTGTTCCACAGGAGACTACTATTATCAAATGACATCTGTGGTTGGTTTATCGTAGATGGTGATTTTAGTTGGACTTGTTTGCTTTATAAATGACAGACTTGTACACTAAAGGTTTTGGATCATACACATCCTCCACTATATCTGGACGTTTCCTTTACTACTCCTGTGTGTTTGGGGCTTCAGCCTGACTATGAACATGAACAGTACTGGGAACAAAATGATTGAATGAAGTAAATTAAAAAAGGTGCAATGCAACAAACAGTCACTAGAGGGGAGTAAAGGAACATTGTATGAAATTGTCTTTTTTAGTTGGACAGTTTTCTCTTTTTCTCTACAATTTCAAGTTCAATCAGATTTTTGAGAAAATTACTTGTTACCTGAATAAAAAAAAAGCTTTTATAGAATAGTTTAAATAAATAGATCTAGATGATCATTTAATCATTTATTACACAATATATGAAGAGCAATACGTTTAATAGACAATGCAGAGTAAATTACTCTAAACATATTTATCTGTTTGGCTTTGCGAATTAAATATTCACTTCACATTGTAGACAATGTGCTATCTCCATTAACATTCTGTTTGAAGTCTTTTGTGTGTCAGTTATGTAGGATACAATTTAAAACTACTCTTAGTCTCATTTATCTATTTTTTCCCCTAGTCGTTCAACTCTCAACCTGAAAAAGGACAACAGCAGCAGGATCAACTGCAAGGGAGGCGGTCGGATCACCACGGCGATCATCAGCCTCCCCACACCTCCAGCTTTGACCCCTGACGGTGACGGTCTCCACGGGCCCCCTCAAAGGAGGCCGCCCCCACCTCCGGGTCTCCCTGCAACACCAAGCATCCAGACCACAACAAGCTCCGCAGGGATGAACATCGTCAAAGTGTCTGCTCTGTGACTTCCTGTGTGATGGATGTAACTCAGCCCAGCAGGAGGAGAGAGGAGAGGAAAAGAAGAAGAAGAGGTCACACACTACCTTCATGGCAGCACTCTGTCCGGTCTCACAGGGTCGACAGGAGGAGGGCTGATCCCCTGAGGAGTCACCAGTTGTTGTGTAAGAGAAGACAGTTGATGTTGAGGCATTGCAGAGGAAGAGGACTGTAGATATGTGAACCAGGAATCACACACTCGTCATGTCTTGTTTGCACTGTAGATATGGACAGAATCACTGCATTTCTAAAAGTTGATAACAGCCGTGAAGATGATTTACAGCCTGTACTGTACTGGGGAAGAGACTCAAAGACAATGTGCAAACAGCATATCTCTTTTCATAATCAGCCAACTCTTTCCACACAACACAGTGTCACAGGAAGATGAAAGTGAAGTCACAGTGAAATAGTAAAAAAAGGACATATTGTCGACTTGAAATGTGTTTAAAGTACAACGTGTGAGCTGAAGCAAAGTGTTGACTGTTTTTACTTGAATTTGTTTGGTCTTGTTTGTGTTGTGTGTTGTTTGTTTCAAGTTTGAAAAAAATAACTGTTCACAGTTTTCTATACTGCAGCGTTTCAAAGGTCATGGCACCCGACCGGATGCTGCAAATGTCTTATTGGTAAAATGTGAGTTTGATGTGTTTGAAACCTAAGAGTGTATTTTCTTGGATATTTGTGTCTGATTAATCATGTCAAGATTTAAACCAATCTGTGAATTTCAGTTTCCAGTGATTGATATCACTCTTCCTTCATGACTTTATAGATTTTTCATTCTGATGCGAGACAAAGCAGTGATTTATAAGCCTGATCTTATATATTTCTGCTTAAGGCACACATCTTAAAGGTCACATATTGTGCAAAATACACTTTACCATGTTTTTCTAACTCTAGCATGTGTCCCTATCTGTCTACAAGCCGCCCAATGAGAAAAGTCCATCCTCTCTGTCTTTTGCCTGCTCTACTTTTCAAAAAATGAGTGCTAAAACAGGCCATTTGGAGATTTTGACTTTGTGACATCACAAAGGGCAGTAACCCCTCCCCCAGGTGGGTGACACTCCCACAGCTAGGTGTTTGTTCTGCCCTCTGAGTCTGCGTTTCCACCTTAAATAATACGGCATGTTGAAAGAAAGCCCAAAGCCACCAAAGCCCTTCCAGAGAGGGGCGTGGACAGACACAGCTCATTTACATTTAAAGCTACAGACACAGAAACAGCCTGTTCTGAGAAGGACTGCGATAGAGGGGTTTAAAGACGTGATAAAATACAGGATCAGAGTGGATTTTTAACATGAAACTTCACAGACATGTTTTTTGGTACTTCTGAAATTTAGTTAAACTTAGTTTAGTTGAAAAAGAGTATAATATGTGACCTTTAAATACTATTTTAATAACCAAATGGGATGTAAAAATGATTTAAAAATGGCTTAATATTTATTTCCTCAAGCACCCAGGCTCTGCAGTAAATGACAAACAGAACTCAAACAGGACAAATGGTGCAGTGGTTGGGGACTATTTTAAGCAGCGGATGAATACAGATTTAGATTATGAACTACAGCATCAGGATTAACTTGAATTTTATTTTTCCTGTAATGAAAGAAAATCCTTTAAAAGCACCTGAGTAAATCATGGGTGTGGGTTTAATTTGAGGTCTATATCACAGTCAATGGTTTTGATCAGTTCATGCTATATGTTAATAACTAAAAAACGTATGATATATTTCCAGAAAACAAGATGCTTATGTTATTTTTACTCAATGAATTTATGCTCCTGTTCATATTTATGTGATGGTGTTGTTTGTCTGTAATCATCTTGAGCATGTGTCTGCGTTATAGCTCCGCTGGTGTGTCAAACAACTTCACAGTTTATTTGTTTTTTAAAACTATGACTGAAACTAAAAGACGAATACAAACCTTATTCAGTGTTGACTTCTGAAAGTAATCGAACAAGAAACAAATAATAAATCTATTGAAGGGGAAAAAGTTAAATCATTGAAATAATTAGGAGACCTTTTTTAATGGCTGTTCAGTTGCTCAGGTACTAAATATTTGCAGAGCTGTGATTTTTTTTTTCAGTCAAGAGATTCACTGCTGTGCTGATATTCAGAACAACAGCATGACCAAGAGTGTGATTGATCTCATATCCAACAGATTTACAATCAGCATGTAGTATTAAAAATGATAATTAACAGATCATTATTTCTTTGTTAGTCATTATTTATTTTCTCCTCTGTGTGTGTGAACATTGTACTAGAACTGCTGCTTTGTATTTTGTATGTCTGTATATCATACTGTATCAGCTGTTTCAAAGACCGGTGTGACTCAGAGGTGCAGACTTGTTCAGTCTAGACGAGGACTGTGGCTGTCATCATTAAAAGTATTCAGAACATAAGGCAGATTGATACATGTAGTTAAAAGTCCAGGTGCTGTCGAACTCCATATTAGCATTCACGATATAACCTTTATCCAATCAGATCACGCGATTAGAACCAACGGTTGTATATTTACAGATGTTGTTCTGAATATCAGCACTGCTGTGATGCTGGGAGCGAGGCTGCAGGCCGAGAGCAAAAACAATCACAGTGTCTGAGATTCACATGAAAAATTCAAATTCTCAAATATGATACCGCTTTAACACAACACAAAACACGCATGATACATAGGAAAAAAACGTTAATCATTCATTTGGCACTCAAACACACGCACACACACAGTACTGATGTTCTGCAGCTTGACTGTAACTGGACTTTTGCCAAGCAACACAAACACTTTATAATGTACATTTATCTGTATATGTCCATTTTCGTTGCATCCAGTGAAATAAGAGTATGACCACTGTTGTTTTGGTGACATCTGTGATGGATGAATCTAGACACAGACTGCTGTAACATTTAATAAAAGTACTCAGAACAGCTGATTTATAGTTTAGAAAGTCCCGGTGCTGGTGTACTGTATATCAGCAGTCAAGGAAAGCCTGTTGTGACTGTTGTATAATGGGTTAACTGATTTATGTCAAAGATGATCACAAGAGGGCAGCAAAGATACATCTGACAAAGGAGAGAAAATGATTGGTCCGGTTTAAGGCCTCACTCCTACAGTGGGAAAGTATTTTCTGATATGTAGCGTACCAACCTGCTGCACACAGTACAATGAATCTTTATGAAGATGGTGTTTGGGTTTGTTTGTGAATACTTGCCAAGTCAGTTGTTGTATGAAATGATATTTGTCATTTAGTTTGTTTGCCTAAATGGAATTTGTTTTGACCTGTGGTGTTTAATTGATCACAAAGTGAGTCGTTTTTTGCTGCATCATCGGTAATCTTTGTTTTGCATTTCTGTATTGTGCCATGTTCTTTATGCTGCTAAATATATAAATATATAAAAAGAACTATGAGCCCTTTAGATAACTTTTCTTCTCACTTTTAGCACTGAAAATAATGAACAGCCACTCGGCCGTGGTGTTCAGAACCTGGATCTTGGTAACTAATGCAGTCTCTACACATTAGGGCTTTTTGCAGAACCATAGATCACATTCATGCATTTAAAACAGGAAGCACTTCCCTCACACCCGTGTTACTTCTGTACGATGATGATCATCACTTGTTATAATATGGTGGACTTGACTTTACAATGCATTGTGGGGGTCATTTTTTTAAGAGTCTTGGCATTGCTGTTTGTGTTGTTTCTTATCTTTTTATCCTTTGGAACGGAGCTTCTCTGTCTGTTTGCTGTCTTTATGATATTCTGTCAGTTTCTTTGTTATAACAAATAAGTGTCAGGAAATTAAATTCTGACACAACAATCAAGTGTTGAGTATCTTTTCCTTTTTTCTTATCAACGGCGAAATGTCCAATCAATCAAACTTTATTTAAATAGCACTTTTCAGACAAATTCAATTGCAGTTCAAAGTGCTTTGCACAGGAATGAAGAGAAAAAAAGGTAGAATCTTAAAAAATATAAATGTTTGATTTGTGTTTTTTTGTCAGCTGAAACCTGAGTCTTTGTCTCAGGGTCGTCAAACTTTAGCTTGTCTGCAAACTTTGGAGGAAAAGAAGATAATCTAAAAATACGATTTATCACTATTTATCATCTTTTTTTGCTGCCAAATGTAAGAAATCAGTGAAGTTTCACCTTTAGTCAGATATTCATGTCACTCACTAGATGGCACCATAATACACAAATCATCTTCGGCTGAGTTCAAAGAGCAATCTTAACTAAACACACATTTTATACTGTAGTTTCTGAATTGAGAAACCTTTCTGACACTGATGAAATAATGAGTCTGAGTTAATTAGAATAGTTAGAATTAGAATTGTATATCTTTTCTAGTCTTCTGACTACTCAAAGCACTTTAACACAGCAGGTTACACCTACACATTCACACACTGATGGCAGAGGCTGCTATGTAAAGTGACCATCATGGTAAACTTATATATTTCACACAGAGACGACCGTCTCCACCAACTGAGCCACAGCCGCCCAATTCACAACAGATGAGATCTGAAGAAACTTTCCACAAAGAGCTGCTGTAGGCCAAACTTTGTTTGCTCCACTCAAATATCAACATATCTATTCCATAATAAATGTGAGTTAATGCATGCCTTTTTATAATCATTCTTTACAATGACATGATTTAACTTCATGAAACATAAAGTATATGTTTCATAAACTGTTTAATAATCGATGAAAATAATCGGAAATAAGAGCCCTAAAATGTTGGATTTCACTTTGTGATCCAGAAGAAAGTTAGAAACTGATAAAAACAAGAGATTTAAACTCCTGTCTTCAGTTTGAAACAATATCCAAACATCAACATCAAATATCAATCACTTGTAAATGCTGTGACATAACGTGATCACAAAGTCAGAGGGGAGTCATATTTCTCACACACCTCTCACTCTTCTGTCACGTATCTGACCAGGTGTTTCACCGTCGACTCACTCTCCACATTATAAGTGGCTCTGACAGTCTGTCACAGTTTATTACCCATCATTAGTGTTTGTCTGGCTGATGTCATCACATGCAGGGACGGGATGACTCAAACAGAGCATGACTCAGTCCGTTTGAAGATTAAAACAAATAAACATACAGCTGCTTCACAGATCAGCTCTAACAGCAGAGAAATGTTTCAAGCAGGGTGTAACATAGAGGTCAGGTTTCCTTCAGATGTGTGGGTATTATAGAGTACTCTTGGACATTCAGATATACTGTACATAATTATAATAACTTCATTTATATAGCACCTTTAAAAACATTTGACAGACAAAGCAACGGCAGGAGTTCAGGACAATGACATAAAAAAACATCAACAGTCAGGCCAAACAAAGAGAAGTCAACAACAATGATATCAATGCAAATACAAGTATTAAGAAAAGATACAACAGGCCGGTCTCTAAAGGAAGTTTAGGCTATAAAGCAAAACAATTAAAAGACAATTAAAAAGAAGGGAAAGGTATTAATATAAAAGTAAAGAAGACAACTTTACATCACAGCTCATAAAAACAGAAATTAAGATAAAAAAGGTGAAATATATAAGCTGGAAAATAAATCAAAGCAACAAAGAAGAAGAGTTTAGAATAGATAATTAAGATCAATAAATGAATAAAATATGTACGTTCTTAAGATCTTAAATAGTAAACGGTAAAAAAAAAAAAAAAGTATATTTAAGACTGTTGTCATTGGTGTTTGATCATGTTTGACACAGAACAGTCTCTTTGTCATTACATAATCAATGTTGGAGTGTTAATGAAAATAATGCTAAACTGTGTAACAATGTATTTTAAAAATGACCTTTTTATGCTTTGATTTGAGAACTGACAGTAGAGATGTGACAGAAAACATCAGAAGTGAGAGAATCTTACATACAACTGACGATCCTGATCATCGCATACATTTCACTTCATGAATAAACCTGAAGTTCACCAGAAAAATACACTTTCAACAGTCGCTGCATATCATGTGGTGACACAGCCTGACCACTAGGCGGCAGTGTACTATCACAGCTGGTAGACAAAAACACTGTCATATCAGCTTTTAACAGCTACAAAGCGTCAATAATCAATAAATATCAGCTGCACACATATTAAACACCACATGAAACTTGCAAGAGTCAGAACAGCACAGACAGGCCCGTTTCTACGAGGGTGCAAAGGCATTCATTGCACCCTCATTTTAAATGTCTGCACCCGCAATTGAATGGCTGCAAAAAAACAACACTACATATTTTTAGGGTTAGGGCTTTATTACAGTAGTTGTAATAAAAGACTTTCAAATGACAACATTGACTCACATTGTGTTTACTACATCCATGATCTGATGGTCATGACAGGTGCATGTTCTAGCTTCTGCAAACTGGTTATGTAATTATTTACTGTATTGACAACATTTATTATGCCACCACTGAGCTCATCACTTCTGATAAAACAGTGGTAGATAAAACAGTGTGATGTCTATTAGAGATAATTATTATTATTTTAGGAAAAAGAAATGAAAAAGAAATCAATTGTGCATTTCATCAGGGCGTGAATCATCATTTTAAGTGTATTTCCCTCACACTATAAATGTCATCGATTGGCTCCCGACTTTCCTTCTCATGTCCTTTCTTTCATCTTTGAATACTTTATTAACCAAGCACTGAGACATTCATATATTATGTATGAATATTAACTCTAGTCATTTGATTCTTACATCAACATGTCTTTTCAGCCTTGAAATAAAAACTTGCCTGTTTATGTAATATGATAATATAAAGATGTTATCTGCCGGTTCCAGACACTGATGTGGTTTTAATGCATATTCAACAGTTCAGGAATTACAGTCACAACACGAACATGCTGACGTTTCATCATCAGGTTGTCTGTTCTTCTTTGCGTGTCTGAGACAGGAAAACAGTTCATCTGATTCAGTGATTCTCACTACAGTTCAGAGAAGTGACATAACACAAAGAGATAGCTTAAGTACTCTCACATGTACAGTAAGACCATTAATAGTCCTGATGCATAATTAAGATCATTAAAATAAGGTATATTTATCCTAAAGGCGGGGTTAAAGCTCCATTCACATGAAAGGACCCTGGTTGGTGAAGTCAACACTTTTCTCTGTGACAACTCTGGATGTTGATAATTGTGAGGATTGCAAAAATCTACATAAACATTTGTGTTACTCGCTTTTTTAAACCAATGTGCCATGCTTTCTCGGGTAATTGAAAAGAGACCATTACCATGTTTCTCGGTTTGTTGTAACAGCCTGAGTACGTATATCTACGTAAAGAACTTTTTTATTATTATTAGTTCTATGTAAAGGACAGTTTTGCCCAATATTATTCAGAATTTATATCATTTCTGAAGAGGTATCAAGAAGTCCAACAATGGCAGTTTCCATTGCCATGGAAATGCAGATTCTGTTTAACTTCTGGCTAATCGAGAAGCAAGCAAAGGGGTTAAGGCGAATCAAATTAATATCTAGCTCGTCATCTGGCTAGTGTATTCCAAACGATAAAATCAAAATGAACGACGGCAGCAGTTTAAGGTCAGTAATAGGATGGAGCTTAAGCCTAGCCTCCTGACAAACTGCTTGAATACAAACACCTGTCAGTCAAATCAACTTACAATTTTACCTCATTTGATTTTATTTTATTTTTTTATATGCTTTATTAATCCCAGAGGAGAAATTCGGGTTTACACTGTTATTTTTTTTAGGGATATGCTTCTCACACACATAGTCCCGAACCACACACATGCACAAACAGGGCCTGTAGACATGCATTGGTGGAGAGATGTCAGAGCGGGGCTGCTACAAGCTGCTAAGCAGGGAGTGCACCAGAGCAGTTGGCGGTTCGGTGCCTTGCTCATGGGCACTGCTCGGGAAGTGCCCTGGCACCTCTCCAATTACCAGAACAACTACCATATTATGTTCCGCACCGGGACTTGAACCGGCGACCCTCCGGTTCCCAACCCATGTCCCTACCAGATTTTAGCAAGGCTTTTGGCCTACAACTGTTCTCTGTGCCGTGCATTTCTCATTCTTGACTGTCTGCCTTTTTCAGGTGCTGGGATACATGTTGTGCTTTAGCTTTGTTTGTGCCACACACTTGAGAGAAATGTCTCACCAGACAAGGTTTCTCCAGTTGTCATGTTTGGATGCTTTTTCACACAAATCGAGAGACTAAAATGCAGTATACTGACTTAAGTCCACATAACAGCCATTGATGTCATTAATATGAATGATTCTCTCATAATTACATAAAGGTCTTGTTCCTTTGACAATGAAAGGCCTCTTCCCAGGCAAACTGTGAGACCAAACAAACAAATAAAGAATATTGCAGCAGAATCATGTTTTACAAAAAGCAGTTGCAAATTGCAGATACGAGACCTTCAGGGCTCTTGTAGACTAATTTATAACACAAGTCATAGCTTACATGATGCAAATTGCTGCAACGGGACCCGGATCCCCAACTAATGGTGGCAAAGAACGATCTTTATTACAATTTCTAACCAAGTGTGGATGGAATCTGGAGGATCAGCTGTTGCCAAGGCGACCATAATTACCTATCAGAAAGGAGATTTATCAAGACTAGATATGAAAAACTGTATCATTTATCAAACCTCATAAAAGCTAAATGAAGTGCAACAAACAAAAAGAATAGTTTGGTTTGTTACTTCGTCCAGACAGCAGAGATATGTAGCCGTTTTTCGTTTACAACCAAAACTCTTGCAGCTCAAGTCACAATATAATAAACATGGTGATGTCATTGCAGTATATGTTTTTTTGATTTTCTCTGTGCTTTGATTTATTGTTTAACTTAACACTAGAATGTGAGGATGACCAAACAAGTCATGACACCCACATACAGGGCGGATGATAATGCTTTCTGTCTTGTCTTCGGTGATGTATAGTTAAACAGTTGCTGCTGTTCCATGTGCTGCATATGTTTCAGTGCAGAGTGATGTGAGGAGACATTTCCTTATCGTGCGTGTGTTCATGCTGACAGCTGGGAGGAAGTGGACACATGCAGGAGAAGCAGCTGCAGGTCAGGGTCACGTCTGAGATTAAATTGTTCCAAATCGTCGTGCTGAATAGATCCATGTGTCATAGCCTCAACTCTTTTATGATGAAGTTATTCATGTATGTCGGGTCTGAACACTGTATGAAACAGTACATTTTGCTCCTGTTCTTTCCATTTCCATCTTCATTAAAAAGAAAATAATCTTCAAAAAAGGTAAGGGTAAGGGAAGGTAATGGATTTGAAGTGTCTAGAAATGTAAATTCTGGTTGGTGGTTTTTGTTTTGGACATTGGAAAAGAAATCAGAGAAGCGAAAAGACCAAGTACTTTGAGTTTTCTGTTGTATCTTTCATCACAAGAAGTACACTGATTTACAGAAGTCTAGTAAACATGGATACATACAAGACCAATGTGTGCCTACAAAGAAAATAATATGTTTATTCATTTCTGCAGGTTTTGTCTGATAAGGGTCTAGTTTTTCATTAATTTGTGATTCTGAGTTATTTCCTTCAGACAATTTGAACAGAATTAACTGGAAACTGTTCTTATTGCAGATGTTAAGTGTTTGGTCTTTTGGTGGTCCTAACTTCTCAAAAATGAGGATTTAATGAGTCGCATACGGTGATTAATGATGAACTGTTGCTAAAACATAATGAGCAGTCTGAAGATATATGAAGGGAATGTTTCACAACTCTCTGATGGTTCATTGACCATTAAAACCTAATACACCTTATTGTGTATGAATGAAAAACAATCAATATAAATCATTCATGAAATGAAACATTAACATCATATCATATTGATTTCTGAGAGGCTTTTTAAAAACAAATAAAGACAATGGACTACACAAGACAACCGAGGACATGAACTAAATATCAACTCGAAACACAATTTAGGTAACCATTAAATAAAAAGGGAAGCATGCAGGGAGTTGATATCATAAAGTGGGTGTGTTCAACAATCAATATTAATATTGATTCAGATTCATTGATCAGAATATTCTGATTGCATTTGGAGAGAAAAACAAGCTGTGAATATTCTTTGTAGCTGCTGTGGGTCAAAGCTGAAAGTGTGAATGCAAAGACTCTGCATAGAATCACTGATTATATCTCAGCTGCTTTTCCTTTCATTAACATCAGTGGTTTAGTAATTAAACAACAATATTGCAGGTATAGTCAAAATGACACTGAACAAATAGAATCACATTATGTGAACAAAACTGAAGTTTCGATGAAACTGATGAAATATTCATCTTTAGATAGATAGATATCTTTAGTTCATTTATTTATCTTGTTTTGTTTCACTGCTTTTATGACCTGAGCTACATCTGCTTCCTTCCTCTCTTAGTTTCTGACTCTGTCCATCTTTCTCTCTGTCTATCCATCTGGGACTCATCACCCACCAACACCAGGCCTGATGATAAAACTTCCAGATGACAGAAGCATATCAGAGGGCACAGAGTTTCCCAAGTGAAAACTAAATATCTTTGTTGAGTGGAGAGGAAGTGGTGAAAAAAAAGGTCTGGATTAGGTTATTTCATGTATGTGATGTATTATATGTTACCCCATGGGCTGCACCTTACAGAGTCTCCCTCATCCTTTTTATTTTCACTATAAATCTTGTGAAATGGTTCAATTCATGTGCAAAAACTCTGTGTCCAATGCACAGCCTCACAAACAGTTCAGCCAGGTTAGATTAGAGGGCTTTAGGGCTTTGAACGTACAGAGAACACAAGTCAACAATTTCCTCAATGTAAACACTGCATTTAATTGGATTATTTAAGCGGTTTCCACTAAACGCTTCTCCCTCCGTTTCCTTATTGAAACATAATTATTTCAAGAGCCGCATGTATCTCCTCAACATCTGCAAGTTGCAGTAGATTTGTTGAGTGTTTTTGCAACAATATAAAGACATGTCAAATCTATATAATGAGATTGAGAAACAACTTGCAGATTTGGTTCCTTGTACAGGCACCTCTTCCTTCCCTTCTTTATTGAGTATTATATCCGGGTTAAGCAACAAAAGTGTGTGGCTCAGGTGTTTCCTCTCAGGCTTCAGTGAAGGTGGGCAGGAAGCTGCCCCTATGGCTGCCTCATGACACATATGGTTTCCTTTAGACACATCCTTAATAAACTTCCTCCTTCAGTCCAACAGTGGCTACAGAGTCAGTGCTGGACTGTCAGCGTTATGATATAAAGACACTTTGATTTTTTTTTTTTTTTATGCGTTTCCAGCCGCTCAAACCATCTGATCCTTCAGCATGGATTCAAATATTTCCAGATGTTTTTCCTCTTTCTTTTCTCGAATATCTGAGAAATTATTTCAAGCTGCTGTGGGCGAATGGACGGTGGATCCTGGTTTGATCCCAGTTTGAATGAGGTTTGGTCTGTCCTGGGTTGCCTGAGGAGCTCACTCATTGGAGGAAATTGGATGGACAACGTAAGCGCTCCTCTTGAATGGGAATACAGCAGAGGGGAAAACACTCACAGAGAGAAAGCTGACAGGAGCAGCAGAGCCCTCACACACACACACACACACACAGAGTGGTTTTTTGATGCAGCCATATGAAGGACCCCATTAGCATTTCTTGAGTAAACGCATTTTCGTCATCAGGAGTTGTTTATTTTAATCAAAGGATTCGCGTCATTACGAGCCGCGCGCGCATTCCTTGACAGGATTTGCGCATCTCCAGACGCAAACAGTTGTTGGTTTTTTTTGCTCGCCACGAGAGCGATGTTTTAATTTTACTGCCCGCGAGACGAGCTTTCAGAGTCATGCACGAGCGGCTGCTGGCGGAGCGTTTCATCTGAGATTCAAAAAAAATGGAACAACAGCTCTCCAAACCGGAATGCAAAAACATGGATGCGTGTCTGAGGCGGCTGAAGCAAGAGCTGGTATGTTGTGTTTGATCTACATTTACAAATGTTTTATTTTATTATATAGGTATTATTACCTTCATTTATTCTAAATAAAATCGCTTTCATCTCAGGTTTCTGTGTCCC